>NC_044034.1:200409114-200726184 GCF_901765095.1 Microcaecilia unicolor
TCAAAAAAGACTCACCTCCTGTACATTGAGTGCTAAAATAAGCGTGTGCTAAACGCTAGAGATGCCCATATATTCCTTTGGGCATCTTTAGTGTTTAGCGTGTGCTAAAAATGCTAGCGTGCCTTTGTAAAAGACCCCCATAGAGAATAAGGACCCCTGACGCAGACACTTACTGAAACATGGTTGTGTCGGGTCATCAATAAATTATTAACCTGAGTGTGGCTCCAGTGACATCCTTATCCCCAATGCAAATAGCCACACTGAGCCCGCAAATAGGTGGGAAAATGTGGAATACAAATGCAATAAATAAATAAATAAATAAATAAAAAATCAACATGACCTGCAGTTAGCTCAGCTGTAGGGGTTTACTGCCTTGATAAAACAGTTCTGAGCTCCAGAGCTATGGACCTAAAGTTGATTCAGTTGCACTGCATTCCAGCTAGAAGAAATGTTTTCCTCATCCAGCCATCTACAAAGAATATCACCTGGGGCACCTTGTGGTAGGAAGACATGGAGATGAATGTATGTTGCTTTTATGCTGACATAGCATGCAATAAGAAATTTCATCCAGTATTCATGATTTTCAGTGGGAAGTCCAGAATTTACTGCAGATGAATGAATGTTTTCACAGTGCTGTTTGTCCTTGACATTGTAAAGTTTTACTCATGATTGAGTACTCACAGTTTGTAAACTTTGTTTCTTTTACTACTTGCAGATGTGTTAGGCAGTAAATATGTTAGATGTCTGCATTTTATTACTAATCTGCTGGGCCTTTCTGTTGACATTCCAGAAATGCAGCTATCTGAACAGGGATGTTCCAGAAATCACAAATTATAATTAAAATTTATTTTCATGATCCAGAGTAAGTATTTTGAACTAATGCTGTTTCATATGAGCATGCATTGCCATACAATCTTAATGATGGGATTAGCCATCTTGTCTAATGACACTTTGGTGAACTGGAACACGATGATGTTTTTAGAACTACAGTTAGAAGACAGAAACAGAACAAAATATTATTTGTAAAAAAGGCAAAAGTACTTTGATGTAAAAAAAAAGTCAGTCACAGAAACATAGAAGGCAATAGCAAAAAAGGTTCATATGGCTAACTGCTCAGCTCTACAATTCCTTCCTATCTTTCAAAGATCCTGTGTGTTTCTCCCATTCTTTCTTGAATTCAGATACCATTCTCAAATCTACCACCTTCATTGGGAGGGTGTTCCAAACATTCACTACCCTGTCCATAAATAAACATGTCCTTAGATTATGCCCGAGTTTACTCCCTTTCACCTTCTTCATATGAATCCTCATTTGACAGCCTCTTTTCTGTTGAAAGAACTCAAGGTGAGTTCCATTCAGGTACACGAAGGTAGCAAAGTTGTACCACAATATAGGCACCAGACTAGAGCATGTATAGCATCAGTTCTGTAATGGTGTTAATAACATAAGAATAGCCATACTGGGTCAGATCAGTGGTCCATCTAGCCCAGTATCCAGTGGCCAGAACAGTACACAAGTACCCAGCAGAAACCCAAATAGTAGTAATATTCCATGCTATCAATCCCTGGGCAAGTAGTGGCTTCCCCATATCTATCTCAATAGCAGACTATGGACTTTTCCTCCAGGAACTTGTCCAAATCTTTTTTAAACCCAGGTACACTAACTGCTGTTACCACACCCTCTGGCAGCTAGTTCCAGAGTTTAACTATTCTTTGATTGAAAAAATATTTCTTTCTATTTGTTTTAAAACTATTTCCATGTAATTTCATTGTGTGTCCCCTGTTTTTTGTACTTTTTGAAAGAGTGAAAAACTGATTCACTTCTACCCGTTCTATACCATTTAGGTGCATCTAACCTGTTGTGGAACACAAGTGCAAGAGAGAGAGAGGACAGGCCTAACAAGATCCCATATATGAGTTTATGATGTCATACTTACAGAGAGATACACCGAGTCCTTACCCAAGAGACAAATAAATAAATAACAGGGTGCCTTTGAAGGGGAGATAAACTGACTAGCCCAAGGTTACAAGTGAAAGTGGTGGCAGCAAGATACAAAGCCAAGTCTCCAAGGTACCTATCTCTGCTCAATCGCCTAGAACAGTTTGATTTACAAAGCCTGGAAAATATAGTATGAATGACAAAAATGTTTTAAAGTGGTAATTTACAAACTGTCTGCTTCACTGCAAGGCCTGCAGATACTTTTTACTCATCTGTGACAGTATGTTTGTATTTTCTCTTTGAAAATTGCACAAAGAAAAGGTTCTCATAGGCAATTGTACCTCCTTTTCTGTACATACCTTTTTGATTAAAAAATTGTGAACAGTTTCGAAAAATACGAAACTATGCATTGTGGCAATCCCTACATCAGGCTCAATGTCGGCTCTTAAGGTCCACAACCCCGTCGGGTTTTCATGATTTCCCCAATGAATATAAATGCAATCTAGCTGCATGCACTGCCTCCATTGTATGCAAATAGAACACATGCATATTCATTGTGGAAATCCTGAAAACCCGACTGGGTTGCTGACCTCGAGGCCTGACATTGAGCATCCCTGCCCTATGCTAAGCCCGACTCTGAGAACCTCACTGATGAATGTTTGTTTATTCTTTTCAGGGCTGGTATTAGACTTGCCAAGGCCCCAAGCAGAAATTTGAAATGGGGCCCCAAAGCTTGACAGCAGGCAGAATCTTCTTCAGATTTGAGCAGGCTTGGGGCCCCTCGTGGCTCAGGGCAATTGCCCTGTTTGTGCCTCCTTAACCCAGGCCCTGGTTCTTTTAAATGCTTCTACCTTCTGAATTCCTTGGAATGAGTTTTGCATATGTGATATGCTGCATCATGCTTTGAACATGGTGTGTGATCAAATAATGTATATTTTTACCTGCATAGAGGGTGGGCAATTTTCAAAGACTCTTATTACCTGTGTAAGCAGCCATTTACACAGATAAATACCTTTTGAAAATTACTCTGTGCTGGGCCCCACTTCTCTCTAGACTTATCCTTGAGTGAACCCCACCCAATCAATCACTCTTTTCTAGACAAATAGCAATATGACAGCAGAGAAAGACCAAACAGTCTATCTATGCCAACTACTAAGCTCTCCAATTCATGACTGAACCAACAATCCAATAGTATTACTAACATTTTACTCACTAAGAGGCCAATGCTCATAAGCTCCCGTTAAAAACGTGTCCGTTCAGATTCAAGGTAGAAGTTACTGATTTTGAAATAGTGAGTGATGCTCAAAGGAAATTGCATGCAAATGGAGTGGAGGAGTGGCCTAGTGGTTAGGGTGGTGGACTCTGGTCCTGGGGAACTGAGGAACTGAGTTCAATTCCCACCTCAGGCACAGCTCCTTGTGACTCTGGGCAAGTCACTTAACCATCCATTGCCCCAGGTACAAATAAGTACCTGTATATGTAAGCTGCATTGAGCCTGCCATGAGTGGGAAAGCGCAGGGTACAAATATAACTAAAATAAATAAATGAGATTCATGTAAATTTAGCAAGTAGCTTAGTAGGGAAAGCACCTAGCACATGTGCAGAAATCTCTCAGTAAGTGTCCATGTTCTGCACATGCCCAGGAATTCCGCTGCTGTACTCTCTCCTTTCCCCTGAAGTACTTGCTGGTTCCACTGTCCCCTGTGTCTCCTGCAGTGCTCTGATTCTGGCTCCACCTTCTTTTTACAGCTTACTTGCCTTCCCTCAGGCTGCCCCTGATGATTTTTGCTTCGGAATCTTCTCCTTGCTGAAAGCCCCCCTCCCCTCCAAGCTGACATCATATCATAGGGGCTTTCCCCCAGCTGATTGGCTGACTGTTTCTCCACGCTCAGCTGACATCTTAGGGGCTTTCCCCAGCCATTTGGTTGTCTGCTTGTTTCTCCGCCCCCAGCTGACATCATAGGGGGTTTTCCCTAGCCGACTAGCTGCCCTCTAAGCTGTTCTCTGCGAGCTCGGACAAGATTTGCTATTGAAAAATGCAAGAAGAGTGCTTCTCCCAGAAGTCACCCTCACACAACGACAGCTCCAGACCTCATGGAAAAGTTTCCAGGTTAAGGGTAGGTGATCCTTTCTGTGCATCACTTGGAAATGGCTGTGCATTGCTCAGAATGCTCAATTTAATACTAATTAGCTCATTATTTATTTATTTGTTGCATTTGTATCCCACATTTTCCCACCTTTTTGCAGGCTCAATGTGGCTTACAGTATGCCGTAGTGGCGATCGTCATTTCCAGAATGAGAAATACAAGTGGGAGGCAGGGATGGTGGTTGGGAGGTGGGGATAGTGCTGGGCAGACTTATACGGCCGGTGGTGGGAGGCGGGGCTGGTGGTTGGGAGGCGGGGATAGTGCTGGGCAGACTTATACGGCCTGTGCCCTGAAAAAGACAGGTACAAATCAAGGTAAGGTATACACAAAAAATGGCACATGTGAGTTTATCTTGTTGGGCAGACTGGATGGACCGTGCACGTCTTTTTCTGCCATCATCTACTATGTTACTATGTATTAAGTACATAGATGGTAGAGTAAATTATAAATTAAATTAGATAATCAGTTCATTTCGGTGTGAGAAATAAGGTGGTGGTGTATTAACGTTCGTTAGTGATAGAGTTACTGAAGCAGTCAGGTATAGAGAGTTTGGTTTTGTCTAATTCTGGAAGAGTTTCGTTGTCTGGTATTTAGGATGGATCATTGTGGTATGCCTTTTTGAACAGGTTGGTTTTTAGTAATTTTCGAAAGATTGTTAGGTCGTGCGTTGCTTTTATGGCATTTGGTAATGCATTCTATAGTTGCATGCTAATGTAGGAAAAGTCGGATGCGTATGTTGATTTATATTTAAGTCCTTTGCAACTGGGGTAGTGGAGATTCAGGTACATAGAGGAGACCTACAGGGATGTTGTAGAGAAGTCCCACCTCCAGTCAGGTAGCCCCTGTGCTACCTTGGAGGAGGGAGGTCTCCTAGAAGGAGAGCATCACCCTGGTGAAGTAGGAAGTACTCCTGTAGCCAGGACCTGCCCACCAGGGGATGTATTATCCTTTCGCACCAAGGATATATCTCCAAATGTTGCCCGGGAGGGAAAGGTTAGGACAGCTGTTGTACTTGGTGATTCGATCATTAGGCATATAGATAGCTGGGTGGCTGGTGGACGTGAGGATCGCCTGGTGACTTGCCTGCCTGGTGCGAAGGTGGCGGACCTCACGCGTCACCTAGATAGGATTTTATATAGTGCTGGGGAGGAGACGGCTGTCTTGGTACATGTGGGTACTAATGACATAGGAAAATGTGGGAGAGAGGTTCTGGAAGCAAAATTTAGGCTCTTAGGTAGAAAGCTGAAATCCAGATCCTCCAGGGTAGCATTTTCTGAAATGCTACCTGTGCCACGCGCAGGGCCCAAGAGACAGGCAGAGCTCCAGAGTCTCAATGCGTGGATGAGACGATGGTGCAGGGAGGAGGGCTTTAGATTTGTTAGGAACTGGGCAACATTCTGGGGAAGGGGGAGCCTATTCCGAAAGGATGGGCTCCATCTTAACCAGAGTGGGACCAGGCTGCTGGCATCGGCGTTTAAGAAGGAGATAGAGCAGCTTTTAAACTAGAAATGGGGGGAAGGCCGACAGTCGCTCAAAAGAGCATGGTTCGGGATAAGGTATCTTTCAAAGATATCACCATAACAGGGAAGATAGAGTATCCTGATAGTGAGGTTGCAAAAGAGATTGTAGTAGATCGGGTATCTTTAAATAACAATAAAAATCAGACAAAAGATTGCCAATTAATACTGTCAAGTACTAAGCATGATGTACTTAGGAACAACAAACATAGTTTGAAATGTCTATATGCGAATGCCAGGAGCCTAAGAAATAAGATGGGGGAGTTGGAATATATTGCACTAAATGAAAAATTAGATATAATAGGCATCTCTGAGACCTGGTGGAAGGAGGATAACCAGTGGGACACTGTCATACCGGGGTACAAATTATATCGTAGTGATAGGGTGAATCGGATTGGTGGAGGGGTAGCATTGTATATTAACGAGAGCCTTGAATCAAATAGATTGAAAATTCTGCAGGAAACAAAACACTCCTTGGAATCACTGTGGATTGAAATTCCATGTGCAAAGGGGAAAAGGATAGTGATAGGAGTGTGCTACCGTCCGCCTGGCCAGGACGAACAGACGGATGCGGAAAGGTTAAAGGAAATCAGGGACGCAAACAAACTGGGCAACACAATAATAATGGGGGATTTCAATTACCCGCATATAGACTGGGTTAATGTAACATCTGTACACGCAAGGGACATAAGATTTCTTGATGAAATCAAGGACAGCTTCATGGAACAGCTAGTTCAGGAGCCGACAAGAGAAGGAAAAATACTAGACTTAGTCCTTAGTGGTGCTCATGATCTAGTGCAGGGGGTAACGATACGAGGGCCGCTTGATAACAGTGATCATAATATGATCGGTTTTGATATTGGCATTGAAGGAAGTGAAACTAGGAAATCAAGTACGCTAGCGTTTAACTATAGAAAAGGTGATTACGACAAAATGAGAAAAATGGTGAAAAAAAGACTGAAAGGAGCAGCTCGCAGAGTAAAAAACTTGCATCAGGCGTGGATGCTGTTTAAAAACACCATCCTGGAGGTTCAGGACAAATATATTCCACGTATTAGAAAAAAGGGAAAAAAGACTAAACGTCAGCCGGCGTGGCTAAACAGTAAGATAAAGGAAATCATTAGAGCCAAAAAACAGTCCTTCAGAAAGTGGAGAAGAGAACCAACTGAAAGTAACAGGATAGATCATAAGGAATGCCAAGCCAAATGCAAAGCGGAGATAAGGAGGGCAAAAAAGGACTTTGAGAAGAAATTAGCGTTGGAAGCAAAAATACATAGTAAAAATTTTTTTAGATACATTAAAAGCAGGAAACCGGCCAAAGAGTCGGTTGGGCCGCTGGACGAAAATGGTGTTAAAGGGGCGATCAAGGAGGACAAAGCCGTAGCGGAGAAATTAAATGAATTCTTTGCTTCGGTCTTCACCGAGGAGGATTTGGGGGGGACACCGGTGCCGGAAAGAATATTTGAAGCGGGGGAGTCGGAGAAACTAAACAAATTCTCTGTAACCTTGGAGGATGTAATGGGTCAGTTCAGCAAGCTGAAGAGTAGTAAATCACCGGGACCTGATGGTATTCATCCCAGAGTATTAATAGAACTAAAAAATGAACTTGCGGAGCTACTGTTAGAAATATGCAATCTGTCCCTAAAATCGAGTGTAGTACCGGAAGACTGGAGGGTAGCCAATGTTACTCCGATTTTTAAGAAGGGTTCCAGAGGAGATCCGGGAAATTATAGACCGGTGAGTCTGACGTCGGTGCCGGGCAAGATGGTGGAGGCTATTATTAAGAATAAAATTGCAGAGCATATACAAAAACATGGACTGATGAGACAAAGTCAGCACGGATTTAGTGAAGGGAAGTCTTGCCTCACCAATCTAATGCATTTTTTTGAGGGGGTAAGCAAACATGTGGACAATGGGGAGCCGGTTGATATTGTATATCTGGATTTTCAGAAGGCGTTTGACAAAGTGCCGCACGAAAGACTCCTGAAGAAATTGCAGAGTCATGGAATCGGAGGTAGGGTATTATTATGGATTAAGAACTGGTTGAAAGATAGGAAGCAGAGAGTAGGATTGCGTGGCCAGTATTCTCAGTGGAGGAGGGTAGTTAGTGGGGTCCCGCAGGGGTCTGTGCTGGGTCCGTTGCTTTTTAATGTATTTATAAATGACCTAGAGATGGGAATAACTAGTGAGGTAATTAAATTCGCCGATGACACAAAATTATTCAGGGTCGTCAAGTCGCAGGAGGAATGTGAACGATTACAGGAGGACCTTGCGAGACTGGGAGAATGGGCGTGCAAGTGGCAGATGAAGTTCAATGTTGACAAGTGCAAAGTGATGCATGTGGGTAAGAGGAACCCGAATTATAGCTACGTCTTGCAAGGTTCCGCGTTAGGAGTTACGGATCAAGAAAGGGATCTGGGTGTCGTCGTCGATGATACGCTGAAACCTTCTGCTCAGTGTGCTGCTGCGGCTAGGAAAGCGAATAGAATGTTGGGTGTTATTAGGAAGGGTATGGAGTCCAGGTGTGCGGATGTTATAATGCCGTTGTATCGCTCCATGGTGCGACCGCACCTGGAGTATTGTGTTCAGTACTGGTCTCCGTATCTCAAAAAAGATATAGTAGAATTGGAAAAGGTACAGCGAAGGGCGACGAAAATGATAGTGGGGATGGGACGACTTTCCTACGAAGAGAGGCTGAGAAGGCTAGGGCTTTTCAGCTTGGAGAAGAGACGGCTGAGGGGAGATATGATAGAAGTGTATAAAATAATGAGTGGAATGGATCGGGTGGATGTGAAGCGACTGTTCACGCTATCCAAAAATACTAGGACTAGAGGGCATGAGTTGAAGCTACAGTGTGGTAAATTTAAAACGAATCGGAGAAAATTTTTCTTCACCCAACGTGTAATTAGACTCTGGAATTCTTTGCCGGAGAACGTGGTACGGGCGGTTAGCTTGACGGAGTTTAAAAAGGGGTTAGATAGATTCCTAAAGGACAAGTCCATAGACCGCTATTAAATGGACTTGGAAAAATTCCGCATTTTTAGGTATAACTTGTCTGGAATGTTTTTACGTTTGGGGAGTGTGCCAGGTGCCCTTGACCTGGATTGGCCACTGTCGGTGACAGGATGCTGGGCTAGATGGACCTTTGGTCTTTCCCAGTATGGCACTACTTATGTACTTATGCGTGCTGACCTTTTTGCGTTCCTGGTTGGTAAAACTATGAGGTCTGACATATATACCGGGACCTCACCGTGAATGATTTTATGGACCAGGGTACAGATTTTGAATGCAATTCGTTCTTTTAGTGGGAGCCAGTTATAATTTGCATAGGATTATTGTTGCCTGCTACCGCAATTGGTAAGATGAACGTAGAACCTCTTTGTGCATTACTCGCTAAATAACATGCAGGCTAAACTGGATAGAACCAGTCAAATCGGACATTCCTAGAATGGTAAGCTTTGTGCATCGGCCCCTAAATTCTACTTTACAATCTCTTCCCCTCCACCACTGAGATATACAGCACCTGCACTCATTGCATACAATATGCATGTGATATAAAATATGCATACTTGCCATTGTCAGGGCTCAGATCATAAAAGTCTGCTTGGCACGGGCCCTACTTCCCAACTATTGGAGGTGACATTGAAGCTCACTCCAGTCTATTCTGATCTGTTTGGCCATATATGGGACACAGACCGTAGAAGTCTGTCCTTCACTGGCCTCACTTTCCCACTGCTGGAGTTGCTGACTTAGCACCACTTCTGCCCATCGTAAGAACCCATAGCTCTTCATGTGTTAACTTTTGTTTTAATTTATTTATTTGTTACATTTGTATCCCACATTTTCCCACCTTTTGCAGGTTCAATGTGGCTTATGTATCACCCTTAACGGTGTTAGCCGATTACGGTCTGAATGAACACAAAGTGATATAGTGGTAGAATGATAAAATGAGAAGAACGGTTAAAAAAAAACTTAGGGGGGCTACTGAGAGGGTAAAAACTGTACAACAGGTGTGGACGCTGTTCAAAAATACCATCCTGGAGGCCCAGGCCAAACATATTCCGCGAATTAGAAAAGAAAGATGGAAGTCCAAAAGACAGCCGGCGTGGTTGAAAAGTGAGGTGAAGAAAGCTATTAGGGCTAAAAGAAACGCCTTCAGAAAATGGAAGAAGGAACTGTCTGAAAATAACAAGCAGCAGCATAAGGAGTGTCAAAGCAAATGTAAGGCGCAGATAAAGAAGGCCAAGAGGGATTATGAAAAAAAGATAGCATTAGAGGCAAAAAAACATAGCAACATTTTTTTCAGTATATTAAAAGCAGGAAGCCGGCAAAAGAATCGGTTGGGCCGCTGGATGACCGAGGGGTAAAAGGGGCGATCAAGGAAGATAAAGATGTAGCGGAGAGACTGAATGAATTATTTGCTTCGGTCTTCACCGAGGAAGATTTAGGTGGGATACCGGTGTCGGAAATGGTATTTCAAGTGGATGAGTCGGAGAAACTTACTGACTTCACGGTAAACCTGGAGGACGTAATGGGGCAGTTCAGCAAACTGAAGAGTAGCAAATCTCCTGGACCGGATGGTATTCATCCTAGAGTACTGATAGAACTGAAAAATGAGCTTGCGGAGCTACTGTTAGTGATATGCAATTTATCCTTAAAATCGAGCATGGTAGCGGAAGATTGGAGTGTGGCCAATGTAACGCCGATTTTTAAAAAAGGTTCAAGGGGAGATCCGGGAAATTATAGACCGGTGAGTCTGACGTCGGTCCGGGGAAATGGTAGAGGCTATTATCAAAAACAAAATTACAGAGCACATCCGAGGACATGGATTACTGAGACCAAGGCCTAGATGCACAAAACTCTAACGACCCTTTAACGACAAAATTTGCCACTGTTGCATGCATTATAGGCCTTTTTCTGAAGCCGCTAGCAGATAACGAAAACGGAATGCAAAACAGAAACTACCATTGAAATGTGGACAATTCGCAATGCACTAACCATACCAACGATTCTAATGAATCATTTAACGTGAGAAATTTAGCGAGATCTCAGACCTGTCGTTCAGGCCTGAGCTGTCATCTCCCCGCTCCCTCCTGCACCTTAAAATGCAAGCTGGCAAGTAAAAAAAAAAAAAAAAGTTATGTAAAACACAAACCGGTAGTTCTCCACTTCCCCCTGCACTAACCGAAACAAAAAAAAAATTCAAATAGATCGGGAGGGGGCAAAGGCGCTCGTCAGGAGCGTCCTGTATGGGCGCCCTTGCCCCCCACCCTCGAGATTGCCACTGTTCCCCGCTTCAGCCGGTTTTAATAAAAACAAATCTCCACATTTTCTCATCCCCGGTCCCCCTCCCTTCCTGTGTTTTCTGTCCCTTGCTCCAGGGCTCCACCTCCCGCCATCCTCCGCCTCCGCCTCCGTGCCCCGCCCCCTGGGATCATCGCCGCCGCTCCCACCCTCCACCGGACCCCCCCTCCGCATTACCGTCCTGTGCAGCGCCTCTCACCTGTATACGAAGGTGCTGCACGGGATAAAACATCTGATCGCCAATTGCTTCTCCCTCCTCCGACGTCAGTCTGTTGTTCCTGTGCCCGCTCTCCATTGACGTATGTTACCTACGTAGATAACTAACGTAGGTAACTTACGTCAATGGAGGGCGGGCCCAGGAACAACAGACTGATGTCGGAGGAGGGAGAAGCAATTGGCGATCAGATGTTTTATCCCGTGCAGCACCTTCGCATACAAGTGAGAGGCGCTGCACGGGACGGAAATGTGGGGGGGGGGTCCGGTGGAGGGTGGGAGCGGCAGCGATGATCCCAGGGGGTGGGGCAAGGGGGCGGGGGCGGAGGATGGCGGGAGGTGGAGCCCTGGAGCAAAGGACAGGAGACACAGGAAGGGAAGGGGAGCGGGGATGAGAAAATGTGGAGATTTGTTTTTATTAAAACCGGCTGAAGCGGGGAACAGCGGCGATCTCGAGGGGGGGGCAAGGGCACCCATACAGGACGCTCCTGACGAGCGCCTTTGCCCCCTCCCGATCTATTTGGATTTTTTTTTTGTTTTGGTTAGTGCAGGGGGAAGTGGGGAGCCACGTGTTTGTGTTGTGGGTTTTTTTGGACGTTTGTGGCATGCGCAGAGCAGCCAGCATAATGCTTGGCTGCTCTGCGCATGATTTAGGGGCCCATTACTGACGGGGATTACGATTGATTGATACATTGTACTTCTCGATACCGCAACGAACATGTTTGACCTGTTTTTTTGGTGCATGCTTCGGTTTTTCAAAATCGTTAAGGACTTTAACGATTTAGATTTTTTTTACGTTTGTTTGATGCATCTGGGCCCAAGTCAGCACGGCCTTTGTGTGGGGAAATCTTGCCTGACCAATTTACTTCAATTCTTTGAAGGAGTAAACAAACGTGGACAAAGGGGAGCCAGTTGATATTGTGTATCTGGATTTTCAAAAGGTGTTTGACAAGGTACCTCATGAAAGGCTACAGAGGAAATTGGAGGGTCATGGGATAGGAGGAAATGTCCTATTGTGGATTAAAAACTGGTTGAAGGATAGGAAACAGAGAGTGGGGTTAAATGGGCAGTATTCACAATGGAGAAGGGTAGTTAGTAGGGTTCCTCAGGGGTCTGTGCTAGGACCGCTGCTTTTTAATATATTTACAAATGATTTAGAGATGGGAGTAACTAGCGAGGTAATTAAATTTGCTGATGACACAAAGCTATTCAAAGTCGTTAACTCGCGACAGGATTGTGAAAAATTACAGAAGGACCTTACGAGACTGGGAGACTGGGCGGCTAAATGGCAGATGACGTTTAATGTGAGCAAGTGCAAGGTGATGCATGTGGGAAAAAAGAACCCGAATTATAGCTAAGTCATGCAAGGTTCCACGTTAGGAGTTACAGACCAAGAAAGGGATCTGGGTGTTGTCGTCGATAATACACTGAAACCTTCTGCTCAGTGTGCTGCTGCGGCTAGGAAAGTGAATAGAATGTTGGGTATTATTAGGAAAGGTATGGAAAACAGGTGTGAGGATGTTATAATGCTGTTGTATCGCTCCATGGTGCGACTGCACCTTGAGTATTGTGTTCAATTCTGGTCGCCGCATCTCAAGAAAGATATAGTAGAATTGGAAAAGGTGCAGCGAAGGGCGACTAATATGATAGCGGGGATGGGACGACTTCCCTATGAAGAAAGACTAAGGAGGCTAGGGCTTTTCAGCTTGGAGAAGAGACGGCTGAGGGGAGACATGATAGAGGTATATAAAATAATGAGTGGAGTGGAACAGGTGGATGTGAAGCGTCTGTTCATGCTTTCCAAAAATACTAGGACTAGGGGGCATGCAATGAAACTACAGTGTAGTAAATTTAAAACAAATCAGAGAAAATGTTTCTTCACCCAACGCATAATTAAACTCTGGAATTCTTTGCCAGAGAACGTGGTGAAGGCGGTTAGCTTAGCAGATTTTAAAAAGGGGTTAGATGGTTTCCTAAAGAACAAGTCCATAAACCACTACTAAATGGACTTGGGAAAAATCCACAATTCCAGGAATAACATGTATAGAATGTTTGTACGTTCGGGAAGCTCGCCAGGTGCCTTTGGCCTGGATTGGCCGCTTTCGTGGACAGGATGCTGGGCTCGATGGACCCTTGGTCTTTTCCCAGTGTGGCATTACTTATGTTACATGGAGACATGTAAAGTTGTTTATTTCAGGAATTTCAGCACATATGATTTTGTCAATTATTTCCTCTGTTTTTGGCTTGTGTTCCTCTTTCATGATAATTAATATATGAGGTAAACCACGCTTTTAAAATTCAATGACATGAATTTTTGCAAGAGGGACACCAAGTATATGTTTTTTGCATATATTGTGTAGAAACTCTTTTAGTTTTAAATGAAACACCCTTGCCAATAAGTCAGGTCGAAACTCTGGTGCCTGACCTTTTTTTCAGATTTTGAGTAATTTCTTCCCATCTTGGGCTGCAGGTCATAGTAATGAACAGATCTGGCTTGCCATATTTGCAAACTATTGCCATTGCATCCTGAAAATTTTGATGCATATTGCTTGGGCTGCCAGCAAATGATGATGGTAAAATAAATGCCTGGCCAGGTGTAAATTCTCCATTTGCAGTTTAACTTGCAAGGTGGTCCATTAACCCAGAGTATTTTTCAACTCTTAACAGTTTTTGATTTTGTCGAATATAATCAAGTCTGTTTGCCTCTGTTTTAATATATGCATCCACAAAATATTGCTGTGTTAGTTTTCCTGCACTAAGAAAAGGATTGAATTCGTCTCTTATTGCCAAACGGTACCCATAGTACTGCATTTGTGTAACTCTTAGTCTTGGGTTGTTTGATTTGCGACGGAGGTGCATTATACATTTTGGTTGTTTAGACAAAGGAATATGTATCCCCCAGCTCTGATCTCCATATGGAAAGAGTGGAGGAGTGGCCTAGTGGTTAGAGTGGTGGACTTTGGTCCTGGGGAACTGGGTTTGATTCCCACTGCAGGCACAGGCAGCTCCTTGTGACTCTGGGCAAGTCACTTAACCCTCCATTGCCCCAGGTACAAATAAGTACTTGTATATAATATGTATGCTGCATTGAACCTGCTATGAGTGGGAAAGCACTGGGTACAAATGTAAGAAAAATAAAATAAAAATAACAGTTCTAGATTGGGGTCCAACAAACTCTGTTTTGTTTTCTTCATTTGGCTTGTTTCGGCAATATATTATCAGATCTTTATGTAAGTGATGTTCCCCATCTGTATTTTGAAAAATGAAAGCCACCTCATTGGCCCTAGGGGCACTGTATCATCTTGAATCGTTTTTGCGATCTTGAACAATGGCCATTTAAACTGTTGGAGGTTCTATTCTTCTTCATTGTGCTTCACATATGCATTCATTTTCTACTTCATACAGCATCTTGTATGTGTCTGCAAATGGATTTTTCCGTGCCATAAAATCGCTTAATTGTCTCATTAATGTATGGTTGATGTGTGCATTTATTGAGATTCGTAGTCTCTGAATGGCTGCTTCATCAGGATCAAGAATATATAATTGAGCAATTGTCTTTGATTGTCATTTTGAGGATGTAGTGCTACTGTTCTATGGTACAATTAATTCGAAAATAATAAGGGCCATATCCGGGTGGTGATGCAATGTTAGCTCACATAGAGGCAAAAGCTAAGGAACTATTAATGGACCTAATGTTTTGTACAAAATTCATTGAATATTCATGTTCCCCGGAGAGAAGCTGTTGTATTAATTCATTGTACCTAATTCCTGGAAGTTGTACTTTGCCCTTACTACAACATTGTGTAAATAGGTTGTCAGAAGGTGTTTCATTGTGAAAATGTTTGGCATTGCAAAATATACAGACTGTGTTCATTGGACCACAACTATAGTATTGAGTTTCTCTCTCATTGATACAGTCTGTTACTGCAATTTCTGTGGTTGGAATTCTGCACTGTGCTGTCACTGTATCCGTTCTTCTTGCTTTATTTTGTGCTGTCACAGGGTTTTTTCTTTTGTTTCAGATTTCCAATTGTTTTGCGTTTGAAATCTGTTATATTTTGTGTAGTCGTTCTTCATTGCTTGTCTGTCATTTCTGCAAGTCTTTTCCGCCCTAAATCTTTTCGTCTTTGTCTTGTTGTTTGTCTCTGTTTCTCTGTCATTTGTTTAATTCTTTCATATTCTAAATATGTTCTCCTTTTTCTATTTGTTGCTCTTTCTTCTTCTGTCATTTTTTCAAATATTTTGCGTTGTATAGCAGTGTGCCTTGTTCTGTGTGTTTGTCTCTGTTCGTCCGTCATTTCAGCAATTCTGTGCCTTTCTGAATCAGCGTTTCTTTGTCGGTTACTTGCACTTTCCTCATCAGTCATCTTTTGTATCCTGGACCTTTTTCTTGCAGTGGCTTTTTGACTTTCATGTGCCTTTCGTCTTCACTCAGAGCTGCACGCCTTTTTCGTTGTGCTTCAGCTCTTTTTCTTTAACTCCAGCCTGCTCCTCAGCAGTTAGTGTTCTTTTTCTTGTCATGTGATGTGATGTTCACCACGTTGGAATGTGTCTCTGATTGTTGTTTGTGAGCTACAGTATGTTGGACTGTGCCTCTGCTTCTCCTCGGTCCTCTGCCTTCCCCTCCATGTGCTGCAATTCTTCCCTACGCTGTCATCCTCTCCGATGTAATCCATGTGCAGCAATTCTCCTATGCTGTTCCCTCCCCCTCCCTCCCCTCCAGAGATCGTGGCCTCTACATGATGTGCACCGATTCTCCTATGTTCTACCCTCCCCTTGCCTCCCATGCCATCCATATCCTGCAATTCGCCTATGTGCGAGTGTGTGTGTGTGTGAGAGAGAGAGAGAGAGAGAGTGAGACAGAGAGAGTGAGTGTGTGAGTGAGAGAGAGCGTGTGTGTGTGTGAGAGAGAGATCGTGTGTGAGAGAGAGAGAGAGAGGGTGTGTGTGTGTGTGTGTGAGCAAGACAGAGTGTGTGTGTGTGTGTGTGAGCAAGACAGAGAGCAAGTGTGTGTGTGAGAGTGAGGCAGAGTGTGTGTGTGTGGGGGGGGGGGGGGGGGGGGGAGAGAGACAGTCTCTACCAGAGAAACTATCAGAGACCTGGGAAAATTTTAAAATCTCAGGCTGTTCTTTCTTGATTATCCATTCTCTCCAACTTCCGGAAAATCATAGATCCATCTTTCAATAAAGTCAACTCTAACTGCTTAAACTCATTTATCTGATCAGCTTGTTTTTCTAATTGTTCCCAGTTGAGAAGTTAATATTACTTTGTGTTCTTCAACCTTGGAATCAATAGACCCAAAATCATTTTTAATCTCTGTTAATGCCACCTTAAGATTGGAGTCCATGGCTCTAATAGCCTGCCATAGGGAGTCCAAAGTTACTATGGTTGATTGTACAATACAATTTCCACTACCAGAGTTTTTATTTTTTAGCTCCAGAAGGCTCCTCTACCACAGATCTATGAAGATCTCCGTTCTACCGAGCCTATTCCCACATATCTACAGTGAAGATCTCTGTGCTACCGAGCCTATTCCCAAAGACTCCTGCTCAGTTGCCCCTCCGCTGCTGAGTTGTTTTCCTACCTCATGGGACTGAGATGCCGCAACAACTTCTACTGCCAGATCTCTTCCGGGCTGCGAGGGATTCGGCTTTGGATCCGGGCTCAGAGAAATCCGGTCCACACTAAGGTCTGCCAACACATTTAGCAGTCCTCCTGAGGTAGGCTGTGTGGTTACAGCTTGGTGCGCTAAAACTCCCTTGAGCTTCGGGAGTCAGAGGGCAAACCTTCTGAGCACCTTTCCTTTTCCCCATAGCTGCAACAGTAGTTTGGGGTCTGGGAACGTTAGGCAGACATACTCACTCGAAAGAGCAGCGTTTCAAGCATCTGCTCTGGACCTCAATGCCACTCACTTTTGACACAGGCATAAGGTGAGAATTTTTCCACTTGGGTCCGGGATGGCATAGGTGATTTCTTCTTTAAATTCTTTCAAATTTAACTGCCAGTTTTTGTCTTGTTTTGTAAGTATAAGAAAGCCCCTGCAAGGTATAAAGGCAGATGGAACATAACCATAAGTGAAAGCACACATGAGCGCTTGCTCTTCTGCACCTAAATATGAGCCTTACAAAACTTTTATGTGTAAGCATGTCTTGCGAGGCTCATATTTAGGTGCAGAAGAATAAGAACTGATGTGTGCTAACAGTTTCAGTTTTTATTTGGACAAGTGCACAAGCAGCCGCACTTACCATGAAACCTTGTATGCATGTGTCCGGCATACTCCCCACACATTTGCCGCAGGTTTTCCGTATATAAGATTTGCATGCAATTAGCTTCTTGCATGCAGCAGTATTACACTAGTGGTAGAAGGCATGTGCTCAGACATCTGTGTGCGGCTCTACTGTGAGCCTTTCTGCATCAGCCCCTCAGTGAGGTGGCCTTATAATAACATAGTAAGGCAGTAGATGATGGCAGATAAAGACATGTACGGTCCATCCAGTCTGCCCAACTAGATAAACTCATTACATATGGTATGTGAAACTACATATGCATACCTGATCTTGGTTTGTCCTTGCCATTTTCAGGGTACAGACTGTAGAAGTCTGCCGAGCACTGTCCTTGTTGTAAAATTTCTGAAGTTAACGTTGAAGCCCCTGAAAAGCTCCACTCCAGCCTATCTAAATCTATTCAACCATGATCAGGGCACAGACCGTAAAAGTCTGCCCAGTTACTGGCATAGCAGCTAATTTTTCGAAATCACTGGGGGTGCTACACTCAACTTATACAGTAAAGAAATTTTGCTCAGTGCACCCACTGAACTGCCATCTAATGTTAATTAGTAAAGAAAAGAAGAACCAAACTCCACAAATCTCAGCACACAGAAAGGACACAGTGGAGATGACCAGTAACAACAGAGCCACCACCAATTGTGTAGAGCTATCTTTATTGGCTTCTAGGATAACTCGACATGGGCCGTGTACCGGCTACATGGCCTGCATCAGGAGTATGGCATCTATAGTGACTGTTGTATACTATTGTATTCAATATTGAGTACAACAGTCACTATACATCTGAGGGAAGCCATAGCATGTGATGTCACCATGCATTTTTTAAGGTACCTTGCCATTGGATAGAGCCTGTATCACCAGGAGACTTGTAATCTTCAATGATCTACTTATTACATAGAAATTCATTTAATGACTACTGTAAAGATATGCACATTTCTGTATCAAAGGAGGAGTTAGGACCATGAAATGTTCACATATTTAGAGCTTTGTTAGTTTTATTCCTTGTCTTAGGTTTTCTGGAAAGCCATCCTATCCCTGTGTCTGCCAGCTTAGATCACTACTTTTGACCATTTGGAGCTGTGAAGCATGTTTGACTGCCTTTGGACTATATGGACCACATTCTATAAATAGTGCCAAAAAAAATAAGGCACTAAGCATTATTCTGTAAATAACGTTGAAAGTTAGGTGCCATTTATAGAATGCACTTAGCGCTTAACTTTAGAGGCGAGGATTTACACCAAGTAAGCCCTGGTGCAAATCTCTGCATCTAAATTAGGTGCACATCCCCCTTATTCTATAACAGCGTGCATAAGTTCTAGGATGCCCCTGATCCGCACCTGACCCTACCATGGCCACATCCCCTTTTTGGAGTCATTTGTAAAATTTACGTGCAGATCCACATGACTAAAACTGTGTGCAAAATTTTTAATTAAGGCCAATTAGTGTAGATAATTATTAGCACCCAATTATCAGCACTAATTGGCTCGTTAATCAACTAAATTGAATGCACAAATTGGATGCATACCAAAATTGTGTGCAAAATTTTAAGCACCATTTATAGAATTTCAGGGTTGTGTATTTTGGATTTCATAATTAGTTCTGTATGCTAAGGCTTAAAATCAAACATAAAGAAAGCAGATTCCAGATGCACTAACATTTCATACTTTATACTACGGTGATGGGTATTAAGTGCATTCCCATCACAGTGGAGGAGTGGCCTAGTGGTTAGAGCACCGGTCTTGCAATCCAGAGGTGGCTGGTTCAAATCCCACTGCTGCTCCTTGTGATCTTGGGCAAGTCACTTAACACTCCATTGTCTCAGGCAAAACTTAGATTGTGAGCCCTCCTGGGACAGAGAAATATCCAGAGTACCTGAATGTAACTCACCTTGAGCTACTACTGAAAAAGGTGTGAGCAAAATCTAAATAAATAAATAAACTATTCTGGTGAAGCATAATATTGCCTGATCACATAATGTACTGTGTAGTAGAACATGAGAATGCCAAATAAAACAAAAATGTAGAAAATGAAAGTCCAACTGCTACAGCTAATGAAAAAAATTCCTCTGCTAACAATCGTTTTGGGACCAGTCTTTATTCAAGACAGAACTCTGCAGCTAGAATTATATTACAGCACCACTATGACTAGCCTGTCCCCTCCTCCTCCTGCCCTTGTCACTGGCTTTCACTTTACATTGAAAAGTCCATACACTCTCTCTTCAAACCCTACACTCTACCATCTCAACCTGGCTCAATTTTGCCTTCCCACCCGTCCATCCTTTTGAGGCCTCAAGTTTTACCCCTTTCACTCTTTATCCACCCTCAATGCTAGTTAAAAGCATATTTTATATACTATGATTTATTAGCAACCTTTATAAAGAAAATCGAGCAAAGTGTTGCACAACAGGTATAGCATGATAAACAACTTACATTGTATTAACGGAATAACAATAGTAAAATGACCAAATGTCAGCATAAAACAAAGTTAAAAGAATGAGGTAAAGTTGGAAATAGATTAAATCCTAGTAATAGCAATAATATGATACAATGTCAGAAATATGCACATTAAACAGCACACTAGAACATTTAAACAGAAATATGAAAATGCCAGCACTGTTCCTTCTAAGCTAGGGGTTCTCAGCCCAGCTCTCGGACAACAGTGCATGAGCTAGATTTGCATGCACTGCCTTCATTATATGCAAATCTACCTCATGCATATTCATTGTGGGTATCCTGAAAACCTGAAAGGCTGGGTGTGACTGGGTTGAGAATTCTTGCTCTAAGCTGAGCGGGAGTCCTCCAACTGATTTGCTACCAGTAGGCAGTGGTGCTTCAATACTATCTTTTCAATGGCTAGGGACAGGCAGGTTTGCTGGAGTCCTGCAGAACTTGCCTGTCCCTCACTCCTGAAAATGTGATAGTGAAATAGTGCCCCCCACCGGCAGGACAGTAGGAGGAGAACTCCCTCTCAGCTTAGAGGAAACAGTGCTCAGGAGTTTACTTTTTATCACCTTGCGCCAGGACTATGGAATTTCCTTCCTGTCCATCTTTGACTAGACCCCAATCATGAAAACATTAAGAAGGGTATGAAATCCCCCCCCCCCCTTTTTTTTTTACTTTGGCTTTTTCTTAATTTTTTGGGCACTTGTCTTTAGGTTTTATTTCTTTTGGAATTTATAAGCTGGTTTTGTGATTTTATTATATTAGGTAGTTTTAGGACTAAATCATTGTAATTTAAACTGCTTTGTTGGGTTTTCTTCCCCAATGGCGGTACTTATTTTTATTTATTTATTAGGCTTTGTTTACTACCTTTTGAAGGAATTCACTCATGGTGCAGTACAGTAAGAATAAATCAGACATGAGCAGACAGCAGTAAAAATATTCAAATAACAATGCAAAGTATGGCATAGAGGGGCATAATCGAACAGGGCGCCCAGGTTTTTATGAGGATGACCTCGCAGGACGTCCCGCGAAGGGGTGTGGAAACCAATATTATCGAAACAAGATGGGCGGTCATCTTTCGTTTCGATAATACGGTTGGGGACGCCCAAAACTCCACATTTAGGTCGACCTTAGAGATGGTTGTCCCTAGAGATGGTTGACCCCGATTTTCGGTGATAATGGAAACCGAGGATGCCCATCTCAGAAACGACCAAATCCAAGCCATTTGGTCATGGGAGAAGCCATGCACTGGTCCCCCTGACATGCTAGGACACCAACCGGGTACCCTAGGGGGCACTGCAGTGGACTTCAGAAAAAGCTCCCAGGTGCATAGCTCCCTTACCTTGTGTGCTGATCCCCCTAAAACCCAGTCCCCACAACTGTACACCACTACCATAGCCCTTAGGATGAAGGGGGGCACCTAGATGTGGGTTTGTGATGGGTTTTGAAGGGCTCACATTTACCACCACAAGTGTAACAGGTAGGGGGGGATGGGCCCGGGTCCGCCTGCCTGAAGTGCACTGCACCCACTAAAACTCCTCCAGGGACCTGCATACTGCTGTCATGGAGCTGGGTATGACATTTGAGGCTGGCATAGAGGCTGGGAGGGAGTTGGTGACCACTGGGGGAGTAAGGGGAGGTCATCCCCGATTCCCTTTGGTGGTTATCTGGTCAGTTCAGGCACCTTTTTGAGGCTTGGTTTCAAGAAAAAATGGACCAAGTAAAGTTGGCCAAGTGCTCGTCAGGGATGCCCTTCTTTTTTCCATTATCGGCCGAGGACGCCCATGTGTTAAGCACACCCCAGTCCCGCCTTCACTATACTGCCAACACGCCCCTGTAAACTTTGGTCATCCCCACGACAGAAAGCAGTTGAGGTTGCCCAAAATCGGCTTTCGATTATGCCGATTTGGGCGCCCCTGAGAGAAGGATGCCCATCTCCCCATTTGTGTCAGAAGATGGGTGCCCTTCTTTTTCGAAAATAAGCCTGATAGTATACTACTTACAATGTCAACACAATACATAATAGAACATTTTAATTGACAGTGTAGGATATATCGAATATAAGAACGCAAGAGTGGCCATACTGGGTCAGACCAATGGTCCATGTAGCTCAGTATCCTGTTTTCCAAAACCGTGGCCAAGCCAGGTCACAAGTACCTGGCAGAAAACCAAATTGTGGCAACACTCCATACTACAAATCTCAGGGCAAGCAGTTGCTTCCCATGTTTGTCTCAATAGAATATTATGGACATTTCCTCCAGGAATTTGTCCAAACCTTTTTTAAACCCAGATACGCTAATTGCTGTTACCACATCCTCCAGCAAAGAGTTCCAGAGCTGATCTATACGTTGAGTGAAAAAATATTTCCTCCTATTTGTTGTAAAAGTATTTTCATGTAACTTCCTCGAGTGTCCCCTAGTCTTTGTACTTTTTGAACGAGTAAAAAATCGATTTACTTCTACTCATTCTACTCCACTCAGGATTTTGTAGACCTCAATTATATCTCCCCTCATCCGTCTCTTTTCCAAGCTGAAGAGCCCTAACCTCTTTAGCCTTTCCTCATGCGAGAAGAGTTCCATCCCCTTTATCATTTTGGTCACTCTTCTTTGAACCTTTTCTAATTCCGTGATATCTTTTCTGAGATATGGCGACCAGAACTGAACGCAATACTCAAGGTGCGGATACAAGGCATTATAGTGTTTTCAGTCTTATTCACCATCCCTTTCCTAATAATTCCTAGCATCCTGTTTGCTTTTTTGGCCACCGCCACACACTGAGCAGAAGATTTCAGCGTATTATCTACAACAACAGCCAGATCTTTTTCTTGAGCGTTGACCCCCAAAGTGGATCCTAGCATCAGGTAACTATGATTTGGATTATTTATGATAAATAAATAAATAAATATACAGGGTATTACAGTAGACTAGCCATGATGCTATGATGACTAAGGGCCTGATCGACAAGGATATTAAGAGCTTCTCGAAGTAACTGAAGCCTGCGTTAAAGCTGGGGGTGGACACTTTGAGCATTCACAGGGACTGCAAAATTCAGACACATTGTTTACTGTATAGTTTGAATGATATTATTTTACTGTGTTTTAGCTTGAACATTTTTAATGTGCAATGATGTCGTACTTGTGAGTTCTTGTGCCAAGTGGAGAGTTAGCTGGGTGTGAAGGACATGTGCCCGGATTCCACTCGGCGGCCGAGCAATCCCGAGGTTCACCTGCGGTGACCGCCGTTCCCTGGAGGTTGAGCCCCCAGGTGCGAGCGGCTGGCAGGACTTGCGCTGATGGACGATAAGAGGGGTGCTGAGGAGCCAGCTGAAGGTGAGCAGCAGAAAAGGTCCGGGTACCGGCAGAGTCCGGAGGCAGGCAGCAGACGGGAAGGCACTCTGGGAGCGGGCGGAGGCCAGTAGGCAGGCAGCAGGTCAGGGAGTAATCCGGGTGCAGGCAGAAGTCAGAAGGCAGGCAGCAGGTCAGAGAATAATCCAGGTGCAGGCAGAAGTCAGGCAGCAGGTCAGAGAATAATCCGGGTGCAGGCAGAAGTCAGAAGGCAGGCAGCAGGTCAGAGAGTAATCCGGGTGTAGGCAGAAGGCAGGCAGCAGGTCAGAGGGTAATCCAGGTGCAGGCAGAATATTCAGGCAGGCAGCAGACAAGAGAGTAATCAGGTCCAAGCAGGGTCTTAACAGGCAGGCAGCAAACAGAAGAGTAATCCAGGTATAAACAGGGTCTTTACAGGCAGGCAGAATACGCTGAAGAAAAACGCTTACCCAAGTAGAAGCCGAAGCAATGAGGCAGAGGGAAAGCGTCCCAGAAATAGTGCAGGCTTTCTGACATAGACAGGAACCAGCTGAAGAAGAGAGCTTCCATAGGTCAGGTAGGCAGAAAGAAAGTCAACACAGGTGCGTGGTAGCAAGGCAATTAAAGAGCTTGGAAGCCAGGCAGAGAGAGCAGATCCAGGTGCAAGAGAGCAAGGCAATCAAGGAGCCTGCAGCCAGAGAAGTAGTACACAGACATGGCTCAGGGCTGAGCCAATCAACTGTGTGTGTTGCCAGGACCCTGCGCAGCCCGAGGACGCTGCTTGCGTTGAGGTAGGGGACTGACAAATAATCACTAGGTAATAAAACAAAAATGTTAGTAACATCAACACAGCTCATTTTTGGGCAGCCAGCTTTGGAAGGCTCTACCAAGATCCATCCGAGCAATTAACAACTATCTACCCTTCAGAAAAATGTTGAAGGCACATCTCTTCAAGCAAGCTTACCCTAACGACCCAACCTAACCTTATAAGCCCACCCACACAACTCCTGCTCTAAAGATGATTATACCTTATACCATGTCTCCCAAACTCCTTATAAGTACATAAGTAGTGCCATACTGGGAAAGACCAAAGGTCCATCTAGCCCAGCATCCTGTCACCGACAGTGGCCAATCCAGGTCAAGGGCACCTGGCACACTCCCCAAACGTAAAAACATTCCAGACAAGTTATACCTAAAAATGCGGAATTTTTCCAAGTCCATTTAATAGCGGTCTATGGACTTGTCCTTTAGGAATCTATCTAACCCCTTTTTAAACTCCGTCAAGCTAACCGCCCGTACCATGTTCTCCGGCAACGAATTCCAGAGTCTAATTACACGTTGGGTGAAGAAAAATTTTCTCCGATTCGTTTTAAATTTACCACACTGTAGCTTCAACTCATGCCCTCTAGTCCTAGTATTTTTGGATAGCGTGAACAGTCGCTTCACATCCACCCGATCCATTCCACTCATTATTTTATACACTTCTATCATATCTCCCCTCAGCCGTCTCTTCTCCAAGCTGAAAAGCCCTAGCCTTCTCAGCCTCTCTTCGTAGGAAAGTCGTCCCATCCCCACTATCATTTTCGTCGCCCTTCGCTGTACCTTTTCCAATTCTACTATATCTTTTTTGAGATACGGAGACCAGTACTGAACACAATACTCCAGGTGCGGTCGCACCATGGAGCGATACAACGGCATTATAACATCCGCACACCTGGACTCCATACCCTTCCTAATAACACCCAACATTCTATTCGCTTTCCTAGCCGCAGCAGCACACTGAGCAGAAGGTTTCAGCGTATCATCGACGACGACACCCAGATCCCTTTCTTGATCCGTAACTCCTAACGCGGAACCTTGCAAGACGTAGCTATAATTCGGGTTCCTCTTACCCACATGCATCACTTTGCACTTGTCAACATTGAACTTCATCTGCCACTTGCACGCCCATTCTCCCAGTCTCGCAAGGTCCTCCTGTAATCGTTCACATTCCTCCTGCGACTTGACGACCCTGAATAATTTTGTGTCATCGGCGAATTTAATTACCTCACTAGTTATTCCCATCTCTAGGTCATTTATAAATACATTAAAAAGCAACGGACCCAGTCTTCTCGTCTCCATCTTCCCTACGCCTTACCCCTCCCAATCTCTTTCCTTTTGCCTATCATGCTTTGTTTACCTTTCCATGTTCAATTCACCTATTCTTAAAACCTTACTATTACTATGTTTATTACAGTTTGTAATATTCTCCTTACAATACTTTGCAATACTATCTACTATGTAAGCCGCATTGAACCTTCTGTGTGTGGGAAAGCGCGGGGTACAAATGTAATAAATAAATAATTGTTGTTTAATAGTAACACGTAAGTATGATGACTAAATAAATACATGACATTTCTCGTTTAAATCTCAAAGTGATTGTTGAGAATATGGCAAAAAACTCTAGGAGATTACTTTTTTTTGCCTCACCCTGTAGAATGTCTTCTTCAAAGATTGTGTGTGTGTAGGGGCGGGACATTTATATTTATGTTTAATCCATTCTTGGAATAGCACTTTTCTCAGCGGCTTACAAATAAAATCTATAATATAGAAAAGAACACCAGCAATTAGACAGTGGCTCATTCTGGAATGTAATGAGCTTTGTGAGTTCACTGTCGTCAACTGTCCTGAAATGAACTGAGGGCAATTTGATATTTTAGGAAAAATGTACATCACGTGCTTGACCAGCATGAAACTATTTCATTCAAAAGGCTGTTCTAATCCTTCAGTACTGCGTAACTTATTAGTATATACAGAAAATAGTACTGGTGGCAGTAAGATTTTAAAAAATGATTTCAATTAATCTCAAATTAACAATATGCTGGTCAGGAAAACTGTATTTATTACCACTCCCCCGACCCAACCAACACAGATGGGAAATACATCAACAGTCACAGGCAATGCTGGAACAATCCTCACCATCCTTCAAACCCAGCAAACTGTAGTTTCTTTATCTAACTATTGGGGGGGGGGGAGGGGGGGAATTAAATTAGAAATGTTCCTCTGTTTTTTTGAGATGATTCCTTTCCTTGATGCTTCCACCTCTGCTCTAACATATGTTGATTAACTTCCCTCCCCAAAACTGCCAAACACAGAATCAGGCTTAAGCTGAATGTATTATTCCTTCAAGTAAATAAATCAATTGATAGATGGACATGAATGGCATAGGAGGAAGGAGGCAAGGCAGAGGCTTTATAGCTATTAATTTAAAAAATTATAAATACATTACATGCTACTGTAAATGCTATAATCTATTATTTCCAACTCCTTGCAGGCTTGAATTTTAATTTGATCCTATCAAAACCATGTCTACCATATGAGGCAATAAAATAATGACATTTGAAGATTTCAGCTGCTCCATCTGATTATACCCTCCATGGCTTTGTTGAACAGCTCTTGTTCTCGGACTGCACTTATCATCCTCTAATGAAAGCAGCAGCTGTGAAATGCATCAAATGTTACAGGCTAAAATCTCCTCTTGTCATAAAAACTCCTGCAGCAGCTCAGGATTAAGTGCATTTGACATAAATTGCATGTGGCATCCACCATCTGGCCTTTTCCAGAGACCTGGCCCAGTCAGGACTGCAAAGAGAGTGGTATCCATCTTCCTGTGCGATTAAATTAGGGAGGAAAATGGGGGGGTGGGCACAAGACAGAGTAACAGAGTTGCAGCACACACAAGAGGACAGCTGTCAGGCTCTTATTTTATATATATATATATATATATATATATATATATATATATATATATATATATATATATATATATATATATATGTTTGCTGCACTTGTACCCCACATTTTCCCACCTATTTGCAGGCTCAATGTGGCTTACAAAATGTTACAATGACATATACACATTATAGAATAAGAATTTCAGAATATAGATACAGATAGGTGCATAAGAATATCATAGCAATCATATTAACAGAATAATAATTTTATAATTGTTACAAATAAGAGTGCATAAGTAAATCATGTAGGATTGGAAGTGGATTGATAGATAAACATAACATAATGATATGAGGACAAGATATAATATTCAGTCACGAGAATGTAATTAAGATGAACAAATAGGAGGGTTCCATAATAGTTGTAATTCAAATAATTTGGGAGTCAGATCGTTATGGGGAATCTTTTTTGTACGTCTTTATGAATAAGTAAGTCTTTAGTAATTTTCGGAAGGTTGTCAAGTCGTGTGTTGTTTTTATGGCGATCGGTAATTCATTCCATAGTTGTGTGCAGATGTATGAGAAAGTAGATGTATGTATAGATTTGTATTTAAGTCCTCTGCAGTTGGAATAGTGAAGGTTTAAGCAGGTGCGTGATGAACTTTTGTTATTTCTCTCTGGTAAGTCAATTAGGTCTGACATGTAGGATGGGGCATCTCCATAAATGATCTTATGAACAAAGGTACATATCTTGAATGTAATACGATCCTTCAGTGGGAGCCAATGCAGCCTTTCTCTAAGGGGTCTGGCACTTTCATATTTCGCCTTACCAAATATCAATCTGGCTGCGGTGTTCTGGGCTGTCTGGAGTTTCTTGATGGTTTGTACCTTGCATCCCGCATATAAGGAATTACAATAGTCCAAATGGCTCAGAACCCATGATTGCACCAGTTCATGGAATGTCTCTCTTGAGAAGATAGGTCTTGCTCTTCTAAGCCTCCACATTGCATAGAACATTTTCTTTATAACATTTTTTACATGGCAATCTAGATTAAGATTGTGATCAATTGTTACGCCTAGGAGTTTCAGGGTGTCCGCAACAGGGAGAGTGTGGTTTGGTGTGTTTATGTTGGGATAATTGATTTTATTATACTGCGATGATAGTATTAGGCATTGTGTCTTTTCTGTATTCAGCTTTAGTTGGAAAGCGTCTGCCCATGAGTTCATAATTTGGAAGCTGCGATTTATTTTGTCTGCAATTTCTGATATCATTTTTGAATGAAATATATATCGCCACATCATCAGCATAAATATATGGATTTAGGTCTTGGTTGGATAATGCTTTGGCCAATGGTAACATCATTAGGTTGAAGAGAATCGGTGAAAGTGGAGATCCCTGAGGCACACCACATTCAGGTCTCCATGGTAATGATATGATTGATTTAGATATTACCCGGTATGTTCTTGTTGTTAGGAAACTATGAAACCAATTCATTTCCTCCTATTCCAAAATATTCTAGAATGTGTAATAGAATATCATGGTTGACCATGTCAAACGCGCTAGACATGTCGAATTGTAACAGAAGAACATTATTACCAGTTGCAATAATATGTTTGAATTTGGTCGTGAGTGTTATTAGAATTGTTTTGGTGCTATGATTAGCACGGAATCCAGATTGGGATGTGTGTAGTACTGAGAAATTGTTCATGTAGTTTGTAAGTTGTTTAGTTACCAGACTTTCCATTAACTTAACTATTAGAGGGATGGATGCCACTGGACGATAATTAGTTATATCATTTAGCTTTTTCTTCTGGTCTTTGGGAATTGGTATGAGTAAGATGTTGCCTTTATCCGTAGGAAAGAGACCATATGATTTAGGTATGAGGTGAGATCTGCTATGAAACGCTGAGGGGCAGATTTTATTAAGTAGCTGGGGCATGCATCCAGTTTACAGTGGGATTTGGAGAATTTGTTGATCATTTGGGCGACAGTATCTTCCGTTAATAAATGGAAATTTGTCCATATTCGATCTGCTGGATATTCATTGGCTGTCGGATCTAAGTAGTCAATGAATTTTACATAGTCGGAGGAGTTAGTTGGTAAGGTGGATCTTAGTTTGATGATTTTCTCATTAAAGTAAGTAGCTAGATCGTCTGATGTTGGGGTATCCATATTAGTTAAGGTGACTGGTGTAGTGTCTAAAAGATTATGTACAAATTGGAATAATTTATGTAGGTCTTTATTGTTTTGCCCTATTTTGGAATTGTAATATGACCTTTTAGATTGTCTGATAGAATATTTATATTTTCTTAACATTAGTTTCCATGCAGTGAAAGTTTGATCAGCTTTCTTTTTATTCCATGCATGTTCAAGTCTTCTTGTTTGGGTTTTTAGTTTTTTCAGGTCATCGTTAAACCAAGGAAGTGATTTGTTTCTTCGTGATGACCTTATTTGTACTGGCGCTATTGAGTCAAGTATATTCTTGCATCTCATGTCCCAGTTAAAAAGGTATTGGTAGGACTCTATTTGTGTTGACCAATCATTCTTGTAGAACTGTTGCCAGAATAATGCCGGATCGATGTGACCTCTAGTGGTGAAAGTTTTCGTTCTTGTTTCTGGATTAAGTTTTTTATTTTCCATTGCATGGATATCTTTAATTTGAAATGTCTGACCAAGGTACTTGTCTCCAGCTTATATCTGATATAGTAAGTATTTGATCAGAAGAGAATTTGTGTGTGAAGAGGTCAAGCGCATGTCCCTTGATATGGGTTGATTGAGTATTTAAAAATGCAAAGAGTGGGAGAGCGACCAAGGATGCCAGAAACTGGAGGATGTTCGTTAATGAAGAATTTTATTAAAAGTTTTGAAGACTCGACACAACGTCGTGTTTTGGCCATCAGGCCTGCATCAGGAGTCTATAAAAACATACATTTATATATAATAAAAAGACAAAAAAACCAAATATAATGCACACAAATAGTTTAAAACAATAAATTAATCAACTTGTAAACACTAAAAATATATGTATGGCAATTCTATAAAATGGTCTAAACATAATAGTAAAACACGCATATAATAAACTTATGACAAAAAATATATTAAAAAATGTATGGATATATAAAATGGTGATACAATAATATAGTTTGCTAGAGAAAGCAAAAGCTCGTGCATATTTTGTATGGATAAAAATTATAAACAAACAATTGTGTCTACACATGTAAATTTAAACAATAAAAGCAGAAAAATATAAAATGCACATGCATATAAGCAGTAGAGAATAACCATTTGAGAATACAAATTGTAAAAGGACGGAAGAAAGAAATCAAAAATCATGATAATATAGATAAATAATCTGGTGCTATAGTATATATACGCATTATATATACAACGCCATATGCATATACACAGTGATATGATACATGTTGACGTATATAACCTGATATAGAAATATAAAAAATGGCAAATTTAGATGGGCAATAATGACTGTGGAATGAAACAATTTAAAAAGCTCTAGATAAACAATCCTCGATGTAGTGTTTATTGGTGATACTAACCTGCCGTGCAGAATGCTGCAGAGCAATAATGGTGGAGATCCTTTGAAGATCTCACAGCAATCTGACAGAAAATATGAAGCATAAATTGAGAAAGTGAATTAACGCTTGGTGAAATGTTGTGAAAACTGTGTGATATAGTGAGGAGCACTGATCTCTTGTGCAGAGTATTACTGGATGACATAAAGGATGATTCTTCAAAAGGAACGTAGGTAGTCTGTTGAGAATGAACAAATATGAATATATCCATATCTATGTGCAAGATACTACCCACATGATTAACATCCTTGAACACTATGATGGTCCGATAACAGATACCATCATGGTAACCATGGACATCGAGTCGTTATACACAAACATTCCTCAACTCGAAGCATTGAATATAATTGAAGAAATCTTACAAAAAAGGACCATGCACTGAAGAATACCCAATCACTTGAGTCTGACTTGTGCAACCATAGCACTTACCAAGAATTACTTCCGCTTTAATGATACGTATTATCAACAGATTAAAGGCACCTCCATGGGCGCCAGTATGGCACCTGATTTAGCCAACTTCTATGTGGGAAAATTTGAAGAAAAATTCCTTACCAACCATCAATTTGCAAACCACAACCATTCTTTGGCAAGGCAACGAGGAAACTCTCCTCTCATTTCATCAATGGCTGAATAGTCGAGATCCGAATCTTAAGTTCACTTTAGAATACGATAGTAATAACATTCACTTCCTTGACATTTCAATTACAAAAACTGACTACTTTTTCAAAACGAACATTTACAGAAAACCCACAGATCGTAACATGTTTTTGCATTAGTCAAGCTATCACAACCCCAGTTTGAAGAGTAATTTGCCTTTGAGTCAATTTCTCCGCCTTCGACGCCTCTGCTCAGACTTCGATGATTTCGACCATCAAGCAAGGATTTTGAAAGATAGATTTTCAGCTAGGGGCTATCCATTTCAACACATTAATAATGGACTCAATAGGGCCATAGAGAAAGATCACTCAGAATTATTGCAACCATCAACAAAGAAGAATACACCTGATATAGTGTGTACATTAAAATATTCTTTTTTAGCTAAGCACATTTCACGGTCAATTAGGAGACATTGGCGCATCCTAGAAGGACTAGAATGTTTTCAAGATAAACAACTGGTTATTGCCTACTCTAGAAACAAGAATTTGAAAGAATACCTTGTGCCCTCCACGTTGCCGGATATTATGGCAGCACCATCACCACTTGGACACCGCAAATGTGGACGTTGCAGTGTATGCATCCATTGAAGAGGTATGGTGGATGGGATTAATAGAGAACGTGGCTAGTTCACATTCAACAAGACAGCAAAGAAGTTTTGGATTAGTTTTTGTTACCAACGATCAATGCTACTAATATTAGCATATTAGCATTAATTCAGGTACCGTAAGCAATCTGTTAGCAGTGAGTTTGTATTATCGCTCTGCAGGCTGAAAACTCATGCATTAGCTGTTAGGCAAATGGCCTCAGACTCTTCACTCTCTACGTCTCCGCCACTCCGCTCTCTCTACCATCCTCCACTGCCCTCCGGTTCCTCCGTGATGGCCTGCCTAGGAGGATGCCAGCGGGAATTCCCGTCGCAGTTGTCAGCATGTGCGGCTGAGTGAATAGACGATCCGTCACGAGCAGCCAAAGCAGGAGCTCGTCTAGACCAGGAACTCTGACCTCCGCTCAGTCCTGATCACAGCTGCAGTAACCCAAAGTCTTCCGGGCCAGGATCACTTGTTCACAGTCGGCTCAGGCACCAGAGTCACAGTTGGCTCAGGCCCCTGAGTCAGCAACAATCCCCGAAGGGCGCCTCAATTAAACCACAGGGGCCTCGCTGTCTGAACAACCGGCAGACCAAGAGTATAAGCACGGGCCGTCAATGGTCTGTGCTATTGGAGATGAGGCGAAACAGAGCTGTAGTTTCTCACCTGACACTAAAGTCGCGGTAATCAATAGTAGTAGTGCTGATTACTAAATCAGCACATGCGACCCTAGGAGGGAGGTGAATGTGGCCGTTTGTCCTCGGTGAACTCCGGACCAACATAGTAAGCAGTGCTCAAATTGGACTCGAAACTGGGCTCCGTTTTTCCTTCTCTCTTCCCGCATCAATCGCCCATGAAATCAAGTCGGTCAGGTCGGTTTACAACCAATTTACAATCTGGCACAGCCAAGGGTCCCTGGAGCCTGCTGTTCTTATGACCGTTAAGTGCCAGCCATCTTTTCACGTAGCATTGTGGCATAGCTTGAGAATTTATATATATATATATATATATATATATATATATATATACACACACAGTGCACGTCAGATAAGCGCATTCTCTGTTTAACTGCATGCCGTACTTCTGTCCCATTTTTGGCGCCATCAATTTCTATGGGGCAAACTTAGGTTTAGTGCACCACTGATAAGTGCAAGATTCACTTATATGCATGGTTTAAGACGGCTCCTCTGCAGGAAAGACTCCGCATAAGCGCGCGCATGGAATATGGAAGCTGATTGGCACGTGACAACCAACGAGATTTCAAATTTACCACCCCTTTAACTGCCACAGGCAGAATAAGTGAAAGAATGTTGTTAGAGTGTACACTGGAGTCGTCGTCGCAGCGGAACTGTAAGACTTTAACACTGGCTGAAAGAATAGAAGTTCTTAAAAAATTAGAAAACAAACAAAGTCAAGCATCTATTGCTAAAGAATATGGTGTCAATCCCAGTCAAATTTCACGAAGCAGAAATATCAGCTTATGGAAGACTGGCAAAACAATACAAATCCACACAGGAAATGTGAAAGGGCGGGAAAAGCTGAGGAGGTAGATGATGCTCTTCTTCGGTGGTTTTTGAGTCAGGAGCAGACAGTTTCCTGTCAGTGGTCCACTGCTTATGGAGAAAGCTAACCAGCTAACTGAAAGTCTTGGACTAACTGAATTCAAAGCCACTGTTGGATGGTTGGAATGATGGAAGGAAAGGAACAACATAAAATTCAAGAAACAGCATGGTGAGAAACAAGATGCTGATGACTTTGGTGCTGAAAATTGGGTTGCTTCAGTTCTTCCTACCATCTTGAACGAGTTTGCACCTCATGACCATAGGCGCCCGGTATAAGAGGCTTGGGGAGGCTAAGCCTCCCCCCTGCTGCAGCAGGATGGATCAGCTGCTCTGAGGGGCTCAAATTGTTGATTTACCTCCATCCTCACAGCAGGAGCTGCAGTGAAAGCCCTCTAGCCTTGTGTAACCAGTTGTAGAAATTGGTTTATGGTTTGTTTACCTTACTGCTGGGAGAGCAGGGGGGTTGGGCTGGAGGTGTCCTGGGTCGCTAGGGAGATATTTAACGAGGATGACTTCCTGACCTGCACTGAGGACAGATAGCAGCAGATTCGGATACTGGGCCAGCATGATCAGAAAAAGTCACCAGACAACAAAGGTAGAAAAGATCATTTTATTTTCATTATAGTGTTTGGAATATATCCACTTTGAGAATCAGGTGCTCAACATTAAAAGTTTATATTTATTTACTCATTTATGGCATTTTATCCCACATTAAACATAAATTAGGGTGTTTTGTGGCTCTACATGAGAATTGTGATGATATGATCCTTTGTTTCATATTGTTGACGGTCTGCATTTTCCGTATGGGTGGTATATTGGTGTATTAGGTTCTGCCCAGTGTAATATTTATGGTACAGTAAGGTTCTGAGTGTGTTTTTGCACAAAGTTGTGCATAGTGTTTTGCAGTTGAGCGATTGTGGTTAGAATATGCTTTGAGCAACCACTTTATTCTTTGACATATGATTCATATCTTATACCTCTCCTCCTCCCTTCACCCTTACCTTTTCTATATACCTATCTCTCTTATTATTCTGCTAGACTTAATGTATATTTTCTCTATCAATAGTATGTAATCTTTTACTACTATGTAAGCCACATTGAACCTGCTTTAAGTGGGAAAGCGTGGGGTACAAATGTAATAAATAAATAATATCTAAATTTAATAAAAGGTATTAATTGTGACTTTTATTTTTATTTATTTTTTCTTTGTGTTATCAGAGAATTATGGATTTAAGCTCCACCCCTGGCCCCACCCCTAACCCCGCCCCCTTTAGCCTCCCCAAACAGTTGGGCCACCGACCGCCTATGCTCGTGACATTTTCAATGCTGATGAAAACAGTCTCTACTGGCAAGCGATTCCTGATGGAACACTTGCATTCAAACATGCCGAAACTACTGGAGGTAAAACGTCGAAGGACCAACTGATGATCCTCCTTTGCTGCAATACAGATGGGAGTGAGAAGTTGGAACCCCTCATCATTGGAAAGAGCAAACAGCCCCGTTGCTTCAAGAAAGTTAAGCGACTTCCTGTGTCATACGAGGCTAACTGGGGAAATTTGGAAGCAGAGGACTTGGACTTTGCAGCTGATGTGGTTTTGTTGGCACGTTCTCTTCAGGCAATGCAGATTGAGACAGATAGAATAATGCATTTTGGTTGGGTTAACTATATCCAGCAAAAAGACAAAGTTTATGACCATAAACATAACGGACAACACAGCAATCAATTTTAAAGAAGTTGAACTAGAAAAATTGCCAGAATTCACCTATTTAGGAATCCTGGTATCAGAAGATAACAACACTGAAAAATAAATGAAAATTAGAATTGGTAAAGTGGCCTCAGAGTCATGCACAGATTGGGTAAAATCTAGGACAATAAGAATCTAACATCTTGAACGAAGATGCATGTGAATAATAGTACTGTGATACCCAGTCTGTTATAGGGTGCAGAAACCTTGCTGGTAATAAAAACTCTCCAAAACAGACTACACAGTTTTGATTCATGCAGCTTAAGAAGAATCCTACATGTTAAGTGACAAGATAAGGTTAAAACCAAAGCAATAAGAGAGACAACTAAAGAGCCACCTGTTAGTAAGATATCATAGCAACAGCATCTTAGAAGGTTTGAGCACCTACAAAGAATGGATGGACAGCACATACCAAGACAAGCAATGAACTGGAAACAAGAAGAAAAAAAAGAGATCCACGAAGATCAAAATAGATATGGTATCAAACAGTTGACAAGGACTTCAATGGGCTAGATATCAATTGGTCAGTGAATCAGTTGATGAAACACAAGATTGACAAATGTGGAAGATGATTCTGTCTGCATCATACACTAACTGGCTCAATGAGACATAACAAAAATGATGCTTAATAATAATTATTTTTCCAAATTGCTTCAGCATATCCGATGTAACACGAAGCAACACTGAAGATACCTTCATCAGGGAGATGGTGCAGCAGCAGAAACTAAAAGCATAAGTCTATGACTTACCACATTTATAACAGGATAGAAAAATAAATAAGGTTATCCATCAGCAATTTTGGCAATTATGGTCTGGCCTGTGTCATTATATGAACCATGAACTGACATATTGTTCAAATATTTTCAACGTGTTCAAATCTTTATATGGAGGGCTCATGCAACTGGTACAGACAAATGACAGAAGCACTGGAAAGGGAAATCCAGGCTATAAAGTGGTATGACCCTTTTGGAAGTAAGAGATTTGAAGTATAGTGACTGAAGGATGTGATATTTTCAGGCTTATTTTCGAAAGAGAAGGGCGCCCATCTTCCGACACAAATCGGGAGAAGGGCGTCCTTCTCTCAGGGTCACCCAAATCAGCATAATCGAAAGCCGATTTTGGGCATCCTCAACTGCTTCCCATTGCGGGGATGATCAAAGTTCACAGGGGTGTGTCAGCACCGTAGCGAAGGTGGGACTGGGGCGTGATTAAGAGATGGGCATCCTCGGCCGATAATGGAAAAAAGAAGGACGTCCCTGACGAGCACTTGGCCCATTTTTCTTGCGACCAAGCCGTGAAAAGGTGCCCGAACTGATCAGATGACCACCAGAGGGTATCGGGGATGACCTCCCCTTACTCCCCCAGTGGTCACCAATCCCCTCCCACTCTAAAAAAAAAAAAAAAAACAACTTTAAATTTGTTTTTTGCCAGCCTCAAATGTCATATCCAGCTCCATGACAGCAGTCTGCAGGTCCCTGGAGCAGTTTTAGTGGGTGCAGTGCACTTCAGGCAGGCGGACCAGGCCCATCCCCTCCCTGTTACACTTGTGGTAGTAAATGTGAGCCATCCAAAACCCACCCAAAACCCACTGTACCACATGTAGGTGCCCTCCTTAGGGCTATGGTAGTGGTGTACAGTTTTGGGGAGTGGGTTTTGGGGGGCTCAGCACCCAAAGTAAGGGAGCTATGCACCTGGGAGCAATTTGTGAAGTCCACTGCAGTGCCCCCCAGGGTGTCCCGTTGGTGTCCTGGCATGTCAGGGGGACCAGTGCACTACGAATTCTGGCTCCTCCCATGACCAAAGGGCTTGGATTTGGTCGTTTTTGAGATGGGCGTCCTCGGTTTCCATTATGGCAGAAAACCGGGGACGACCATCTCTAAGGCTGACCATCTCAACATTTAGGTCGACCATCTGTAAGGTCGACCTAAATGTTGAGATTTGGGCGTCCCCGACCGTATTATCGAAGCGAAAGATGGACGCCCATCTTGTTTTGATAATACGGGTTTCCCCGCCACTTCGCAGGGCTGTCCTGTGAGGACGCCCTCATAAAAACTTGGGCGCCCCATTCAATTATGCCCCTCCACGTCACTTTTATTATTTTTTGGCAAACAACACACACACAGTTATACTTCCCTCACATCAGGTCTGTGCAAAATGCACTGACACAATAACAAAGCAGAAGATGGCAAATAGAGACCAGTTGATATAGGTGAACAGCCATAGGCGAAACATGGCCCACGTTGGCAGCGGATCCTTTTTGAGAAGTTTTATATTTATAAATATGCAAATATATGAGGCAGGTGAATCATGGACTGCAAATCCATGTGAAAAGAGTCGCCACTGTGGTCTGTAACATTATATATGTGGTACAATTATTTTGAACGTTGGGCATGCTTTTTTGGATTGAGTGGCGCCTCGCTCTTTGAATGTTTTACTGACCATTTAAAGTGACTATCCTGCTTATTTTCGAAGGAGATGGGCGCCTATCTTCCGACACAAATCGGGAGATGGCCGTTCTTCTCCTAAGGTTGCCCAAATCGGCATAATCGAAAGCCGATTTTGGGCGTCCTCAACTGCTTTCCGTCGCAGGGACGACCAAAGTTCAAGGGGGCGTGTCGGCAGTGTACAGAAGGCGGGACGGGGGCGTGGTTAACGGGCGTCCTCGGCCAATAATGGAAAAAAGAAAGGCCTCCCTGTCGAGCATTTGGCCGACTTTACTTGGTCCATTTTTTTCACGACCAAGCATCAAAAAAGGTGCCCGAACTGACCAGATGACCACCGGATGGAATCAGGGATGACCTCCCCTGACTTCCCCAGTGATCACTAACCACCTCCCACCCTGAAAAAAACAACTTCAAAAACTTTTCTTTTTTTTTTTAGGGTATGTCCTTCGCTATGCCTCCGTCCCTGCGACGGCAGCTGAGGACTTCCTTCCCTGCGAAGGCAGCTGAGGACGTCCTTCCCTGCAACGGGGAGGGGAGATATGTGTGTGTCAGCGGAGGCATAACGAAGGCGTGGACATCCTTCCTTCAAACATTTTGGACGTCCTCAACTGCCCCCCACAGGGATGGCCAAATTTCAAGAAGTGGAGTAGTGTGGAGTGGCAGAGTGTCCTAGTGGTTAGAGCACTGGTCTTGCAATCTAGAGGTGGCTGGTTCAAATCCCACTTGTGATCCAAAATCCAAATAAATAAAGGGGGGTGTCAAGAGGCATAGCAGGCATGGATGTCCTTCTCACAAACATCCACATTTTGGACATCAACTGCCGTCATAGGGAAGGACGTCCTCAACTGCCGTTGCAGGGAAGGACATCCTCAACTGCTGTCGCTTCCCATCCTTAGGAAGGAAATCGTGTGCAAATGAGCTAACAGCAAGCAGATCATTTGCATGCAATTTCCTTCATGCATGCCCGTTTCTTTCCGGATCGGTAAGGGAAGGGCTTTTTCCATTCAGTTAGTGGGACCAGTGCACTACAAATGCTGGCTCCTCCCACGACCAAATGGCTTGGATTTGGTAGTTTCTGAGATGGGCGTGCTCGCTTTCCATTATTGCCGAAAACCAGGGACGACCATCTCTAAGGTCGACCTAAATTTCATGATTTGGGTGTCCCCGACTGTATTATCGAAACGAAAGATGGACATCCATCTTGTTTCGATAATACGGGTTGCCCCGCCCTGATATGGGGCCGTCCTTAGAGATGGGCGCCCCCGTTCAATTATCCCCCTTCACAAGTCTTTGTGCACAACTGCCTAGTTTTATTTAATTTCAGCCTCCATTTATCTAGCTCAGCTACTGTAGTATGGATAGTATCCTCTGAGAAGCATGAACTGTGTTTCCTGCTAGAACCTGGCTTAAGGGACGTATGCAGGACAAAAGCCAATTTTCGTTTCTTTCTGTAATTTTCCGAGATTTTGGGTGGGTTTTTTTTTTTGTTAATTTCACTCATTGAATTAATAGCTATTCTGGAATTATGAGTGAAAATGCTATAGCATGTAATTTTCAGAGGTGCATTCACATGGACTGGGTCAGCTTCTAGAATACTATAAATGAATATGTGTGTAAAGGTCGCATTTACGTGCTAACATTTATGCCATCCATAAAGCTGTCATAACTGTTAGTGCCTAAATGTAGGTACATTGATGTTGACTTACACTAGTTTTCTATAACTGCAATTATGCATGCAGTGCCAGTACAGAATAGGTGGATTACCCACTTAATTTTAGCACCTAAGTGGTGGTGCCCAGTTATAGAATTGTCCCCCAAATGTATACTAACAAAGGCACATCTCTACATGGCATAAGGGTACTCTTAACCAGTAAGCAAGTGTCGTTGTTACATAAGATAAAGTATTGCAAATGTTGCATCTATACCATTCTAGCTCTAGCTGGCCAGAAAAGCAGAAGCTGGGCTTGGGCCTTGAATCTCTTCCATCTGTTTGGCTGCACACAAGGCCAGATTTCAATTTTTTACAAACTTCTTTTTTTTTAAATACCATGTGAACTGGCAGTGCCAATAGACTTTGAATGTCAACTGCTGCACAACAGATCTTGCTATTGACTAGCTTGTGGAAATGTTCTTTTTTTTCTAATATATAAAAATCAAAGAAGGCCTGAACTTCAGTTTGCTTTCTTTCATCATGTCAAATCTTGGCGAATATCCCACAGCAGTCCCCATTGCGCAACTGTTTTTGTAATATCTTTATCAATCTACTCCAGGAATGGATGACTTGAAGTTGAACTTATTTCAAATAAGTCTGCTCTTACGTGGCCATCAGTACTGGCATCTTCTGTTTCCACTGCATGACTTCCAAAGACACTAAATCCTATCAAATTCTTTAAAGCAATATATATTCTGTCAAATGCCTGGCTTCCAAAATGAGTACGTATGGCCAGTGTGATACCAAGATGACAAATATTGGTCTTGCAGTGCACAGCTGTGCACTGCATATGACTACTTTTCCTTATGATCAGAAGCAGAAGTTTAGACATTTCCTAACAATTCAATAAGAAAGCACATACTGTTCTAAAAGCAGGGATCATAACTCTCTCTCTCAGTGTTCAGAATGCTTAATGTCACCAAAACAATAGTACTGTAAGTACGAATCTCTTGTTGGTACAATGAGGAAAAAAAAAAAAGATCTGGACCAGCCATATTGAGGAATATAACTGCTGATTCAGATCAGAAACTTTGCAGAACTGAGTAGAGGTTCAGATGGAGAAAGAAGGCCAAGCTTGAAAAAAAAGGAATGCTCAGAGATGGAAATAATAGTGCTACCACTACTACTACTACTACACATTTCTAAAGTGCTACTAGGGTTACGCAGCACTGTACAGTTTGAACAGACACACCAGCTGAAAGTCAAGCTGAGTTTTCAAGTAAAACCAGATCATGAAATAAGTTTACTGTTACTTGAGGGGCCAGCATAACCTTCACACACCACTAATCCCATATCACATCACACCAGTGAACATGTTTCAAACTACTACATGGTCTACAGTCTTGGGTTGTATGTGATTTGAATAAGTGAAGCTGAAGGAGCCTGTGAACATGCTTTGTCACAAGGGAAGCCAAGCAAACACAACTGTAGTGAAATGAATGTGAGGGCATTATATAATTATGAAGAACCAGATGCAGTATGCCCGTTCCAGTGACCATTACAGTGAGATACACTGTCAAACAGATGATGATATTGAAGGGTTTTGTGTGGAAGAGGAGCCTAAGGGTTAGTGCAGTGGCCTGGGAACCAGAGGAGCCGGGTTTGATTCCCACTGCAGCACCCCTTGACTCTGGCCAAGTCACTTAACCCTCCATTGCCTAGGTAAAAAATATGTTAAACTGCTTTGATTGTAACCACAAAAAGGCAGCATATCAAATCCCATCCCCTTTCCCTTTCATATCTTCAAAATAGTTTAATTATGGAAGTTTATTTTTACCTTATTTTTGAAAAGAAACCAGGAATGTCATATTTAGGCAGGTTTTACAGGGTTTCAGAATCAGAAGATATAAGGAAGACAATTTTAAAGTCCACTTCTAAGTGCAGTGCAGTACTTTATGAGGTTCATTTTATAATGGGGTGCCTAGGTTAATTGGATAGGATGGCATATATTTTATAAAGATATATAGGCATCTATGTTATGTTATAAAATACTAGAACAAATCCAGGGGCAATAGGGCCTACATTTAAGGCGCGGCCATTTTGACGGCTAACAGTTAATGTGTACTTTACACACAAATTTTATAAAATGTATGTGAACATTACCACTTGGTCCATGCTCCACCTAACCTTTGCCCCATGGATGCCTACTGTAAAGTATATGCCAGCTTGCATCATGTGTAGCTTTAGTCGAGATCTAATTTTCACACTATGAGAGGGTTAGAACACTGTCCCTCACCCTTAAGAATAGTCCCTCATTAGCCTGAGCCACCTTAAGATCACTGGTCTTGCCCCAGGGGAAATAAGCCATGAGCGGTGGAGTGGAGTCAGAACCAGGAAGTAAAAATGGCAGAGCCAGACTGAGCTTAAGGAGGCCCAGGGAGGGAAGTCCCAGCATATGCCACTACAGCTTATGTCTAATGATCCTGATCTTGCTGAGGTAAGCCACTTTTGTTTCCTGATTTGAGACTTGCAAGCTTTGCTGTGAGGTCTGGCTGGAGCCAAACCTGGAACTCAAAGAAGAGCCGAGAAGAACTTACAGGTTGTGTTTGGGGCGTGGCAGCCCCACCAGCCGCAGACTGTGTTTTGGGCCTGCTAGCCAGAGGCCTGCTTAAGACTGTATTTACTGAACTACAGAGGCATTTCACCTTGTGTTTCTGGCCCTGTGAAGTAAAAGGCCTCAGGATTTCATGAATAAAATACTTGTTTTCGTTTATATATCTTTGTCCAGCTGTGTTATTCTCAGGCTGACCCCCACACCTCGCTCGGGGTATCGCACACATAAGAATGGTTTATAAAATTATCCTCTATCCCTCTTAAATCTAGGTGTATTTTAATGCTTACATTTACAGAATACGGCATTCATGCATGAATGTTCACTTACACACATAAATAGCAGTAGTGTGCCCAAGTACAATTCCATAGGAAATGATGTAAGAGAGGTTCCAGAACAGAAAAGAGAGCTGGGCTCAGACAAAAGGAGAAAGTAATCTTTTAGCAGAGAAGAATAAAAACAGCCATATTGGGTGAGATTGATAGTCCATCTAGCCCAGTATCCTGCTTCCAACAATGGCCAATCCATGTCACATATACTTGGAGAATCCCAATGAGTAACAAGGTTCCAAGTTAATGAATCCTAGGGATAAATCATGGGAATCCAGAGGGAGAATTTCATCCAACATTCACCAAACCCTAGAAGAAGTGATTTGAGTTTTTCTAAATGTCACTGTGGTTATTTCATTCACCTAGTAAGGTAAATTTTAATGCAAGTCACCAAGGCGAACTGGGTCTTTCGAGTGAGTGGTGAGACAAGAGAGGAGCAGAGAAACTCATCTCCAGCGGGGACACTGAAAACATAGCCTTCTCTCAGCCCTTCAGGGTGCAAAAGAAAATATTTTTTCTGTAGCCCCAGATATGCCTTCAAACTAGAGGTTTGCCTGGGACTGCCACTACAACTGCATGAAACAGTACAGTTATCAACATTAAAATATAATAAAATATGAACCAAAAATGAAATCAAAAGTCCAGCGTGTAACACAAAGTCAATGTATTATCAGTAATAATGAAAATCCAAATGTAAAGGACATATTAACAATTGATTTTACAATGTAAAATTATCTAAAACTGGTTTTGCTAGCACTGATGCTGCAGCTCTTGAGAGGTCTTTGGATGTTCTCAGACTAAATTCTTAGCTCAGCTGAACTGTTTACTCATGGAGACTGTGTTTGAATTGTTGTTTGCCACCAGACAGAAGGGAGTCTTCTTGTCTGTCTGAGATTTTTAATTGGACTGTGTTCTAACATTCCTTCCAGGCATGCACAAACATCACAGTTCTGACACATGGTCCAGCAGCCCAGGAGTAAGGACATCAACCAGGAAGAGTCTATGCTTTTTCAAAGTTAACATTTGAAGCTTTAAGTTACTTCTGACTTGTATGGTGATCAATCAGAAGTAAACAGAAGAGAATCGGGTTCGGTAGCATGTGGAAACAAATTCCCACTTACGCTCAAAGGCTTTGCTAAAATCTAAGTACACCACATCTAGCGATCTCCCGTAATTCAATTCTCTTGTCACCCATTCAAAGAAATTAATTATATTTGTCTCATAAAACCATGTCACTTTGGGTCCTGCAATCCATTTGATTCCAAAAACCTCACTATTGGCTGTTTTAGAAACATTTCTATCAATTTACACACCATAGAGGTAGGACTAACCAGCCTATAATTTCCAACCTCCTCCTTACATTCACTTTTGTAGAGGGACCCCCAGCTACCCTTTTCCAGTCCTCCAAGACCCCTCCTGACAAAAAAAAAAAAAAAAAGCTTCCCTGCTGAATTTTTTGTTGTGTTCCCTTCATGATTCTGGGTGACTCTCCCACCGCACCTTCAGAGTACACTCTCATGGATCCTCCTCCACTCCCATCCCACTATCTGTTGGAGTTCCCCAGGGATCTGTCCTTGGACCCCTTCTCTTCTCAATCTACACCTCCTCCCTAGCCTCACTGATCTCATCTCATGGTTTTCAGTATCATCTTTATGCTGATGACACCCAGCTATATCTCTCCACACCAGACATCACCACGGAGACCCAGGCCAAGGTATCGGCCTGCTTATCTGACATTGCTGCCTGGATGTCCAACCGCCACCTGAAGCTAAACATGGCCAAAACCGAGCTCCTCGTCTTTCCACCCAAACCCACCTCTCCTCTTCCTCCACTCTCTATCTCAGTTGATAACACCCTCATCCTCCCCGTCCCATCCGCCCGCAACCTCGGAGTCATCTTCGACTCCTCCCTCTCCTTCTCTGCCCATATCCAACAGACTGCCAAGACCTGTCGCTTCTTCCTCTTCAACATCAGCAAAATTTGCCCTTTCCTATCTGAGCACACCACACGAACTCTCGTCCAAGCTCTCATTACCTCTCGCCTTGACTACTGCAACTTGCTCCTCACCAGCCTCCCACTTAGCCATCTATCCCCCCTTCAATCCGTCCAGAACGCTGCCGCACGTCTCATATTCCGCCAGAACCGATACACTCACATCACCCCTCTCCTCAAGTCACTTCACTGGCTTCCGATCAGATACCGCATTCAATTCAAGATTCTCCTCCTTACCTACAAATGCACCCGGTCTACTGCTCCTCACTACCTCTCTACCCTCATCTCCTCCTATGTTCCCGCCCATAACCTCCGCTCCCACAAATCCCTCCTTTCAGTTCCCTTCTCCACCACTGCCAACTCCAGGCTCCGCTTATTCTGCCTTGCCTCACCCTATGCCTGGAACAATCTTCCTCAACCCCTACACCAAGCCCCCTCCCTACCCATCTTCAAATCTCTGCTTAAAGCTCACCTCTTCAATGCTGCTTTCGGCACCTAACCGTCCGTGAAATATAGTATGCCCTATTATTCGGAATCTACACTTGTCTTTGACTGGACACTTGTCTATAGATTGTACACCTGTCTTTTAGATTGTAAGCTCCTTGAGCAGGGACTGTCCTTTTATGTTTGAATTGTACAGCGCTGCGTAACCCTGGTACTGCTTTAGAAATGTTAAATAGTAGTAGTAGTAGTGACTCGGCATTGTAAATTCTGCTATGCAGAACAAGGTAATAGTAAAACACATGTCAGTGAAAGTAGATTGTGAATAAAAATCTGGTAGACTGTCAGTAAAATTTATTTTCATAAGCTAGTGACACTAGGCTAGGTGTGGATGTTGTGGTGTCACAGGGCATGTCTTTGTATGGGGCATAAACTGAGCTATCAGAGATGGTGTACTCTGTCAGAACTGTTATTGACATCTTCTTGCAATAGATGAGTTAGGGGGGATTGCCCTTCTTGCTGTTTCAACAAACAGTGTTAAATTCTCTATTTATAGCCCTGCCTTGGGCAAATACAACATTGTGGCTCTCTCAGGACATCTCTGGAATCCATAGCTCAGATTGTTGTGAAATCTCTAATGGAATTCATATGCTGCAGCTGTGCCAACAGAGTATATTTAATTCAGAACACCTGCTTCAGCCAGTGACAGAGTAAATGTAAACCCGGGCTTCAAAAAATGGTTTCCTTTTGCCACCTGTTCCTGATATGATTTTAAATCATGTTTTCTCTCTATTTATAGGAGAAGGGGGTGGTATAGATTTAGCTCACACCTTTTTAGTAGTAGCTCAAGGAGAGGTACATTCAGGTACAGTAAAGGGAAAGGAAAGGGGATAGGATTTGATATGCTACCTTTCTGTGGTTGCAATCAAAGTGGTTTTACATATTATATACAGGTACTTATTACTGTAGATATTGCCCCTAGAGGGTTTACAGTCTAAACTTGTACCTGTGGCATAGCCACGGGTGGGCAGGGGCCCACTCAGTGGCAGCACACATCATTGGTGTAGCTGGCAGGGATTCCTGGGCCCCTCCAGCTGAAGAGTCCTTTATGTCTGGAGTTCCCCCAGCCAGTCTCAACCCCTGCACCTCTTGCATGTGGGGGTGGGGGGGGGGGGGGGCGGGCAGTGCCGGTGTTGGAAGCTGGATATGCGCTGGTGACTGGCACGGGGATGAGACTTCTTGGGCCTCAGAAGATTCTTCAGCTGGTGGGGCCTGGAGATTCCTCACCAGCCAAGGTACTTTTCTTTATTGAGTGAGCTCATGCCCACCCAGTCCACCTCCAGGCACACCTAAAAATTGAGGTCTGGCCACACTACTGACTTGTACATGTGACAATTGAGTGTTAAGTGACTTACCCAAGATCACCAGGAGCCACAATGGCATTTGAACCTTGGCTGCCCTGGTTCTCAGCCCACTGCTCTAACCATTAAGCCAATCCCCTACAAGTATATTGTCATTTACATGTGTGTTTTAAATGTTACTACAGCCTAATTGCTTGTGGCCACATGAAAAATAATTATGGGACTGATATTCAAATAATTTAAATGGCCAGGAGAGGCTCTTGGCTATTTAAATTGCTTGTCTGGGGCTAACTGGGTATATTGAGCAGCACTTAACCAGATAGTACCGCTGAGTATACTTGGTTAGCTCCTAAGCAGAAACTGATTATTTTGTGGCTGGTCCGGGAACAGAGTCTGCACTTATCCAGTTAAGTGCCGATATTCAGCACTTAACCATCTAAGCTAACCTCACAATTGGATCACATAAAACACAGTCCTGTCTTTCTGTGGTTTTCATTGTAGCTAGTTAACCCCCCCCCCCCCCCACCCCCCTTTACAAAGCCGTGCGGTAATGCCAAGATGGCCTGTTCACTTAGAATTGACCATGTCAGCACTGCTGCACGGCTTTGTAAAAGTGGACCTAAGTGCTTAACTGGATAAGAGATAGCTGGCATAAACTAGTGCCTGGACGTGGCCAGGCATTGACTATCTGGGGATAACACTGGCAGCAGCCAAAAAAATGCTGACCACCTCCAGCTGAATATCTGCCCTTTACTGTTTTGCCTTTACTACCTCTACTACAGGAGGAAAGGAAGACTTTTCCATACATCCAAGAAATTCTCTCTCATGTAATTTCTGGGGCTACCCTCTTTCAACCTCTTATCATGACCTCTTGTTCTAGAATTTCCTTTACTTCAATCAATTACTGCAACTCTGATAACTGGAAACAACAATCCACACCAATGGGTCACCTGACTTGTGTCTCATTCAGCAAGGAGTGCAGGTGTCATAGTACCCACAACACATGGATGAGGCAACAGGGAAGGTGAGATAGTGATGGAGAAATTCCAGAAACTGAAGAAAATGTGAAAATGAAGGACAACCTCAGAAGTCTACTACTACTACTTAACATTTCTAGAGCGCTACTAGGGTTACAGTTTAACAAAGAAGGCCAGTCCCTGCTCGAAGGAGTTTACAATCTAAAGGACGAAATAAGTTGGGGCAGTCAAGATTTCCTGAATAGAGGTAAAGTGATTAGGTGCCGAAGGTGACATTGAAGAGGTGGGCTTTGAGCAAGGATCTGAAGATGGGCAGGGAGGAGGCCTGGCATATGGGCTCAGGGCGTTTATTCCAAGCATGGGGTGAGGCGAGGCAGAAAAGGCAGAGCCTGGAGTTGGCGGTGGTGGAGAAGGGTACATAAGTACATAAGTAATGCCACACTGGGAAAAGACCAAGGGTCCATCTAGCCCAGCATCCTGTCCACGACAGCGGCCAATCCAGGCCAAGAGCACCTGGCAAGCTTCCCAAACGTACAAACATTCTATACTTGTTATTCCTGGAATTGTGGATTTTTCCCAAGTCCATTTAGTAGTGGTTTATGGACTTGTTCTTTAGGAAACCGTCCAACCCCTTTTTAAACTCTGCTAAGCTAACCGCCTTCACCACGTTCTCCAGCAACGAATTCCAGAGTTTAATTACGCGTTGGGTGAAGAAAAATTTCTCTGATTTGTTTTAAATTTACTACACTGTAGTTTCATCGCATGCCCCCTAGTCCTAGTATTTTTGGAAAGCATGAACAGACGCTTCACATCCACCTGTTCCACTCCACTCATTATTTTATATACCTCTATCATGTCTCCCATCAGCCACCTCTTCTCCAAGCTGAAAAGCCCTAGCCTCCTTCATAGGGAAGTCGTCCCATCCCCGCTATCATTTTAGTTGCCCTTCGCTGCACCTTTTCCAATTCCACTAAATCTTTCTTGAGATGCGGCGACCAGAATTGAACACAATACTCAAGGTGTGGTCGCACCATGGAGCGATATAATGGCATTATAACATCCTCACACCTGTTTTCCATACCTTTCCTAATAATACCCAACATTCTATTTGCTTTCCGAGCCGCAGCAGCACACTGAGCAGAAGGTTTCAGGGTATTATCGACGACGACACCCAGATCCCTTTCTTGGTCCGTAACTCCTAACGTGGAACTTGCATGACGTAGCTATAATTCGGGTTCTTTTTTCCCACATGCATCACCTTGCACTTGCTCACATTAAACGTCATCTGCCATTTAGCCGCCCAGTCTCCCAGTCTTGTAAGGTCCTTCTGTAATTTTTCACAATCCTGTCGCGAGTTAACGACTTTGAATAACTTTGTGTCATCAGCAAATTTAATTACCCCGCTAGTTACTCCCATCTCTAAATCATTTATAAATATATTAAAAAGCAACGGTCCTAGCACAGACCCTGAGGAACCCCACTAACTACCCTTCTCCATTGTGAATACTGCCCATTTAACCCCACTCTCTGTTTCCTATCCTTCAACCAGTTTTTAATCCACAATAGGACGTTTCCTCCTATCTCATGACCCTCCAATTTCCTCTGTAGCCTTTCATGAGGTACCTTGTCAAACGCCTTTTGAAAATCCAGATACACAACATCAACCGGCTCTTCTTTGTCCACATGTTTGTTTACTCCTTTAAAGAATTGAAGTAAATTGGTCAGGCAAGATTTCCCCACACAAAAGCCGTGCTGACTCGGTCTCAGTAATCCATGTCCTTGGATGTGCTCTGTAATTTTGTTTTTAATAATAGCCTCTACCATTTTCCCCAGCACCGACGTCAGACTCACCGGTCTATAATTTCCCAGATCTCCCTTAACACCTTTTTTAAAAAATGGGCGTTACATTGGCCACCCTCCAATCTTCCGGTACTGAAGTCAACTGAGAATGAAATAGAAATGCACGAGAAAGACCCAAAAGCAGAGGATTTAACAGTTGAGCTGCTAGCTTACATGTTTTTAGAAATGATATATATGCTGGGTTCAAGGAGATGAAAAGATTACCTGATATGTAAGATGAATAAGGCTATAACCTGTACAAATAAAAGCACAAGTTAGAGATATCACAGAAATTAATCAAATACAATACTGTACAGCTACAATTTTTAAGAGAGTTATACCAACGAAGATGCAGAGCCAGAGGAAAAAGAGAAAGAACTTTCTTGGAAAAAGCATACTGAAGGAAAAAAAAACATAAAATCAATGAAAGCAGAAGTGTCTTTGATTTATGGGTATCTGAAAGGATTTAGATCACCAAAGATAATGAGGAAGAATAAGATCCAAAACATTAAACTAATACATGTTGCACTAATGGATGAAAATCTTAATTTAATATTCTCCAATAATAAATTGAATAACAGCTAAAGACCAAAAATTGAGGAAATATGAAGAAAACAAACAACAAATATTAAAATAGATTATTTAGAGAAAACCCAAAACAGATCTAAGTAAACTGTGAAAGAACACCAGTATAATAAAAACACCACTAACTAAAGCTGAAACAAAAGTTCTGGAGAAATTTGTTAGGGCCCTGCAGAGCAGAATGCATGCAGGAGAACTTGGAATGGCCTGAAGTAACAGAAAACAGGTTGAAAAGAACCCCAAACTTTCGTCTCAAACAGTTAACGTTCCTCCCTAAGATACTGCAAACATCAACAATTGAAAGAATGCTTCTACTTCCACAGGGAGATCCAAGTAACCTTCTCAAAAATTATTGATCAATAATTTCTCTAGCTACAATCTATAAGCTGTTCACTTTAATAGATGCTGACAGAACATATGATCATATTTATTTTTTAATTTCAAGCATATGATATACCGCAAATTGATCCCAAACAGGCAACAAAATGGTTTACAACAAATTAAAATAAAAACGTCAAACTTCTGTGCGGAGCATGGGGGAAGAGAGGGTGATAACATTATGGCAATAGAACAAAAGGGGAATAATAGGGGAGCATATAGAATGAATGACCAGCTCTTGAATGCTAAAAAAACAGCAGAGATCTCAATGTAGCATGGATTTATTATAAGAAAGCCATTGATAGCATCCCACGCTCATGGATAACAGTCTTGAAATGTACAATATAAACTCTAAATTGATTGAGTACATTAACTTTACAAAAAAGAAGTTGCAAACCACACTCCATCTACAATATGACAATGAAGAAGGTCATTCATAACATCAAGATTCAGTAAGGAATATTTCAGGAAGACTCCTTGTCACTACTCTTATTTTGTGTAGCACCTAATCCTCCGAGTATACTTTTTAACACTTTGGGTTATGTTTTTTTTTTCTCTTCAGGAGTCCACCTAAAGCTGGCAAAAACCCAAAGGGAACATCACACCTGCTGTTTCTATATGACTTAAAGATCTAAAGTCCCAGTGATCAACCTCTAGCAGAACAACTTTGTTTAGTAAATAACGAACAAAAAACAAAACAAATAAACTTTTGAGATCATATCAGGGTGATTTTTTGCCTGGACACATGTTAAAGCAACCTTCCTAGGAGGAAAATTGAGCAAAACTGAAAACATTTATTTGATTGACGATTGTACCATCAAGGAACTTAAAGAGGAAGGGGCATATAAATATCTAGAAATACAGGAAAGAGCAACAATCCAGCATAAAGTAGTAAAAGACCAGCAAAGAGTATTACAGGAGATTAAAACTGATACTGAAAAATGCTCTAACATCAAATAGCATACAAGCCATCAACCAGCTTGCAATTCTTGTATTCTCATAAAGCATTGGAATTGTGGACTGCCTTTTAAATATGTTGAAAAATTAAATGTACAAACAAGAAAACTCCTCCATGCTCACAAGGTAGATTATAAGAATCAATGTATGCTGAGACTGTACATCCCTACGGCTGAAGGAGGAATAGGCCTCATAGAAATAGATTATATATAGAACTATCATTATATGCCTCCAGGCCTATTTAACAGCATCAACAAATTCAAATACACAAAGAGTGTTGAAGTATAAAAGTAAGCATCCAGAATCCAGTTCCATCATTAAACTTTGACAGGCATTCTGAAGAGCAGTAGGAATAAATGAGAATTTACCTGTAACTACAGAAATGGCAGCAACAGAATATGCAAAGCAAGAGAAAACGCTCTTTAAAGAACTAGATCAGCAAACAAGGTGTAAATAATGAACCTTTCTGGGCCTTCCATGAACCAAAGTCCTGAGGCCTGAAGCTATCAGCTAAACATAAAATCATAGCCTATGTGTGACCCAGAGATTACATTTTGTGACAAGCTGGCTGACAGGCTTGCAGAAAGAAGAACGTGAAGTAAAATGTTCCAGCAAGGTGCTTAGGACAGAATGTGGTTAGGGGCTTTTTGTAGTTATCAGGCCTGGAGACATAAGATAAAAGGTTGCTGGCGAAATTGACTCTGATGTAGCAAGTGGAAACATGCTATGTTGCTTTAGACCTCCCTAATAATTTTGATCAGTGGTCGACACTAATTATTAGGACACTGTGGTTGAAACTAATGCTAACAAGCTGCTTGAGCTGTATGCAGACAGAAAAGTATAAAAAGTGATTGTCAGCTGAATTTATTGGGAGTTGTACAAAGAGATTGCATCTGTGAGCAGCCTATGTAACTCCCCTATGAGAAAAGCTTTGTATTCTGTTTCTGTAACCAAAAATAAAAATACCTATTATTTTCTCATATCTGTGTGGCTTCCACTTTGTCTCTCCTTAACTACAAGAATGTGTGGAACATTCTATAGGGTTGGGGGGGGGGGGCAGGTGAATTTATAAACAAATTGGTAGCATAGGATGGTTTGAGTTGAAAACGTGTAATCTGCTAATTTTCAGTTTTTCCAAATTTGTTAAACTGTCAGCAGATTGTAATTGGCTCACTGCTGACAAGAAAAGTTGGTTAAACTGTCAATATTTATTTATTTATGTTAATTTATATACCGTATCTTATTGCGACTGCAAAACAGAACGGTTTACATATGTATAAAAACAACTAGTGTATACAAATAAACAAACATAGGAATTCCATTCATGACAGGAAAGCACAGCAAACCAGAATAAACTACATAATAAAATCAGTACAAATTAAAAATCTAATATACAGTTAAGCTACCCCTTTTTTTCTTTTTCTTTTTGACCTTATCTCTTATGCTAAGTTCTGTTCTACATAGCTTATAAAGAAAAAGGTTTTCAAAAGTTAGTAATTGCAACCTTTGGTTATTTTGAGGCTTAAAAATTCAGCCCGAGGTTTGTGGAGTTTTTGCCCAATGATAGAATCGTTGCATGATTTATAATTTGAGTAATATATAACCGCGCACTAAACCGTTGGTATTTTACCAGCGGTTTTCTGAGGGCTTTTCTCCGCTACATTAATTAAGCCCAATGGATTTACATTGGAGCTTTTTTGTCTGCTAAAATACTACCCTGCAGAGCTGCTGTGGGATATCAGAAGATATATCCTGACCTTAAAGTAGAGCAGAGAGTCGTCCGGCATTAAAGGAAGCCGTGAACGATTCTCATGATAATATTGCTTTAATTAAGGGTATCATACAACTCACCGAGCCCCCTAAGGAAACTGTTAAATCGTATGTGAGGAAAATGCATTACAGGTTAGCAACCTGAATAAAAAAGTACCCGAAGAACCTAAGCTAACACTTCCCATCAAAATTCTTAACGTACCCAGTTTGAAGACTGGTTATAGTGATACTAATTGGTGAACGGATTAGGTATGGTCCACTGCTCTTTGAATTTATCTGATTGTAATATTTGTTCTTTTTCTTGCCCGAGCTTCAGGTTGCTCCCTATTCTTCCCTTTGCACTTCGTGCATGATTACAAAGGAACAACACTTTTGCTAATACTGCTTTATTTTTCGACCTCCTCCTTACTAATACTTTTGTGCAAAGGGACCACATCTGCCCTTCTCCAGTCCTCAAGGACCACTCCAGACTTAGGAAGCATTGAAGAGGCCAGACAAAGGAGCTGCCAAAACTTCCCTAGTCGCTAGAAGAGGTCTTCAGCTGGGGCATAGAGGTGGAGGGAGGTCACGGATGGAGAGAAATTTCTTGCCCACTCACTGAGCTCAGACCCACCTAAAATTATCCATCTGGCTGTGCCACTGGGTAGAAGTGGTAGGCCTAGTGGGGGTGGGGGGGGCACTGAGCAATGTCAGTCTAAAGAAGTAGCACAGCAGTTGTGGTAAGAAGAGGTGACAGGTGATCATTAATATAGTCTGTCGGGGAGCAAAGGCATATTGTCTCACAAACTCTGTCTCCTATTTTGGCTCCCTGGCTTTTTTCCTGCTCAGTTGCTGAATCCTTGCTCCCCTCTTTGCCTTCTGGTACAGCTCTACAGTGACTCTAGATTTGGCTCCCTGAGCTGGAGGCTTGTTCCTTGGCCACTGGAGCAGTATCATGCAGGCAGGCAAGAATATGGTGGCATAGGATGAGTGCATGCTTCTATGTCCTGGGCTGCTGGAACATGTTTCTCCCACTATTGATAACCTTAAGAGTGGACTAACACGGCTACCACACTCCTCTACTTAAGATGGAAGATACCGCATACAGCCGCATGAAAAAGCAAATGAACAAACTTTTGGAAAAAGAAACAAAAGTGAACAGTCATCTTTACTTTCTCTATTGATAACCTTAAGAGTGGACTAACACGGCTACCACACTCTCCCACTAAGCACGAAATCTCTGAGTTTTCAAGCTGTGAGCCTTGCTGTGCGCTTCAAAGGCGCAGGGTGGGATCTAACAGCAAATGGTAGCAGGTTGCCACTTGCTTATATTATGAGTACCAGAAAGAGAAATGCTGCAATGCAGGGCATGGGGAAGCAGGACTAGTCCCAAAACACAGTGATATGCATGGGGCCAAGGAAAACAGAGCTGGCAAATGATCCAAACATGTGGGAGATAAGGAGTCACAAATTGAGAGAGGAATTAAACCTGCAAATGAAAGGAAGTCTCATCTGTAGAGGAGAAGTGAGGTGCAATGAAGGAATGGGGGAGCCAAGCCTGCAGGGATAGGAAACTGGCTAGGAAAAGAGGTGCACTGTAACTTGCTGTGGAGTGGAGGGAACAGAAGCAGAGCTGTCTAAAAAAAATAAGAGGAGTTGAGCAGGCGTAGAGCTATTAAACTCCCTGCCCCTACATATAATACGTGAAACTATTGCTATGGAGGAGGAGTAAAGAAGGAGAACAGAGGAGGAGGAGGGAGGAGAAAAAAGAAATCAAAAGTGAAAGGATAGGGGAGAGAGTGTAACATAGATGGCTGAGAGGAGAGAGAGGGAGTATGTATGATGTGGACTGGCTGCAGTGGGGTGAGGGGGAGGCAGAGGCGTAACACGGGTGGGCCTAGGCCCACCCAGCAGTGGCGCACCCTTAACAGCACCGGCAGTGGAGGGAGCAGGCTGAGCTCCCACGATCCTGCATCTATCTCCCTCTGTCTCAGCAGTAGCAGCAGCGATAGCGATTCATACATGCTGCCTACTGCTTCTAACCCGGAAGCATCTCCTCTGCTGCATCCCGCCCCCATTATCACAACTTCCTGTTTTTGCTGGGGCAGGACGCAGCAGAGGAGACGCTTCCGGGTTAGAAGCAGTAGGCAGCATGTATGAATCACTATTGCTGCTGAGACAGAGGGCGGTAGATGCAGGATCATGGCGGCGGTAGGCAGCATCTGGATTAGGGAGGGAGAGATGGTAAATGTTGGACATGGGGTGGTGAGCAGGAAGAGATGCTGTAGGGGGCAGCGAGAGATGTTGGATGGGGCACAAGGGAGGGGGAGAGGCAGTGGAAGGGAGGAAGAGAGAAAATGCTGTATGGGGGGAGTGGAGAAGAGAAGTGTTGAACCCATGGCACAAGAGAGGGAGAAATGGTAGAAAGTGGGAGAGAGGGAGATATATTGGACCTGGGGGTGAATGAGAGGGAGAGAGAAACACAGGAGGTGGAGAGGGGAGAAAGGAGGAGATGTTGGATTCAGGAGCAGAAGGGTGATGGAGAGATGCCGGACAGTGGGAGTGAGGGAAGAGAGAGGGAGAAATGTTGGAACATGGGGGAGAGAACAGGAGGGAAGAGAGAAGGAGCAGAAAGATGTAAGGCTACAAGAGTGGGATGGGGAGAAAGAGGGAGCAGATGCTGGGCTAGAAGGGTGGAGGGAAGGAAGATGGTGGAACCACGTGGGAGAGGCCAGGAGGGGGAGGAAGAGGGTGGCAAAGAAATGAATAAAAAGATAGTGATTACAGAGGATAGAAATATGGTAATGAAAGGGAATGGAGGGATGAGGAAGGAGTGAGATGGGGAAATGGAAAAGCTAGTGGGTGAGAGAAGAAGATGAAAATCTGATAGGTAGCTGTAAACTAAAAAGGAGAACAGTGAGAGGGTGAAATTTGAGTTGACAGCAAGGCAGAAAGAAGAAAAAAGAGAGGAAAGAGCTAAAAATAAGAACAGTCAATATGTCAGAAGCAGGTGTAGTGAAGGTAAAAGAAGACAAATGGACAGCAGCTGCTTGAAAGAGAATTAGAAGACGACAGACAGGAAAGCAGAAGCAACCAACATGATGGAAAAATACAATGTCCAGACCACAAAGGTTTTAAATAGAATATGTTGGCTATGGGAAATCTACATAGCAAATGTGTTTGCATTGTGTTCAGGAGAAAGGAAATGCATTTCTATTTTTATTTCTCCAGTGTTGCAGTACATCCTAAGTTTAACTTTTTGGGGTTCTGAGTTCAATTTTTGTCTAAATATTTTTATTTCTGATATGGTATTTGGTGAGGGTCTGTTGGTGTGACAGTAATGGCAGGTGGGGAAATCGGAGGGAAGGCAGGGAGGAGAGGGGATCAGGGAGGGAGCCCTAGCATGTCTAACATCAGTTCTGACCCTTGCTGTATGGCTGGTAGGGATCCTAAGCCTCCCCAGCTGAGGACTTCCTCCAAAGACGGCCATAACTTCCTTCTACCAAGCTCTGTAGTCGGTGATAGCATGCTTGAGTCACCGACAGCTAAGCACGCATAGGGTGCTGGCATCAGTGGCTTACGGATGTTGCTGCTACCTGCCAAGTTTGGTAAAAGGGAGTTCTGGCCACTTTCAGAGAAGTCTTCAGCTGACAGAGCTTGAGGATCCTTATTAGCTAATGTATTTATATTTTGCAGTAGGGCAGAGAAATATTGTGCTCACCCACTTGGGGCTCAGGCCCATCCAAAATTGGCTGTCTGGCTACGCCACTGGGGGGAGGAGAAACTGGCAGGACTCCAAGTACTGCCTTAGCTTTTGATTTGATCACAAGAGTCTTCCCCATGTCCACATTTAGATATGGGCTGGTCACTCAAACTCACAGCCAACATTACTCTGTTTTCCCTTTTGTTCGCTGGAAGAGGAAAAATTTGCATTGAGTTTATGAGTTCAGCACCCCCACTCATGTTCAAAAGTTGGCTCCTATGGCTACATTTTCTGGTGCTTTCTTCCAAGCATAAATTCCAAATGGATTTTTGTTTATGGCACCCCTATTTTGGATACAGATAAAATGGGCAGCCCCCCCCCCCCCCCCCCCCCACTTAATGCTCTTACGCAAGAAGCATTAATTCAGGTTTGTTCAATGAGCCAGAGTAACACGCAATTCTCTCTCTTCTTATCAGAGCACTCTCTTCATTTGTTCAACCTTGGCTCCCCGTTTGCAGAGATATCATCTGGCAGCTTTTGCAGCAGAGCAAGAACTGGGAAGCAGGACCAGGAGAGTCTGTAGCACTTAGCAAAGAATGTGCTGACTGACACAGTCCAAGAAGGCTGTGACAGGTTAAAGGCATTAACAACCAAAGATTTTTGTCTTGCTGCCAACTTTTTAAAAAGTCTCCTGCAAGCCACAGTAAAGCTTTCAAAATAGAGCTATTTGCTTCTTTTCCTTACTCATTAGCCTGCCTGCTATTGAAATTTCTCAGACCTTGCTTGCATTCCACAGCAAAGAAACATTAGGGTTTTTTTTAATAGCACAACTAAATAGCTTTAAAATCCCTCCTTACCCCCATACAATGATACTAATAGCATTTTTCAGAATTTTTTTTCTAGGATTTAAAATATACAACCATTTTTCCGTATCTCTCCTCCTCAACAAAAACAAATAGAGCAAACTTGTATAATTAGTTCTTTCTTTGGTTGGTCTTGACTAATTGAACATATCTAGAAAGTGTTGTGGTGTAAACATTCGATGGCAAAGTGGCATTTTGCTAGTATAATTTAGAAAGGCCAGATTGGACAGTGTTTTGTCATCTACCACAGACATTTCATTTTGTAATGGCACACAGGTAAGAATGTATTGAATATTTTGTAATACTATTTTCAGGGCAGTTTTAGGTTTAGTCTATCTACCCATATTCCTGGATAAACTACGGCATGTGTATATGACCTAAGACTGATGCCAAAGTGTCAGGTGCCAGGCTACTCCAGTAAAATCAAGGGCACACAACATCAGTTAGTTCCTGTTCATTACTTTTCATGCAAGTGGGAATGTCACTAATGTATGACTACTTGAACATTTTTAAAAGGACTGAATATATATACACAATAGCAGAGCTTTTTTTGAGGTGGTGCTTGGGGGGTACTGAGTGCCGGTACCTTTTCCATTGTCTGCTAAAATTAACTCATGGACCCCCAAGTTTTAATGAAAGAGCTCAGGCTCTACACACCAATTCTGCCTTGTCATAAATTCTGTGACTGGTTGCAGGGGGCCTGGCTATTATGGGGTGGGTCCCTCAGTGATCACCCCACCCCTGAAGGGCGGCCCAGCATTTGAGTCAGGGGCGTAGCCAGACATCCAATTTTGGGTGGGCCTGGGCCCAAGATGGGTGGGCAGAACTCCGCCCTGTCCCACAAGTGATTTGGTCTCTCCCTCTCTCGACTGCAAGCCAGGTGGTCTTTCAAACATCCCCCTCATACCTTTTAAATAGCAGATTTTCATTGGCAGTGAGCAGCAACTAATACGCACTGCTCATGCTGGCCCCACAGCCTTCCCTCTGATGCAACTTCCTGTTTCAGCATAGGTGGGAATACATCAGAGGGAAGGCTGTGGGGCCAGTGTGAATAGTATGTATCAGTCACTGCTCGCTGCAGGCAAAGATCTGCTATTTACAAGGTATGCAGGAGAGACAGTTGTGAGTTTTTGGCTGGCGGGGCTTGGGGAGCCCTGCCAGCCACATCATAGGTGTGCTGCTACTGGGTGGGCCTGAGCCCAAAGTGGGTGGGCCGGGGCCCACCTGGGCCCACCCTTGGCTACGCCACTGATTTGAGTACCGGCACCTTTTTTTGCTAGATAAAATGCACTACACAAGAGTAACATAGTAAACAGGGCCGGTCTTAGGCCGAGGCGACCGAGGCGGCCGCATAGGGCCCCGCGCTTAGGGGGGCCCCGCGCGGCGCACCTCAGTCAGCCTCTTCCCAGGGCCGGTCCGACTCCGACACGGACGGTAAGCATGGCAGGGGGCCGCCAACCTGGAGGGCGCAGTCGTGCCATGCTTACCGCCACTGTCCGCCCTGGCGCCCTCTTCTTCTCCCCCCAACCAAGGATTTTTCTTTTAAATGTACCCTCCATTGCCGGAATCCCACAGCAGCGTACTGCGTGCGTCACTGAAAGCGCTCCTCCCCTCCCGAGTCCCCCCGACGTCTCTAGCAGAACGCAGCTCTTCCTGATTCGTTCATTCTCAGTGTCCCGCCGAGAATGAACAAATCAGGAAGAGCTTCTGCGTTCTGCTAGAGACGTCGGGGGGACTCGGGAGGGGAGGAACGCTTTCAGTGACACACGCTGCTGTGGGATTCCAGCGATGGAGGGTAAATTTAAAAGAAAAATCCTTGGTTGGGGGGGAGAAGAAGAGGGCGCCAGAGCGGGCAGGCAGTTGAACATGGGAGCGGGAGGGCAAGGGAGAGAGGACCTGGGCATGGATGGCAGGGCGCAGGGAGAGAGGGGAATTGCTGGATAGGGATGAATGGAGGGGGCAGGGGAGAGGAGCATGGATGGGAGGGCAGGGAGAGAGGGGAATTGCTGGATAGGGATGAATGGAGGGGGCAGGGGACAGAGAGGAGCATGCATGGGAGGGCAGGGCTCAGGGAGAGAGGGGAATTGCTGGATAGTGTGAGTGTGCAGGTGAAAGGGGATCCGGGAAGGCACGAAGAAAGGGGGTACAGGGGGCCGGGGAATCCCAACGGGGCAGATTTCATGTGCACAACACCCAGATTCAGAAAGCTGGGCTACCGGAGGCAGAGAGGTTGGCTGGGTTAAGGAAGAAGGGGAGGAACTACCAGTCCCAGAATCCTTCTCTTCCCCACCCGGCTGTGCAAGAGTTAGGGGAGGAGATAGAAGATTGGGAAATGGTCTCTGAGGAAGGTGATGAGGGCCAGTTGGAGAGATTGGAGACGGGGGAAGTTGAAGAGGAGGATAAAATGGAGATTACTGAAGGCCTAGGGGAGGAACAGATGGAGATTGGAGCCCTGGCTCAAACCCAAAAAGCTGCTGTAAGAGGGTGGCTAGCTGTACCTTGGAGAGACTGGTGGAAGACTGGAGAAGAGAGGCTGAGGCACTGGGGGAAATCTCTACTAAAGAGGAAACAGGTGCAGCCTGTGGGAGAGAAAGAGAGCTGGGCACAATTGAAAGCCCCGCCTGAACCAGGTGGGAATAAAGCTGTGTAACCGTGCTGTAAGAAGGTGCAAGAAAGACTATGTAAACTGTTTCATACTAAAAAGGTCTGGGCTGCAACCTACCAAGCTATTTGGTTTTTCCCTCTGATAATATACTGTTCCCTAAGTGAAGTAATCTGAGCTAAAGTGAAGTGAAGTTATATGGACTATTTTTGAACCCGAGTTTGAAGTTATATGGACTGTTTTTGAACCTGAATTGTGCTCTGGGCTGCTAACCTAAACAACCTGGAGTGAAGGGTGTTTTGTTGATTTGAAGCAAGAAAATAAAAGCTCTTACTTATAAACATTGGGCTTTGAATGTGCCTCTGTGAAAGGAACGGAGGGAGGAGGAAGTCCTGGGAGTTCACAGGGCCTGGAGCCAAGGCTCAGAGAAGCCAGATTGCTGTGGAGTGAAGGCAACAGTCGTGTGGAGGAAGAGGCAGCTAAGCAGGGTCAAGCCTGGCTGGGTCCTGGATGGGTGACCCAGCTACAATAGGGATGATGAATGGGGAGGGCAGGGGCCAGAGAGGAGCATGCATGGGAGGGGAGGGCAGAGCTCAGGAAGAGAGGGGAATTGCTGGATAGGGATGAATGGAGAGGGCAGGGGACAGAGAGGAGCATGGATGGGAGAGGAGGGGAGGGCAGGGCTCAGGAAGAGAGGGGAATTGCTGGATAGGGATCAATAGAGGGGGCAGGGGACAGAGGAGCATTGATGGGGGGGCAGGGCCCAGGGAGAGAGGAGAAATTGCTGGACATGGAGGGGAAGGGAGAGAGGAGAAATGTTGGGCAGGAATGGAGAGAAGGAAAGACAAAGGAAGGAGATGCACATGGATGGAGGGGAAGGGATATAGGAGAAATGCTGGACATGGATGTAGGGGAGGGGAGGAAAGTAGATGCACACGGAAGGAGGGGAGTGAGGAGAAATGCTGGATATGCATGGAGGGGAAATTGCTGAATTTAAGGGCTGGATCGGAACACTTTGAAGGCAGATGCTGAGAAAGGATAGGGACAGGGCTACAGATGGTAGACAGGACACATAAGGACACAGGAGGATGGTGGACATGGTGAGAGAAAAAATATCAAATGGAAAGAAGACACTGCATAAAACAGAAGACACTGGGACCAAAGCGAATAGAAAAAAACAAATGATCAGACAACAAAGGTAGAAAAAAGTATTTTATTCAGAATTTATTAATTGGAATATGTCAGCTTTTGGAAATGTGCATCTGTGATATTTTGCATGTAAGTTTCAATTTTTCTAGTATTGCTGCATGTTGAGTCTGACTTCTTGAGGTAACTTTCCAGTTCAGTATTTTGCCTTCATATCTGTTGTGTCATGTGTTTTTCATGTGTGATCAAGGTGCAGTATCCTGCTAGCGTGTAGCATTTGCAGCCCTTTTTGTTTTATTTTTTTCACGAGGTAGTGTATTGGTGTTTTAGTGCCTGGTGTAATTACAGTTCTGTCTTTCCACGCATAAGGTTGTGCTCGTCCTATCCTTGGAACTAGTGCTGTTATGGTTTGGTAAGGTTATGAGTGTGTTTTTGCACAAGTTTGTGTATAGTGTTTTGCAGTGGAGAGATTGTGTTTCCGCACCTCTGACCCCCCGGGGTTATGAGAATTGGAACTACTAATTGTAGTGGACTTGAACTGAATAATTTCTGGGGAGGGGGGGTTTCATGATAGCATTGTGCTTATTATTTCAATCAGTTTTTCTGTACAAGTTTAGCTTCATTTGTCTTTATTTGAAATTTCATAAATAAAAAATTTTCTAAAATTGAATAATATTATCAATGGGGTGGAGCTGGGGTGGAGGCGGGCTAGGATAGGGCGGGGCTAGGATGGGGCCCCACCAAATTGGTCTGCATAGGGCCCCGCACTTGCTAAGACCGGCCCTGATAGTAAATGACACCAGATAAAGACTTGCATGGTCCATCCAGTGTGCCCAACAAGGTGGTTAGAGCCACACCCGCCACTCTATGCGGGTCTCAGTCACCAATGCTTAAACATTGGTTGTCAAGTCTCCACCATTCCAACCATATAGGCAGCCAAACATGACGTAGTCTTGGTTATACATACATATCATCGATGAAAACAGAGCTTGGGACAAGGGAAAGGGGAAGGGAAATGGGACGATGTACCGCCTTTCTGAGGTTTTTGCAACTACATTCAAAGCGGTTTACATATATTCAGGTACTTATTTTGTACCAGGGGCAATGGAGAATGGTTAAGTGACTTGCCCAGAGTCACAAGGAGCTGCAGTGGGAATTGAACTCAATTCCCGAGGATCAAAGTCCACTACACTAACCACTAGGCTACTCCTCCACTCCACAAGTACATAGGATCTCTAAGGGAGTAACAGGGAAAGTACATGGCATGGATGGGCAGACTGGATAGGCCTTACGGTCTTTATCTGCCTACAGTTTTCTATGCTTCTGTCATGTCCCCTACCTCAACGCAAGCGGCATCATCGGCAGGGCCGGCCCTAGGGTTTCTAGCGCCCTCCTGCAGTCTATTAGTCGGCGTCCCTACCCATCAAGGGGCGGGATCACTATGGCTCTTCCCCCACAGTAGACACACCCCTTTTACCAGCCATGGCATCATTGAAAATATTACACCAGTATAGAAGAAAAAAAACTTAGCACACAGACCAGGCATTAGGAGAACAGACAGTCTTGCCAACTCTGAAAAACAATGTGTTATCAAAATTTCAGAATCTAACAAACAGATCCCTATTCAGACACTTGGCCTTGCAGTCACACATGTAGAACAGAGATAGCCCCTCTTCAAATTCTTCAAAAATAAACCTGAAATCCTAAGAAGTTAGACTCTGTATGCAGCACAATAGCTTTCCCATCCAGCACAGCTTAGGATCTAGCTAGGGCAGACTTAATCAGCATAAACTAACATATTCTACAATCTGAGTTGGACAGACTAACAGGAGTTACTGAAGTGGGAATGAGAGATAGGAGATTGGTGATGGTTAGGAATTGAAAGCAGGCATCTAGCCCTCCCTGTCCTGTGAGTTGCTGTGTTGGGGGGGGGGGGTGGAAAAGGGTGAGTCTGGTGCAGCACTAAACAGCAGTCTCTGACAAAACAAGGGTCCAGGCTCTGCTTGCTGTCTCTGAGCCCTCTCTGGGCTGGATTCCAGCTCCTGGTTTCACTCTCAATCCCAATGTGTTGAAGGGGTGGCTGCAGAGAATACTATGCTGCTGCTTAGCTCCTGAGCTCAGCCAGACATAGTGAGTGCCTGTGCTGGAGCCTCCTCAGGCTTTCCTTCTTGCCCTGAAGCCGCTTGTCACCAGGGTGGGGGGCAGGAGGCAGAGGTTAGCTGAGCTCCCACAAGTTATTTCGGAGCCAGATTCAGTTGGAGCAGTGACATCCTCTGACAAACACAAGGAGGATATTTCTCTGCTTGGGAGGGGGAGGGGACGGGACGCTTTGATGCCAGACTGAGATGAGCTGCAGAGATTAGATACTGAAAAACAAAAGTCTCAGTAAAGCTTGCTTGCTTGCAAAGCGCCCTTGAAGGCAGGCGCCCCCCTGTAGTGCTTACCCTGCTTACCGGGTTTGACCGGCCCTGATCCTCGGGCTGCGCGGGGTCCCGTCGACATGCACACTTGACAGGCACTGCCCTGAGCCATGTGTGTGTAGTTCTTCTCTGAGTTTGTTCAGAGAGATGGTGTTAGCATGCTCCTTGATTGCTTTGCTTTCACCCACCTGTGTCTGCCCTCCCTCTGTCTGGCTTCCCTTGCTTCTCTCCTATTGGTCTTCCGGTTCCTCCTTCCCCTGCTCTCGTCCTATGGCTGTGCTCCTTCTCCCTGCTGGTTCCTGCTGATGTCAGATGCCAGCACTTTATCAGCTGAGCGCTTCCTGAATTCCATGCTTCGGCTTCTACTTTGGTAGGTGTTACTTGCTCAGTAGTTTGCTTCTTATCTACTTGTCCCTCGATGCTGACTTTGCCTGTACCTGGATCACTCTCCTGCCTGCCTATTGACTTTGCCCGTACCTGGATTACTCTCTTGACCTTCTTCCTGCCTTCTGACTTTACCTGTGCCTGGATTACCTTCTTGGCCTGCTGCCTGCCTTCTGACTTTACCTGTCCCTGGATTACTCTCTTGCCTGTTGTTTGCCTATTGACATTACCTATACCTGGATTACTCCCCTGCCTGTTGCTTGCCTGTTGACATTGTCTGTTTCTGGATTACTTCCCTGCCTGCTGCCTGCCTATTGACTTTGCCTGTACCTGGATCACTCTCTTGTCTGCTGCCTGCCTGGCCGATATGTTCACCACCCTGCTTCCAGCTCCGTCCCGTAGGTTCTGCAGGCCGCCCGCACCTAGGGGCTCAACCTCTGAGGAACGGCAGTCAGCACAGGTGAAACCCAGGGTTGTCCGGCCGTCAAGCAGAACCTGGTCCAAGTACCGGGCTCAGCAGTGCTCTACTTGGTACAAGAACTCACAAGCCTGACAGCTTCTATGTTTAAGTATTACTGACAGTATTCAACTTACAGTCAAGATGTCTTTCCCTCCCCTCTGAGCTGCACAGCACACCTCATGCAGTGGGGGGGGGGGGGGGGGGGGGGGGGGGGGAGGGAGGTCAGAGGAGCATAGGGTACCTTTTAAATTTATATGGATTCCAGCCGATATTCAGCTGGGGTCTCATAACCGTCTTATGTTGGCACCGGCTGAATGTCGGCAGGGACCCACATATGCTCCAGCAGCCACTGCATGCTTGATTAGCCTGATATTTAGTGCCGGTGTCTGAACATGGCTGGCACCGAATATCTAGGGGGATAATCCTTCCCATTCCTAGGTGTCCTGGCTAGCAGGTGTGAATCCTGATGTCGCTCATTTTGGAGATAGACCTACATTCCCTTTCTGCAATGTGACATTTATTTTTTGGTTCACCCTAGTCCCGCCAGAATATGCCTAGACTACACCTCCTTGCCATATTCCATTTTGGACACGTATATCCCAGGTGTGTAAAATTCAAATTTAGACGTTTATACATATTTAAAAGATGAATAGCACTTCTAAAATAAGCACAAGAGCCTATCACGACCTTAATGGCCTAAACTTTGGAACAGTGACAGGTATTCAATCCTTTTTTCAAAGAGGAGTGACACATTCAGTCATAGGAAAACTCAGTGTTTCCTCTGTGTTTTCTATTTTATTTTATACTTACATTCTAGAATTTAGCACATCTCAAAGCTTTTATGTGAACAATGTGTTCCAACACTATCAGACACTGTTGCTGTATGGTTCCAGTGAAATCTGCATTCATTCCCTGCTGCTGATGGTCTCTGAATATTTTTCAAGTTCCAAAGTGTGATATTGAGGTCTACAAAATCCTGATTTTTAACTTGTTCCAAAAGTACAAAGGCTAGGAAGTTAATGTAACTCAAGGAAGTTACGTGGAAATACTTTTAAAACAAATAGGAGGAAATATTTTTTCACTCAATAAATAGTTAAGATCTGGAAATCATTGCCTGAGGATGTGGTAACAGCGATTAGCATATCTGGGTTTTAAAAAGGTTTGGACAAATTCCTGGAGGAAAAGTCCATAGTCTGCTACTGAGACAGACATAGGGAAGCAACTGCTTGCCCTGGGATTGGTAGCATGGAATGTTGCTGCTAATTGGATTTCTGCCAGGTACTTGTGACCTGGCTTGGCCACTGCTTGGAAAACAGGATACTGGGCTAGAAGGACCGTTGGTCTGACTCGGTATGGCTACTCATGTTCTTATGTGACAATAAAGTGATCTACAATACTGGGGTTGCTGAAGCTTCACCTGACTTTTGCCATTTGAGGGATATAGACCATAGAAGTCTGTCCGATATTGGCCTCAGTTCCCCCATGCTGGATTTGGCTAATCTTCTTTCAGCCTTTTGCCATTTGTGGGACACAGACTGTAGAAGTCTGTCCAGCATCAGCCCCAGTTCCCACTACTCTTGCCCAAGATAACACCTCAACAGCCATGTTGTGTTTCTATCCCCTTTCTATTTTGGCATCCCCTGTGTTTATCCCACTCATTTTTAAATTCGCTCATGATTTTTGACTATACCACCTCTCCTGGAAGGGCGGTTCCAGGCGTCTACTACCCTCTCTGTAAAAAAATATGTCCTGACTTTACTCCTAAGTCTACCTCCCTGCAGCCTCCATTCATATCCTCTAGTTCTCCTGCCCCTACATTTCTGGAAGAGGTTTGGATATAAGTACCTTTCAAGCACTTCTATGTCCATATCATATCATCTCTCTCTCTCCTTTATACATATTCAAGTCCTCTAGTCTCTTCTCATACATCTTATGGCACATACCTTGTCCCATTTTTGTTGCCTTCCACTGAACTGTCTCAAGTCTTTTTATGTTCTTTAAGAGATGTGGAGGGGCATAATCGAATGCGAACGCCCATGTGTAAGGACGGCCATCTCCGAGAACGGGTCCGTGAAGGGGTGGGCCGAACCGTATTTTCAAAAAATATGGACGTCCATCTTTTTTTTTCGAAAATACGGTTTGTGCCAGGCAAGTGTCTTGGATTTGGGCATTTTTTGAGCTGGGCGTTTTCATTTTTCAGCGATAATCGAAACCGAAGTGGCCCAGCTCAAAAACGACCAAATCCAAAGCTTTGGGTCGTGGGAGGGGCCAGGATTCTTAGTGCACTGGTCCCCCTCACATGCCAGGACACCAACCGGGCACCCTAGGGGACACTTTTAAAAAATAGAAAAAAACATTAAATTACCTCCCAGGTGCACAGCTACTACTACTACTACACATTTCTAAAGCGCTACCAGGGTTACGCAGCGCTGTACAGTTTAACATAGAGGACAGTCCCTGCTCAAAGGAGCTTACAATCTAAAGGACAAAAAGTGCAGTCAATCAAATTGGGGCAGTCTAGATTTCCTGAATAGAAGTACAATGGTTAGGTGCCGAAGGCGACATTGAAGAGGTGAGCTTTGAGCAAGGATTTGAAGATGGGCAGGGAGGGGGCTTGGCGTATGGGCTTAGGGAGTTTATTCCAAGCATAGGGTGAGGCGAGGCAGAAAGGGTGGAGCCTGGAGTTGGCGGTGGTGGAGAAGGGTACTGAGAGTAGGGATTTGTCCTGTGAGCGGAGGTTACGGGTAGGAGCATAAGGGGAGATGAGGGTAGAGAGGTAATGAGGGGCTGCAGATTGAATGCATTTGTAGGTAAGTAGGAGAAGCTTGAACTGTATGCGGTACCTGATCGGAAGCCAGTGAAGTGACTTGAGGAGAGGGGTGATATGAGCATATCGGTCTAGGCGGAAGATAAGACGCGCAGCAGAGTTCTGAATGGATTGAAGGGGGGATAGATGGTTAAGTGGGAGGCCAGTGAGAGTACGTTGCAGTAGTCAAGGCGAGAGGTAATGAGAGAGTGGATGAGAGTTCGGGTGGTGTGCTCAGAGAGGAAAGGGCAAATTTTGCTGATGTTATAGAGAAAGAAGCGACAGGTCTTGGCTGTCTGCTGGATATGCGCAGAGAAGGAGAGGGAGGAGTCGAAGATGACTCCGGGGTTGCAGGCAGATGAGACGGGGAGGATGAGGGTGTTATCGACTGAAATAGAGAGTGGAGGGAAAGGATAAGTGGGTTTGGGTGGAAAGACAATGAGCTCGGTTTTGGCCATGTTCAGTTTCAGGTGGCGGTTGGACATCCATGCAGCAATGTCGGATAAGCAGGCCGATACTTTGGCCTGGGTTTCCGCAGTGATGTCTGGTGTGTAGAGATAAAGCTGGGTGTCGTCAGCATAAAGATGATATTGGAAACCATGAGATGAGATCAGCGAGCCCAGGGAAGAGGTGTAGATTGAGAAAAGAAGGGGTCCAAGGACAGATCCCTGAGGAACTCCAACAGAGAGCGGGATGGGGGTAGAGGAAGATCCATGAGAATGTACTCTGAAGGTACGGTGGGAGAGATAAGAGGAGAACCAGGAGAGGACAGAGCCCTGGAATCCAAATAAGGATAGTGCGGCAAGGAGTAAATTATGATTGACGGTGTCAAAAGTGGTGGATAGGTCGAGGAGGATGAGGATGGAGTAGTGACCTTTGGATTTGGCAAGGAACAGGTCATTACAGACTTTAGTGAGTGCTGTTTCTGTCGAGTTTAGGGGGCGAAAACCGGATTGAAGCAGATCGAGGATGGCATGAGAGGAGAGAAAATCAAGGCAGCAGCTGTGAACAGCACGTTCAAGTATCTTGGAGAGGAAGGGTAAGAGGGAGATGGGGCGGAAGTTGGAAGGACAGGTAGGGTCTAATGACGGTTTTTTGAGGAGTGGTGTGACTACAGCATGCTTGAAGGTGTCAGGGACAGTTAAAGTGGCGAGAGATAGGTTGAGGATATGACAGATGGGGGGGGGGTGACAGTAGGAGAGATGGTATTTAGTAAGTTGATGGAGATGGGATCAGAGAAACAGGTGGTGCATTTCGAGGAGGAAAGAAGGTGGGCGGTTTCCTCCTCGGTGATATCAGGAAAAGAGGAGGAGGCGGCCTGGGTTGGTTGGTTGAGGGAGTGGGTTAAAGGGTGAAGAGGAGGAGGTGGCTTGGTAGTGAATTCGAGGTTGATCTTCTGCACCTTGTTGCGGAAGTAGTCAGCCAGTGATTGAGGAGAGAGTGAGGGGGGGGGGGGGTGGGAGCGGAGGGCACTTTGAGGAGGGAGTTAATGGTGGCGAAGAGATGACGAGGGTTGGAGCCGAGAGAATTAGTCAATTGGGTGTAATAGTCCTGTTTGGCCAGGAATAGGGAGGACTGGACATAGCTCCCTTACCTTGGGTGCTGAGACCCCCAAATCCCCCCAAAACCCACTCCCCACAACTCTACACCATTACCATAGCACTTAATGGTGAAGGGGGGCACCTACATATGGGTATAGTGGGTTTTGAGGGGGGGAGGTTAGAGGGCTCCCATGTACCACCACAAGTGTAACAGGTAGGGGGGGATGGGCCTGGGTCCACCTGCCTGAAGTCCACTGCACCCACTAAAAACTGCTCCAGGGACCTGCATACTGCTGTGATGGAGCTGGGGATGACATTTGAGGCTGGCATACAGGCTGGAAAAAAAAAGTTTTTAAAGTTCTTTTTTTTTGGTGGGAGGGGGTTAGTGACCACTGGGGGCGTCAGGGGAGGTCATCCCCGATTCCCTCCGGTGGTCATCTGGTCATTTAGGGCACTTTTTTGGGACCTGTTCGTGAGAAAAAAGGGTCCAAAACAAGTGGCCTAAATTCTCGCTAAAAATGTCTTTATTTTTTCGATTATCGGCCGAGGGCGTCAATCTCTCCTCGGCCGATAACCACGCCCCAGTCCCACCTTCACCTCGCCTCCCACATCCCCATCAACTTTATTCGTTCCTGCAACGGAGTGCAGTTGGAAACGCCCAAAATCGGCTTTCGATTATACCGATTTGGGCGCCCGCGAGAGAAAGACGTCCATCTCCCGATTTAGGTCGGAATTTGGGCACCTTTCTCTTTCGATTATAAGCTGGATGGTCTCTAAAACTAGACACAATAATCCACATGGGACCTCACCATCGATTTGTACAAGGCCATCAACACCTCCTTTTTTCTATTGGTTATGTCTCTCTCTATGCAGCCTAGCATTCTTTGGGAACAGCCACTATCTTGTCACATTATTTTGCCACCTTGAGATCTTCAGATACTATCACCCCAAGGTTTTCTCCGGATCTATGCATGTCAGTCTCTCACCCCCCTAGCATATATTTAGTGGCATTAAAAAAAATAATGTTAATTCATTTATCTTTTCACCAAGAGTACAATGCCAGGCTCACCAGACTTACATTTAACCTATAACAATTACTTGACAAGCTCATATATGACAATAAAATTTCAAGGAATCTAATATCTAGTCTCAAATTATTCCCATTCCCCAGTCTGCACTCCATGTTAGAATTTCCTTATATACACAGATGCTTCCTCACTATGGAGGCAACTCTATAACTGGCCATCTCTATTTAGGTATCGTGAGGGCAGATGGTAAAAGCCTATTCTATAAAGGAACCTAGGTGCTTAACCCAATATTGGCATGCCTAACATTTAGGCGCCCACAAGTACACCAGATATACAGCTGGCATAAATGCAGGCACCTAAATGCAGCAGGAATGTGTGGAACAAGTGTAAGAACCCCATCTATGTCCCAGCCATGTGCACGCACATTTTGCATATACACGCTATGCAAGATAGGCACATATGTATAGAATAGTACTTAAGCAGCATACTGGCAGATACATGCCTGCATTTATGCTAGTATGCTAAGCATTTACATGCCTATGTTAGAACTCAGTTTATAGAATTGCCCTTTATGTGGTGAACAACCAGGAAAAGAGTGTTTTCATTCTGGACCTTTTCTCTGGAACTCTGTTCCTGAAGATTTGAGTAGTTCCTTCATATCTTGCTTTTCGCAAACTTTTAAAAACTTGATATCGCAATAGCATTTTAAATTGAGATGTTGGAGATTTTATGCTAATTGTATTGTATGTTTGTAACAATTTTTTCATTGAAACTGTTGATTGTAAACTGCTTTGACACCAAGGTATTTTGCAGTATATAAAAATAATAAATCCAATCCAATCCTAATGTTCCATTTTTTCCCCAAACTGTTTAGATCTTTCATTAATTGCCTTCAACATTAAAGCAATATTCTTTACAGGTTATAAAGCTATGATGCTGTTTGTTGGCTCAACTATATTTAAACAGTTTTTATTGGCATTTCCGCATGTTATAGCATTACAAACTTTCATGTAACATATTTCACAAACAAACCATGCTGCAACAAGTCAAACACCTAACTGACCATTGGTTGGCATTTTTAACATTCCCCCCCCCCCCCCCCCCCCCTTTTCCTTGCTATGCTTCAACAGTATTTTATTGACAGGTGAACACATTGAATTCCATCAGCGAGCTCATTGCAGAACAAACAAATTATCCAGCCCTACCTATGTGATCAGAACAGCGAATGTTATCAGCAAATTGGAAACAGATTTACTCTCCCCTCCCCACCTTTGCCTGAGCCCCCTCAAGTTGGTGTGCTTATTCTAAGTATGTTCCCATCCTTTTTATGAGGGCTACCCTGACATCCGGGCCCAGTTTACTACATTTGCCAGTGCCCTTCTACTTCCTCACAATCACTAATACATTGGATTTTCTAAGCCTTCAATGGCCTCTGACCTCTCAGCTCTGTTGGTAATGGCTTGACTACTAATACATAATGTTAACTCTCAAGTGTGGTCTATTTCAGTTCTCCAAAGGCATAAGTATGTGAGAAAGCAAACTATACCAAGTTACAGCCTGGTAGATGATGACTTAATAATGTTCACCCCATCAATATCTAAGATAATCCCTCCTTTCCACCCTCCCTCCCATTTGCCTCCCCCCTCAAGGCCAACTCTTACACCCAGGATCTGAAACCAGTTACATTAGCTCTTGTCACACAATCTCTTTTGTCGTACTCCATTCATTCTCATTGACTATCCTAAAGCATTCAGGACCTGACTCCGTGCCCGTGGGGATATTTTATTCAAGTAGGCCCCCCAGACTTTAATGAACCTTTGTCGCCGCTTTGGCATACTAAGGGCATCACGCATTTTCCATAACATAAGCTCATGTAGCTTATTCCTTCAATACCAGTACGATGGGGCCCTATCCAATACCCAATGATTTTTCCCCAATATACAAAGTTTACTAAGAAAAATCTTTTCTTCCAGAGACCCTCTATCCTACGTAGCCACTGAACTAAATAGCACCCGCTCAAAGGATAAACCCACCTGATATCTTAGAACCCAACTCAGAAATCGGGAGAGAGCTGACCAGAACCGCCGTATGTCTCTACATTGCCACATACCGTGAAAAAACGATGCGTTCTCCATTGCACACTTTGGGCACGCATTTGTTTCCACCACTCCAGCATACCATGCCTAACTGAAAAATATGCTCTATGTATAGTCCTAAAGTGACATTCCTGCAATTCAGAGCTATGTACCACCCGTGCACCACCCTGAAGCGCTGCCAATATCTTGCCCTCTGCTATTCTTCTTCCCATCTCCTCCCTCCCTTGTTAGCAAACTTGTACAGACAGTACTTATAATATGCTAAAGACTTCTGGGTTGTTTGGTGTAACAGCTCATTGAGAGCCTGCTGCGCCTCTAGTAACTGGACCCGTAGCCGCGAGTGTTCCAGGCTGCATTGCTGCCTCAAAGGAGTTACTCTCCTCTCCAATCTAAGTATTTCCTGCTTCCTCACTCTCCGTTTAAAGCTGGTGTACGCTATGATCTCTCCTCTAAGTACCGCCTTAGCGGCCTTCCAGAAGAGCACCGGGTCCGCCCTATGGGACTCATTAATATCTCTGTATTCTTTCCAACAATTTATCAAGTGAGGCAAGAATTGACCATCCCAATAAAGCCAGAGTGGAAATCTCCATGTGTAATCTTCCCTCGTCCCCCCCTCTAACCTCAGCCTCACCGCCACCCAGGCGTGGTCTGATACTACTATAGGGCCGATTCTGGCGGACTCCACCTGTGTAAGCATATCTCTAGCTACAAATATATAATCAATGTGCGACAGTGTGGAGTGTGTGCTCTCGAAAGATGCGTGTAATCCCTCTCAAGCGGATTAAGAGTTCTCCACACGTCCACAGCCTCCTCCAATGCTGCTATTCCCCTCTTTGTCCTGGCCAACTCTCTCCCCGTTGGTTTGGATCTGTCTAAAACTGGGTTCGCAGCCTCGTTCAAGTCTCCCCTCCAATATGATGGGTATCTCTCCTAGGCCCTGTATTTTGCGAATAATCTGTGTAAAAAACTGCTTCTCGTATGTGTTTGGGGCATATATGTTACAGAGCAGCACCGGTTGTCTATCCAGCACTACTGATGCCACTACATATCTCCCCTTAACGTCTCCTACTACTTTAATAACTTCCACGTGTATACCTTTCCATATCAGAGTTATCACCCCTCCTTTCCCCCCCATTGCTGGGGACTCAAAAATTTCTCCTACCCACCAGCGTTTCAATTTTGCATGCTCTGCTTGTGTTAGATGTGTCTCCTGTAGGAATGCAATTGACGCCTTTTGGTCATTAAGGACTTTTAGGATTTTCTGCCTTTTAATTGGTGAGTGTATACCCCCCACATTCCAGGTTACAACTTGTAACCAAGTCATGTGTTCTCTGTTTGTCTGTCAGAGGTCCCATGCAGCCTACAGTCTCCCCAGAGAGGTGTCCCAGCCACCCCCCCCCCCCCCCCCGGTGTATCCTTCCACACTGCCAATACTTTTGTCCCATAGATATCTTGTAACATTCAGATCTTCACTACATACATACCACTGCCACTTACACATCCTTGCCCCTACCCACCCTCTCCCCACCCACCCAAAACTCTCCCCTCCCTCCCCCTCCCCCACTCCCTTCCCCCCCCCCATCCCTATACATTACCCTGCTCATGCCACTTGGCATTAGACCCCCCTTTCAGAGATCGGAGCAGCCTGGTGTAAAATTGGGAGGGGCAAGCCCTCTCTTTGTCCATCCGACTTGAAAGTTCTGAGTCCATGAATTTGCATCCCATTCCAACCTGTCCAGTTTCTACTCTGACAAAGGGTCTCAAAGTCATCACAGGGTGCCTCTACCATATCATCAGTCTAAATGACAAGTGCCATTGTATCACATTCTTTTTATCAGGTCCGTACCACTTTCTCTCAGATCCCGTGTATTAGTTGATTTATGCCATAGGATCACTGCCCATCTTCATTCTCCACTCGATGTCCTCATTAGTTGGTCCATGTACGCTTTGGCCTCCTGTGTTTTTTCAAAAAAATGAATTTGTCCATTGTGAACATGTATACTCTGGAAGAAAGGAGAAACAGGGGTGATATGATACAGACGTTCAAATATTTGAAAAGTATTAATCCGCAAACTAACCTTTTCCGGAGGTGCGAAGGCGGTAGAACGAGAGGACATGAAATGAGATTGAAGGGGGGCAGACAAGAAAAATGTCAGGAAGTATTTTTTCACGGAGAGAGTAGTGGATGCTTGGAATGCCCTCCCGTGGGAGGTGGTGGAAATGAAAACGGTAACAGAATTCAAACACGCGTGGGATAAACATGAAGGAATCCTGTTCAGAAGGAATGGATCGTAAGGAGATTAGCCGAGATTGGGTGGCAGAGCCGGTGGCGGGGATAGTGCTGGGCAGACTTACACGGTCTGTGCCCTGAAAAGGACAGGTACAAATCAAGGTAAGGTATACACAAAAAGTAGCACATATGAGTTTATCTTGTAGGACAGACTGGATGGACCATGCAGGTCTTTTTCTGCCGTCATTTACTATGTTACTATGTTTATCACCTTCAGTCTTGCAGGATACAAAAGGCTAAATTTTTGTTTCAAGCCAAACAATTTAGAGTATATTGGCGCAAATTCTTTTCTCGCTGCTGAGTCCTGGAAACATATGATTTTAGCACCTTGGTATTCCAAAGTCTTCCTGGCCCTCATAATCTGTAGGATCTCCATTTTATGGGCATAATTCAGGACCTTAAAGATTGTCACTCTAGGCCTTGCCACTTTTTCCGTTCTCGGCCCCAGCCGATGGGCTCTTTCAATTCTTAGCCTCTCCGCTAGATCCGGGACTGAGAGCACCTCTGGCAACCAGCGCACCAAGAATTTGCAGAGATTTCTGTCTGGGAGATTCTCGGGGTGCCCCACCAGCCTGAGGTTGTTTCTCCTGGAGCGATTCTCCAGGTCTTCCACCTTGGTTTCTAGCTCATCCAACTGGGCTGCCATTCTGGGTTATTCCTCCGCTACCCTCCGTATATCCTCCTCTGCCTGTCCCAGCCGCTGCTGCACCTCATGGAGGTCCGTTATCAGAGCCGCTTCCCTTTCCTCCATGCCATCTAGCTTGTCTAGGATGAGCTGCAGTTTCTTCCCCACAGCCTGTTCTACCGCTGCTTTCACTTCCTCTGTTATTTCCGTGGCCCACAGCAAGCTAGGCGTAGGGGACGAAGGCGCCCCTTTGTCCGCCATCTTGGACTCTCCTACCCGTGCTTTATCTTTAGGATCCCTTCGAGCGGATTTCGATGCCATCGAGCGCTATTCGACTCGCTCTGTAAGGGACTGTGAGGTAGGTAACCTTATATTGCTTCGTATCCCCCGTTCTCGTCGGAAGTTTCACCATTAGCGAGTGCAAGGATTTTCGGGTGCTCCGGAGTAGCTATGACATGCGACCTCACTACTCCATTCCCCAACCCTTGTTGGCTCAACTAAAGAATTATTCAATGATGATGATGTCCAGTGGCGTACCAAGGGGGGGGGGCGGTCCGTCCCGGGTGCACGCTGCTGGGGGGTGCCGCGGCGCACGCCTGTTGGCTGCGAGTTCGAATCGCTACGCTAAATTCTCTCGTTCACTGCAGCTCCCTCCCTCTGCCCCGGAACAGGTTACTTCCTTGTAGCCAACAGGCGCGCGCCGCAGCACCCCCCCTCCCCCCCCTGCGGCGTGCACCCGGGGGGGGGTGTCATTTTGCCGGGGGGGGGGCGCTGCACCCGGGGGGGGGGGGCGCATCGGTGATCCGTCCCGGGTGTCGTCGAGGCTAGGAACGCCACTGATGATGTCACTGAGCTTTCAAGACCAAAGAGGCTGCATCTTCAGACAGAACCTAGAAACAGGCCAACATGGCTTTATCTGACATCAAAAGTTTAGACTGGCTTCCCAATTCAAGGATTGTTCATGGCAGTTTACAAAATCAACAATACCACAGCACCAAACAAAAAGAAAAACATAAAATTTACAAAGTACAACCATAAGCACTGATGAAAATAAATGTTTTGTCACATAAAATTAATCATCAAAATTCAAAATTTAATATTTTGTCACACTTAATAAGCATCCTGTTTTGCCAGCTAATTTACATCTCTTCAACCTGGGGAAGTGTCATCCAAAATTAATTTAAGAATCAACAGTGAAAGCCCAGGTGTTTACCTTTTCTCTAAAGGCTACCAAATTAAGGTCTTGCCTAATCTCAATAAATAAGCTGTTCCACAATGCTAATACCACTAGATTTTAGTTGAGAGGGCTGCACCCTATGTAGCATGGAAATGTTCAACAAACTGCTAAGTTCCCTACTTGGCAATATGGAAAGTCAGGGGTAAAGTAAAGGTAAAGGGTCATGGACTTGATATACCACCTTTCTTTGGTACAACCAAAGTGGTTTACATATTCTTTTTCTGTCCATAATGGACTCACAATCTGTTTTTGTACCTGAGGCAATGGAGGTTGGTTTCTTGCCCAGGGTCACAAGGAGCTGCAGTGGGAACTGAACCCAAATCCTCAGGTTCTCATCCCACTGTACTCCTTCAGATAGTCATAAGTGCAATCAGTTTATGGTATGGAGCAGTGGTAAGATATTTGTTTTCCTAATATATCTTTGACATCTGAGGTATGTCATTTCTGCAGAGTTATATTTGCTTATTACAAGGTTTCGCAACTTGTGGGCCAACCCAATGCTCAGCAGTTCGATTCTCAGATCAGGTCTTCCACTCCCCATATTATACTGTGGAGCTGGCATTCACAACCTCTGATGGAGAAGGAGTCAGGGTCATTTCTTAAGGGTGACACTTAGTGGTCCAATTAAGGATCCACAGTTTTAGAGCACCAGAAGTTCAAGTGTGTGGCCACCAGAAGCGGAGCCAGGTTGATGGTGCGGGGGGAGCGAGAGTGGACTTCCACCAGCGCCGGTGCACATTTTCCATGCAACACATTGAAAAAAAAATAGGCGCCGGTGCTGGCAGAACTCCATTTGGGGGAGCAGCCGCCCCCCCCCTAGCTACACCACTAGTGGCCACCAGCAAAAGATTACTACTATTAAGTTCAATGACACCTCAAGAACTAGACCACATACATTGGTGATGTAACTATAAAATGAGAAAAAAAATCTTCAGCGAGGTGCAAATGAAGGCTCATAGAAACTGGACCTGGGATCTGGCATAATTGAGTTGGTGGACCAGGTTTAAAAATACAACTCCACAATGTGAAAAAAAATGCCATTTTCTCCAGTATCAGCACAGCTACTAGAATGCTGAACCACAAAATGTACAATGATAGCTGCCTGGCATTGGGGTTCACCTTTTAGCTATAAGCTAAGAGAAAACCCACGTAAATACGGTCTTTTCAAAGCCTTACAACTGAACTACTGTGATTTTATTTTGGAATTAGTGGAATTCTATCCTTTAATTTTTTGATGTTATGTCATTTCATTTATGCTGTAGCTATTTTATGATATTTTGGTGCTTTTAGATTATTTGAAGATTTCATTAAGGTTTTAACATTGTCTGACGTTAGCACATAGATGATATCACTGGACACAAGTTGCAGTGAATCTTCAAGAAGGCGTCTTGGGCGAATGGAAGCTAAGTTCGTTCCACGTGTGGTGTTCAAGTGGCAGACATAATTAACAGTTGGCTCCTGAAGAAGTGAAACGAGTACACCTGTGGAGTACTGAGCTGCAATGCATTTTTCAAGTAAGTGCCTTTAGCACTATGTTTATTGAACATTTATACTAGACTTTGGGCTTTTATCATCACATTGTTGAACACTTTGGGACACAGTGAGGTTTCTTTTTGTGAGAATTTAAGTCTGGGGATGCTATAGAGCTGTTGTGCAGCAGCGATTAAAATTGCTTGAGCAGGCCAGTTTTCAGTCGTAGAGCTGAAAACTGGAGAGTGCTAATCATGCTTATTACTGAGGACTTTATTCTCATATATAATTAAAGAAAAAATAGAGTAAAAATATACAATTTTGCATTTTTTCTTGGATTCATTTACAAGTTGTTTTGAGGATGTAAATTTTGGAGAACATTTGTAGTTTGGGATTCCATTCATAGGCGCCCGATATAAGAGGCTTGGTGAGGCTATGCCTCCCCAGCCACAGCAGGATGGATCAGCTGTTTCTATAGTATTAGTAGTAGTTCTCCTGCAAGTCCTGCTGTTCTGGGATAGCAGCAGCTGCAGTGAAAGCAGTCTCTAGCCTTGTGTATAACCAGTTGTAATTTGATCATCTTACTGCTGGGAGAGCAGAGCAGGGGAGGGGGGTTGGCTGGAGGTGTCCTGGGTTGCCAGGGAGATATTTAACTAGGATCATGAATTCCTGGCTGCACATGAGCAATTCACACCAAAGAGACTTGCACTGACCCCTGAAATTTTAAAAGTGCTAAAAATAAGTTTTAAAAGTATTTGCATTAAATCTAATTGCAGAATTTAGGTGCTAGGAAGTGGGATTGGTATGCTATGTACTCAAATTTGCTCAAGCCATATGCAAATTAGTCCGTTTTTGGGAGGTTCTCATTTGCATATTTATGGGTAAAAATTGTTGGAAATGTTTACAGCCTTAATGTTAGGGCATGGCTCTTATCAAAAATATGAACTTTGATCCAAAAATGAAGGGTTTAGCTAGTGTTTTTGACTAAAAATTCCCATTAGAGTGTCTGTATGTTAATCTGCATTCAAATAGAGCTCTCTGATTGGATGAGCAGCTCCTGTTAGAAAATCTGCCCGGGAACAGAGAGGAGATGAGAGAATCAATGGGTGGGTGGGTGTGGATGGCTGGATGGGGGGCAGGGGAGAGGAGAGAATCAATGGGTGGGTATGGATGGCTGGAGGGGGGGCAGGGGAGCAAGGACAAGAAATGAAGAAGAAAGGCAGAAAGTAAAGAAATAAATGGAAAGGAAGCCCTGGAAACGGCGTTAAGAGGACAGATAGCAGCAGAATCGGATACTGGGCCAGCATGATCAGAAAAACAAAGTCACCAGACAACAAAGGTAGAAAAGATCATTTTATTTTCATTATAGTGTTTGGAATATGTCCACTTTGAGAATCAGGTGCTCAACATTAAATGTTTATATTTATTTACTTATGTATGGCATTTTATCCCACACTAAACATGAATTAGGATGTTTTGTGGCTCTACATGTAGGAAAAGAAACCTTTTCCTACATGAGCACGCAATTCTGGAATATACTACCACGCAACTTGAAAACGATCCACGAACTAACCAACTTCCGCAAACTATTGAAGACCCATCTCTTTGACAAAATCTATTGTAAGGATTAAAACACATTTTTTATTTTATTTTTGTTACATTTGTACCCCGCGCTTTCCCACTCATGGCAGGCTCAATGCGGCTTACAAGGGGCAATGGAGGGTTAAGTGACTTGCCCAGAGTCACAAGGAGCTGCCTGTGCCTGAAGTGGGAATTGAACTCAGTTTCTCAGTTCCCCAGGACCAAAGTCCACCACCCTAACCACTAGGCCACTCCTCCACTCCACATGAAGTCCACACTCACTGTTTCAGAAATACACCAATACATTCTCTTCTGAATTCTCATTCCCCATAACTTTATCACATTTATACCGTTACTCACAGAAAATGTTATACCAAATGTTCTTTTGCTAATGTTCTATTACCCTATCAGTTTCCCGCTGTCTCTTTCCACTGTTCCATTGTTCTTTTCCTCGGTCCTATTCCCTCAATGATACTTTGACTTTGTCTTCACATAACTTCTCATAATGTAATCCATAACTGAGTTGTAACAAATCGTATTTCCATCATTTACAATGTATTATTGTAAGCCACACTGAACCCGCAAATAGGTGGGAAAATGTGGGATACAAATGCAACAAAATAAAAAAATAAAAAAATACATGCGAATTGTGATATTATGATCCTTTGTTTCATATTGTTGACGGTCTGCATTTTCCGTATGGGTGGTATATTGGTGTATTAGGTTCTGCCCAGTGTAATATGTATGGTACATTAAGGTTCTGAGTGTGTTTTTGCACAAAGTTGTCCATAGTGTTTTGTAGTTACGATTGTGATATGCTTTGAGCAACCACTTTATTCTTTGACATATGATACATATCTAATATCTAAATTTAATAAAAGGTATTGTGTCTTTTTATTTATTTTTTTCTGTGTTATCTGACAATTATGGATTTAAGCTCCACCCCTGGCCCCACCCCCTTTAGCCTCCCCAAACAGTTGGGCCACCGACTGCCTATGATTCCATTTTATTTGGTGCATGACTTATCCAAGCCATGGACTGAATATCAGAGCTATAAAGAGTGTAGGTATGTTAGGAGAAAAAGTGCTCATAATTTGTTTGGGAGTTCCCAAACTGCAGACTTTAAGATCACTGTGTTAAAGCAGAATTTGAGTGCCCTGTATTATACAAATATGTATTATAGATAGATGGGACCTTACTCTTGTATAAAAGGGAACCAAGAAAAAGATATGAAATAATATTAGCAAAATAGCTTGACCTTGACATGTAAACAGCAGCAAAAAGAAACAAGAAAATAATCCTGTCAGACTAACTATGGACTTGCTGATGTGTATTGAATGAAACCCATTGAGTCCTGGTCATTACATTCTTATATAAAAGCTATTAAGGTGGACACATGCAATTTCTTCCTTCTGAAATCAGACCTAAAGTTGTTTAGTAGCTGGAGACCTGACCTTGGGTTTTTCCTCCATTGGGGCTGGTGAAAGTAGGGCACAGTGATGCATTTCGATAAACTATCACATTCTGCTGGCGAGTCCCTTGGTTCATGGTTCAGCCTTTCAGAAAGCTTCTCAAAAGCAAACTTCACAGATTTTCTCTGTAAGAGGAAGGGGGATGGAGGGAGATGGATCTATCCTTAATTTGCCAGAAATACTCAGACTCCAAGCATTTCAATGGGGAATTATGCTCTCTCAGGAGTAGCCTAATGGTTAGTGCACAGGAACTGGGTTCAATTCCCACTACAGCTTCTTATGACATGGCAAGACACTTAACCCTCCATTGTCCCAGGTACAAAATCTTAGATTATACCTGCATTTCCTATATAATAATTTGCACCATGAACGTTCCATGAAGGTGCCTGGGCCCGAGCCTCCATTCTGATTGGCTGTGCCTGGGACTGAAGCCTTGGATGACATCATCCAGAGAGCCCAAGCAACAGCAGTGCGGGCCCAGGCAGCTTCATCGAACTTTCATGGAAAATAAAAGCTAAGAAAAAGGACAAAAACCAACCCTCCCAGAAAAGCAGATTAAAAGAGCTTTGCTTGCTTGACCTCCCGCCGGCCACATGAACAGCAGCGCTGCCTCCAAACCCTCACGAGCACACGCACAATAAGCAGGCTCCAGTGCACGCGGAGCTTACCGGGCTGCTGCAGAATGCCGGCGGTGCAGCAAACACTGAGCAGGAGGGAGCAGAGGAAGACTCCCTAGCTCACGAGCTGCTCTCTCCTTTGCTGCCTCGAGCCCTTCATGCGCCAATGGCCGTCGCCGCTGCTACTGCCCCGCACTTCCATATCACAGGGTGCAGCCAAGGGTCCCCGGCTCGGCACCCACACGTCTCCCTCTAGGCAGCGCGATACCGGCTGCAGCCTGGGCCCGAGAGGCATTGCGGGCCTGCAAGCGCAGTGCACTACTCTCTCGACTGCAGGACTCGACGTAAGACACACACCTCTTCCTCCCATTGAGTTCCAACTGCGGTGCCGGACGGAGCACAATCTGTCAGTGCCTCCCGCCACTTTCCGAGTCAGATGAGTACAGCGCAAGCGCCCCGCTACCCCCACTCAGCTGTCTCAAGGGCTCTCCCATCTCCCAATCCCCTGGCTTAGTGGTGCGCACTGAATTAATCTAAAGAAGCGCAGGAATTATCCCTACTGTATTTAGCACTATTCGAGGAGGAGGGGATCAGGCTTATGTTGTCTGTGTGAGATTTTATGGCTTTTCTGTGCTATTTGTTTTGACGGGGCGGGCTGCAGGTCGACTCGCGCTGCTGGGCGGGCGGGCTGGTGTTGGCGTGCGGGGTGGCGAGCTGCAGGTTGACTCGCACTGTTGTTGCTTGGGCTCTCTGGATGACATCATCCAAGGCTTCAGTCCCAGGCACAGCCAATCAGAATGGAGGCACGGGCCCAGCCAGCTTCATGGAACGTTCATGGTGCAAATTATTATATAGGAAGGATGAACGTTCCATGAAGCTGCCTGGGCCCGTGCCTCCATTCTGATTGGCTGTGCCTGGGACTGAAGCCTCGAATGACGTCATCCAGAAAGCCCAAGCAACAGCAGCGCGAGTTGACCTGCAGCTCGCCACCCCGCACGCCAACGCCAGCCCGCCCACCCAGCAGCGCGAGTCAACCTGCAGCCCGCCCCATCAAAACAAATAGCACAGAAACCGCCAGCTCGCCCACCCTGCTGCCAGTCATAAACGGCACCCACGGCAGCCGGAAAGAAAAATAAAGGACTGACAGTCCAACAGAAACCACACCCGCTGCCCGTCACATTGAAAGCCAAACAATCTGTACAACACACACACATACAGGGGGGGGAACCTGAAACTCGGACAGAGGGAACCCTGAAACTCAGAAGGAGGGAGAGCAACCCTGAAACTCGGAGGGAGGGAGGGGGGGAGACCCTGAAACTCGGACGAAGGAGGGGGGAGACCCTGAAACTCGGACAAAGGAGACCCTGAAAGTCAGAGGGAGGGAGGGGATGACCATGGCACTCAGAGGGAGAGAGGAGGGAACGACGACCCTGGAACTGGGAGGGGGGACCCCGGAACTGGGAGGGAGGGGGGGAACACGACCCTGGAACTGGGAGGGGGACCCTGGAACTGGGAGGGAGGGGGGAACATGACCCTGGAACTGGGAGGGGGGACCCTGGAACAGGGAGGGAGGGAGAAAGGGGGGGCCCTGGGACACACTCTCAATCTCACACACACTCTCTCTCTCTCACAGACACACTCGTACCCAGTCTCACTCTCTCTCTCTCTCACACACACACTCGCACATTCACTCTCCCTCACACAGTGACTATCACACACACTCTCTCAAACAAACACACTCCGAGGAAAACCTTGCTAGCGCCCATTTCATTTGTGTCTGAAACGGGCTTTTTTTTACTAGTATTGTAATAAAAGTAAACTGTTTGCTTATATCAGAAAGTTGATATATTAAATATATGACCCACACCCATATCTGTATCCCTCTTAGGTATTTTCAAATGCTGTGATGTGCAGTGCAGGGACCTTAGTGAAAGGGCCCCTTAGGTAACTAAGGGGTTAATACTCAAAGTGATTTAAAGGGAAAGGGATTTGATATACTGCCTTTCTGTGATTTTTGCAACTATATTCAAAGCAGTGTACATAGTACAGTATATACAGGCATTTATTTGTACCAGGGGCAATGGAGCGTTAAGTGACTTCCCAGAGTCATAAGGAGCTGCAGTGGGAATCTAACCCAGTTCCCCAGTATCAAAGTCTGCTGCACCAACCACTAGGCTACTCCTCCACTCCAGAACCGGATAGAAATGGCTCATAGCAGGTTAAATTGCTTGTAAAAGGTCATGGGTCATGGATTTGATATACCTCCTTCACTGTTGTACATCCAATCAGTATTACATATTCTATACAGGTACTTTTTTTTGTACCTGGGGCAATGGAGGTTAAGTGACTTATTATTTATTTGTATTTTGCTCACACCTTTTCAGTAGTAGCTCAAGATGACTTACACTGGGTATTGTCACTAAAGAAAATTTGTTTATTGGCTATAGGTGGCACACCAACTGGACAATATTTTTAAACTATAAGACAAAACCTCAACTGCCTGGGGGATAGCTTATAATGCAAAACTCCCTGATAATGGCTATTATCAATGATTTCAATGTTAACCCAGAAACCCAGAGCAAGGGAAAACACTCACTAAGGAGAAAAACCATTGCTCCCTTTCATGAAACCCCTAGCCACACGCCTGTGGTTACCCTGCGGCCACTTAGAGGGTCTTTTACCAGCACAGCTCAGGTCCGCCTGCACCTGTTGCTTGTGCACTACGCTAGTACCCTCCTCCCAACTGACTGGGTCACAACCACCTCTGGGCAAGTCTCCCACTCTCAAATTATCCCCAGTGAGTTCTAGGTTACTGGGGCCAGACTCCCAGTGGTCCCACAGTTCCCAGGAAGCACTTACAGACCCAACACACAAACCACCAGGATTCTTTTTCAGTCCAGATGAGCAGGGTGTATTTATTCTCATAAAAATATTGAACAGTGGACAGAAAAAGTGCAATCACCAAATAGTAACAAGTAACTGAAAAATGGATCAATTAGAAAACTAACTAAACATTTGTTTACTTTCTAGAAAGTATCTGGGCAGATCAGGACATAGAGCTGCTCACCAGTTATCAAATATAACTGTTTTACAGGGCTTCAGCAAAGACCTTTCTCTCTCTTTTCTCCCAGGCTGAAACTGGGGGAAAAAACAGTACAATCCAAATGAAAAGAGCTCCTCAGAGCCCAGTCAACAATTTTTAAAAGTATACTGCTCACAGTACTGTAAAATGTTTCTTCAGTGAGTAAAGCTAAAGAGGGAGCATTCACTTTTCTATAAGAGCTTTAACATAAAGCATGCACTACCTGCTGGCCAAACTAGAGAAATGCACTTCAAGAGTTAATCAAGGCAGTTTTACAGGCTTAAAACACACTGTTCTGTCACACTCTCCAAAAAATTGGGTGTAAAATGTTACACGGTAAATAGTTACCATATAGCCAATGAAACAAGGGGGTCCCTTGTCAGGGTCTCTATATATTCAGATAAGCCTTTCAGATTTTTCTTTGTGCACAGTTTTTTGAAATATATCTTTATGGGACTGTTTGTTCTATTTACTGTTGGCTATATGGTAGCTATTTACTGTGTGGTTACAATCAAAGCGGTTTACATACTACCGTGTTTCCCCGAAAATAGGACATCCCCCGAAAATAAGACCTAGTAGAGGTCTTGCTGCAATTGGAAAATATAAGGCCTCCCCAAAAGTAAGACCTAGCAAAGTTTTTTTCTTTTAAAGCAGGGCCGCCGAGAGCCGAGCAAGGTCGCCCTCCCCTCCACCCGAGGTCGCCGGGCCCCCCCTCCTCCCGCCCTCCGTCGTTCCCGGAAGTTGGAATTAACCTTAAACGCCTCCTTTCACCTTTGCACTTGCAGCAAGCAGCAGTAGGGCAGACCTCTCCTTCCTTCCGTGCCCCGCCCTCGCAGACGTTACGTCGGGTGAGGGCGGGACACGGAAGGAAGGAGAGGTCTGCCCTGCTGCTGCTTGCTGCGAGTGCGGTGAAAGGAGGCGTCTAAGGTTAGTTCCAAATTCCGGGAGCGACGGAGGGCGGGTGGAGGGGGGCCCGGCGACCTCAGGTGGGGGGGTGACCCCGATATTTCCCCGAAAAATAAGACATCCCCTGAAAATAAGACCTAGCGCGTCTTGGGGAGCATCTTATTTTCAGGGAAACACGGTATATTCAAGTACTTATTTTGTACCTAAGGTAATGGAGGGTTAAGTGACTTGCCCAGAGTCATGAGGAGCTACACTGCGAACCAAACCCAGTTCCCCTTGATTCTCAGGCCGCTACACCAACCATTAGGCTACTCCTGATGCATATATAATGTGTGCTGGATTTACTAAAAGACACTATTGTGTTGTTGTTTTTTTTAAATTTTATTTATAATAATTTAATTTTCCAAGCACTAAAATAACTTGCCAGATATACAGACAAAATAATACAAGAATTATTTCAATCAGGTAATTATAAACTCTTCCTTAGACCACAAAATAGGGAGAGTGAAACAAGACAAGGAATTAAACAACAGTAAACAAAGAAAATGTGGTATTAAACCTCATTATTCCCAGTTATTTATTATCTGAATCATTATTCCACATTGATCGGCTGATTGGCTTCTTCAAACCCAAAACGGTGTATAGTCAATTTATTTCGTTGGAAACATACTTATTGTCCAATATTAGTGGAAATAATACAACTGATTTCATTTTTTCTCTTTTAAAACCAAAAATTATTTAACCATACAAACACTTGAGTCTCTAATCCAATTCCCACTGATTAAGGTAATCCCAGTTTCACAGGCTTCACTCCTTTTGAATAAATATACGAAGAGGAATCATTTCAGAGGAAAAAACTTTAGGAGTCATACCCGGAACTCTGGGAAAACAACAATCTCGATATTAATCATCTGTAATAATATTCATTTTGTTCAAAATTTTCTGGTCTATTATCATCTTCAAAATCTTAACCATTTCCTATTCCTGTAGAACTTAATTTGCCGTATCAATTTTTCATTCTCAAAGGATTCAAAATTAGATTATCCATGTGGCTCACTAATAAGATTATATCGGAAGCAAACTTATTTACTACCACCGTTAGGTCCTGGAGCGCCTTCCAGATGATATTCAATGTAACCTCCACGGGAGCCAAAAACTCCAAGCTGATAGCTCTTGCGGGTTTAGGAGTGGCACCGCCGACATGAGTTCAGCTGTAAACGACTTCCGTTTCAGCATACACTCCTAACTCACTCCTCCACTCCTTTGGACATGGTGGTTATTTTATTTATTTATTTAGTTGCATTTGTATCCCACATTTTCCCACCTATTTGCGGGCTCAGTGTGGCTTACAATACATTGTAAATGATGGAAATACAGTTTGTTACATTACGATTATGGGTTACATTGTGAATAGTTAAGTAAGACAGAATCAGGTCAATCATCTCCTTCGCCGATGCTAATCAAAGGACTCACCAACCTGTGGGCAGCTCGTCACGCAGCGGTCCCACACTTGCTGCACAGGGGACAAAACGCTGGCCATCGGCGGCTGACCCCCCGATTGTCCCCTTCCTCTCAGTTAAGGTAACTGCAATTGCAGAAAGGAAATTTCAAGTAAACAAAGACAAAACTTCAGAGGTCAGCTGGGCCGTTGAGTGTACGAGCTTCAGGTCGCCATCTTTTCACTCTCCCTAATTGGGACACTCTTTATCTGGTTTCTCCTCAGAGGCCTGTCTGATATGGGTAACCCTTCAGCATAGCCCTCTGAGTCATTGAAACACGGAAGCCCCTCCACCACTAACAAGGTGGTGTCCCTTCGGAGGGGAGACACTATTGTGTTAACATGGGTTAATGTAGGGTTTTTGTGGGGTTTTTTAAACTATGGATTCTATTTTATGCAATGGATCTTATTTACTATGCGTTTTGCTGACCGTCACTCACATTATACTTGGAAATTTAATGCTGGGCCATGTCCAAGCTTCGGTATTGAAAGTGAATGATACATACCTGTAGCAGGTGTTCTCCGAGGACAGCAGGTTGATTGTTCTCACGACTGGGTGACGTCCGCGGCAGCCCCCATCAACCGGAAGAAGCTTCGCGGGCAGTCCGCACGCAGGGCACGCCCACCGCGCATGCGCGGCCGTCTTCCCACCCGTGCGCGACCGTTCCCGCCAGTTGAATGACAAGCAAAAATGATGAAAACGCAACTCCAAAGGGGAGGAGGGAGGGTAGGTGAGAACAATCAGCCTGCTGTCCTCGGAGAACACCTGCTACAGGTATGTATCATTCACTTTCTCCGAGGACAAGCAGGCTGCTTGTTCTCACGACTGGGGTATCCCTAGCTCTCAGGCTCACTCAAAACAAGAACCCAGGTCAATTGAACCTCGCAACGGCGAGGATACAACAGAAAATTGACCTACGAAGAACAACTAACTGAGAGTGCAGCCTGACCAGAATAAATGCGGGTCCTGGAGGGTGGAGTTGGATTTACACCCCAAACAGATTCTGCAGCACCGACTGCCCGAACCGACTGTCGCGTCGGGTATCCTGCTGGAGGCAGTAATGTGATGTGAATGTGTGGACAGATGACCACGTCGCAGCTTTGCAGATCTCTTCAATAGTGGCTGACTTCAAGTGGGCCACTGACGCTGCCATGGCTCTAACACTATGAGCTGTGACATGACCCTCAAGAGCCAGCCCAGCCTGGGCGTAAGTGAAGGAAATGCAATCTGCTAGCCAATTGGAGATGGTGCGTTTCCCGACAGCGACCCCTAGCCTGTTAGGGTCGAAAGAAACAAACAATTGGGCGGACTGTCTGTGGGGCTGTGTCCGCTCCAAGTAGAAGGCCAATGCTCTCTTGCAGTCCAATGTGTGCAACTGACGTTCAGCAGGGCGGGTATGCGGCCTGGGGAAGAATGTTGGCAAGACAATTGACTGGTTAAGATGGAACTCCGACACCACCTTCGGCAGGAACTTTGGGTGGGTGCGGAGCACTACTCTGTTTGTGATGAAATTTGGTATGTGGAGCATGAGCTACCAGGGCTTGAAGCTCACTGACCCTACGAGCTGAAGTAACTGCCACCAAGAAAATGACCTTCCAGGTCAAGTACTTCAGATGGCAGGTATTCAGTGGCTCAAAAGGAGGTTTCATCAGCTGGGTGAGGACGACGTTGAGATCCCATGACACTGCAGGAGGCTTGATAGGGGGCTTTGACAAAAGCAAGCCTCTCATGAATCGAACGACTAAAGGCTCTCCAGAGATGGCTTTACCTTCCACACGATAATGGTAAGCACTAATCGCACTAAGGTGATTCCTTACTGAGTTGGTCTTAAGGCCAGACTCTGATAAGTGCAGAAGGTATTCAAGCAGGTTCTGTGCAGGGCAAGAACGAGGTTCTAGGGCCTTGCTCTCACACCAAACGACAAACCTCCTCCACTTGAAAAAGTAACTCTTTTTAGTGGAATCCTTCCTAGAGGCAAGCAAGACACGGGAGACACCCTCAGACAGACCCAACAAAGCGAAGTCTACACCCTCAACATCCAGGCCGTGAGAGCCAGAGACTGAAGGTTGGGGTGCAGCAACGCTCCGTCGTTCTGCGAAATGAGAGTCGGAAAACACTCCAATCTCCACGGTTCTTCTGAGGACAACTCCAGAAGAAGAGGGAACCAGATCTGACGGGGCCAAAAGGGCGCGATCAGAATCATGGTGCCGTGGTCTTGCTTGAGCTTCAGTAAGGTCTTCCCCACCAAAGGTATGGGAGGATAAGCATACAGGAGGCCGGTCCCCCAATGAAGGAGAAAGGCATCCGACGCTAGCCTGCCGTGTGTCTGAAGTCTGGAACAGAACAGAGGCAGCTTGTGGTTGGTCTGAGAGGCGAAAAGGTCCACCGATGCGGTGCCCCACTCTCGGAAGATCTTGCGTACCACTCTGGAATGGAGCGACCACTCGTGCGATTGCATGACTCTGCTCAGTCTGTCGGCCAGACTGTTGTTTACGCCTGCCAGGTACATGGCTTGGAGGAGCATGCCGAACTGGCAAGCCCAACGCCACATCCCGACGGCTTCCTGACACAGGGGGCGAGATCCGGTGCCCCCCTGCTTGTTGACGTAATACATTGCAACCTGATTGTCTGTCCGAATTTGGATAATTTGACAGGACAGTCGATCTCTGAAAGCCTTCAGTGCGTTCCAGATCGCTCGGAGCTCCAGGAGGTTGATCTGAAGATCCGTTTCCTGGAGGGACCACAGTCCCTGGGTGTGAAGCCCATCGACATGAGCTCCCCACCCCAGGCGAGATGCATCCGTTGTCAGCACTTTCGTGGGCTGCGGAATTTGGAATGGACGTCCCAGGGTCAAATTGGTCCGAATGGTCCACCAGAGCAGTGAAGTGCGGCAACAGGTGGAGAGGCGGATGACATCTTCTAGATTCCCGGTGGCTTGAAACCACTGGGAAGCTAGGGTCCATTGAGCAGATCTCATGTGAAGACGAGCCATGGGAGTCACATGGACTGTGGAGGCCATATGACCCAGAAGTCTCAACATCTGCCGAGCCGTGACCTGCTGAGACGCTCTGGTCTGCGAAGCCAGGGAGAGGAGGTTGTGGGCCCTCGCTTCGGGAAGGAAGGCCCGAGCCGTCTGGGTATTCAGCAGAGCTCCTATGAATTCCAGGGACTGTGTTGGCTGGAGATGGGACTTTGGGTAATTTATCACAAACCCCAGCAGCTCCAGGAGTTGAATAGTGCACTGCATAGACCGGAGGGCTCCCGCCTCCGAGGTGTTCTTGACCAGCCAATCGTCGAGATATGGGAACACGTGCACTCCCAGCTTGCGTAGATACGCTGCTACCACCACGAGGCACTTTGTAACACTCGTGGGCAGAGGCGAGCCCAAAGGGCAGAACAACTATACTGAAAGTGCCCGTGCGCCCAGGCAGAATCTGAGATACTGTCTGTGAGCTGGCAGTATCGGGATGTGAGTGTATGCGTCCTTTAAATCCAGGGAACATAGCCAATCGTTTTTCTGAATCATTGGCAGAAGGGTGCCCAAGGAAAGCATCCTGAACGTTTCTTTGACCAGGAATTTGTTCAGGCCTCTCAGGTCTAGGATGGGACGCATCCCCCCTGTTTTCTTTTCCACAAGGAAGTACCTGGAATAGAATCCCTGCCCTTCCTGCCCGGGTGGTACGGGCTCAACCGCATTGGCGCTGAGAAGGGCGGAGAGTTCCTCTGCAAGTACCTGCTTGTGATGGGAGCTGAAGGATTGAGCTCCCGGAGGACAATTTGGTGGCAGGGAGGCCAAATTCAGGGCGTATCCGCACCGCACTATTTGGAGAACCCACTGGTCGGAGGTTATGAGAGGCCACCTTTGGTGAAAAAATTTTAACCTCCCTCCGACCGGCAGATCGTCCGGTACGGACACTTTGAGGGCGGCTATGTTCCCGTGGATCCAGTCAAAAGCCCGTCCCCGGCTTTTGCTGTGGAGGCGCAGGGGGGCTGCTTAGGCGCACGCTGTTGACGAGAACGAGCGCGCTGGGGCTGTCCCTGTGCCTGACGAGGCCTTCGGGCCGGCTGGGTGTACCTACGCTTGGCAAAAGAATAGGGCACAGCCTGCCGGGCCCGGGAAAAACGTCCACCTGCTGAGGTGGATGCTGAAGGCGCCCGGTGGGAGAGCTTGTCGAGGGCGGTTTCCCGCTGATGCAGTTGGTCCACCAGCTGCTCGACCTTCTCACCAAAGATATATCCCCCCGGCAAGGGACGTCGGCCAGTCTCTGCTGGGTGCGGTTGTCCCAGGTCAGAGGCACGCAGCCATGAGAGCCTGCGCATCACTATACCCTGGGCCGCAGCACGAGATGCCACGTCACAGGTGTCATAGATACCCCTGGACAGGAACTTTCTGCACGCCTTCAGCTGCCTGACCACCTCCTGAAAAGGCCTGGACTGCTCCGGCGGGAGCTTATCAACCAGGTCGCCAGTTGCTTCACATTGTTCCGCAAGTGGAATGCTCGTGTAGAGCTGGTAAGATTGGATGCGGGTCACGAGCATGGAAGATTGGTAGGCCTTCCTCCCACAAACGAGTCCAGAGTGCGAGACTCCCGCCCAGGGGGCGCCGAGGCGGTATCCCTCGAACTCCGTGCCCTCTTGAGAAGCAGAATCCACGACCGCCGAGTCATGAGGCAATTGGGGCCGCATTAACTCTGGGTCCGAGTGAATTCTGTACTGGGACTCTGCTTTCTTGGGGATGGTGGGATTAGATAATGGTCGCATCCAGTTCCGAAGCAGTGTCTCTTTAAGGACATTGTGCAACGGCACCGTGGAGGACTCTCTAGGTGGTGATGGATAGTCGAGGACCTCGAGCATCTCAGCCCTCGGCTCATCCACAGAGACCACGGGGAAGGGAATGCAAATAGACATGTCCCTGACAAAGGAGGCAAAGGAGAGGCTCTCAGGAGGCGAGAGCTTCCTCTCTGGTGAAGGCGTGGGGTCAGAGGGAAGGCCCACAGACTCCTCTGAGGAGAAATATCTGGGGTCCTCCTCTTCCCCCCACGAGGCCTCTTCCTCGGTATCGGACATAAGCTCATGCAGCTGAGTCCTCAACCGGGCCCGGCTCGACGTCGAGGCACCGAGGCCTCGGTGTCGTCGAGCGGTGGACTCCCGCGCCGGCGGGGACGAAGCTCCCTCCATCGACGTCGACAGGGACTCCACCTGTGTGGCGGTCGAGACCGGCGCCGCAAGCGGCGGCGGTGTCGAAGGCCTCGGCACCGGGCTAGAGCTCGCCGGCGCCACAGTCAACGGCGCCGAGGGCGCAAGCACCCCCGGCGCCGGCACAGCCTGGCACATCAGCCCTTCCAGGATCCCCGGAAGGATGGCTCGGAGGCACTCGTCCAGGCCCGCTGTCGGGAAAGACGGGGGGGGGGGGCCGGTAGAGGCGTCGGTGCCGGAAGCTGCTCGGGTCCAGGAGACTGCACCGAAGTGCTGGGACCCTGACGCGTCGGTACCTCCACTACCGAGGGGGACCTTTCCTCTCGACGTGGACGCTTCGGCGTCGACTCCTCTCCGGCACTGAGGGCCGGGCGCACCGATGGGGACCGATGACGGTGCTTCTTCTGTTTTTTGCGGTGCCCGTCATCGGCGCCAGGTGGAACGGAGGAGGAGGAAGTCGATCCCCCTCGATTTCGAGGAGCCGGGTCAGACAGGATTCGGTCCCGAGGGCCATGAGCAGAGGGAGTGACCGGGGCCGATTGCCCACGCGGCCTCTCACCCCTACCGTCACCAGAGGACCGGCGGGCTGACGGGACCTGTACTCCTGGGGTCGATACCATCGGTGCCGATTTCGCGGACATCGATACCGGTACCGAAGAACCGGCCGTCGATACCGATGCCGTCGACGTCGAGGGGCCGGCGCAAGTTCCAAAAAGACGGTCCCGAAGAACTTGCCTCGCAACCTGAGTCCGTTTCCGGAGACCAAGACACAAAGAACACGACTTGATATTGTGCTCCGGCCCGAGGCACTGGAGGCACCAAGCGTGGGTGTCGGTCTGCGAGATAGGCCGGCCGCACCGACCACACTTCTTAAATCCACTCGGGACCTTTGAGGACATCGACGGAAAAATCGCGTCGGCGAAGTTAAAGTCGTCGATGGTGGCGGTAAATCACACCTCGAAAAATAAATCGACCGCGCGGCCACAAGGCCGCAACGCGACGCCCCCGCTAGAAAACGAGGGAAAATTCAGCGCGTTCTCTTCTTTTTTTTTTTTTAAGAAAAAAAGTTTTGAAGGCGCGCGACAACAAAAAACAGAAAATAAGCGAAGATTCGCGGACAACGCGACGGTTTTCCGGGGCTGACTAAGAGAGAGCGGCGACGCACGACTCTCTCCAGCGCGGAAAAGAAAAGACTGGCGGGAACGGTCGCGCACGGGCGGGAAGACGGCCGCGCATGCGCGGTGGGCGTGCCCTGCGTGCGGACCGCCCGCGAAGCTTCTTCCGGTTGATGGGGGCTGCCGCGGACGTCACCCAGTCGTGAGAACAAGCAGCCTGCTTGTCCTCGGAGAATTTCTGGGTTTGCAGAGCCAGTGAAAAATATAGCCGGTTAAGTGCAATACAGGAATATTTTTGTTAATAGGAATAAAAAAACGAAAATTATTGTTCATTAGTTCACAAGAACTAGAAGTAAACATATTTTTTTCATAACAAAAACTGGATAAGAATAAAAAAAATTACTGACCCAAAAAGAATAAGAACTATAAGTAATAATTTTCCTTAATGAAAATTCCTTAAAATGGAACAAACATTTTCAGTGAAGTATGCTGTGCTGTCCACCTCTCCCACCTGAGCTGGCACACTCTTATCGGTAACAGGCAGGGATCCCAAGCCATGTCAGCTGAAAATGCTGCTCTTCGGTTCTGCAGTCTGCTGCGTCTCCTCGAGACTGCAGACCTGAGGAGTAGCGTTTTCAGTGTCATCTTCAGCTGACATGGCTTAGGATCCCTGCCAGCTACAGCTAGGAGTGTGCCGGTGTTAGTTTTACATTGAAAAATGCAGTAAGTTGTGTGCATGTGATTTTTTTGAAGGGTGTTCTTGATATGACTGTAATTGCTCACAATAAAAAAAAAGTAAGAAATGAATTTATTTATTATGAGTTTGTGAACTGAATAAGAAATCACATTTTTGGGAGAGGACTAACTAAAACTATAATTCATATTGTTGACAAAACTAGAACAAAATAAGAATAAAAATTACATGTTTTTACACATGAATAAAAACTAGAACTAAATTTTTTTTCGAACTAAAATATCACTAGTGTGATATCTAGCACTTAACTGGCTAAGGGGCACCACGTACAGATAGGACTGACTTTTATGCGGTCCTATTTATGTGGTGACCATGGCCAGTTAAGTGCCAACTCCACCCCCTAAATAGTTAGTTTTGAGTTTGGTGCTAACAAGTGCCGCTAAAAATGACCGGTTAGCCCCAGAAAGTGATTTAACCAGCCAAGAGTCATTTCTGGCTAGTTAAATTGCTTTGAATATCGACGCCTTTATTTATATACATTTGTATATTGCAATATCTCAAAGGTCTATGCACATAACAATGAAAAATATATTGCAATAAAAACATCACAACATAAAACAACATGCATAGTACTGTATTGCATTGTCTTGCAAGGGAAAGAGGGTGGGACTTGATATACTGCCTTTCTGTTGTTACAGTCAAAGTGATTTACATATTATATACAGGTACTATGGAGGGTTAAGTGATTTGCCAAGAATCACAAGGAGTTGCAATGGGACTCTACCCTGGTTCCCAGTCCACCACACTAACCATTAGGCTACTCTTCCACACCACATGAATCTATCAACTGTTCACTTCATCAGAGGGATTCTGGACAGGAACATTTTAGCCTGTTTTAGACAGTAGCAGGGGCGTAGCTAAGGGTGGGCCTGGGTGGGCACAGGCCCACCCAATCACAACTCAGGCCCACGCAGTCAGCGCTCGGAAAATCGAGCATTAAAAAAAAAATCTGTGAAGCCATTTCGCAGGGCAGGCAGCGCTTCGCGTCTGCCCTGCGTGCATTGCAGAAGAAGGAAATCGCCTCGTTGTCTTTGGGCCTTCCCTCACTGTGTCCCGCCCTCCTTCCGTGTGGGCGGGACACAGTGAAGGAAGGCCCGAAGACGACGAAGTGATTTCCTTCTTCTGCAATGCACGCAAGGCAGACGCAAAGTGGACCTGCTGCTCCGAGGGTAGCAATTAATTTACTGGCACATCATCACTGACGGCGCAATGCGGCTGCTAGTGCTCTGCAGCTGCTCTAACCCAGCATCAGCTGCCCAGCTACCCCGTGCCTCCCGCAGTGCGCACGTCGCACACCAATAGAAAAATCTGCCGCCCTCGCGGCTCGGCTGAGTGTTCTGCAGCGAGTGTTCTGCAGCTACTCTCACCAAAATGCCTGCTACTGTGGCAGTTGCTAATACCACCGTCCTCAGTTGGCTCCAGAGCTTCCCAATTCCAGGTGCTAATGATAAGGAAAATGATCTATCTGCTCACCAACCAAAATACCATGGCTGCTGCAAGAGCATAATGTAAGCAAAATTTCAGTTCTGAACTACTTTAATTGATTTTCAGGCATGTAGCATCCCCCACACCCTTGAGACTTTGATAATTAGCCTCAACCCATGATCACCACACCACCACTCTTCTCAGCATAATCCTACAAAAATATTTCACTGGGTATCATATTTTTAAATATTAAACTTTGTTTTATGTGGTATATATTCTAGTAAATAATCTGTTTGAAAATGACCCAACCTCTCTGAGGATCAAAATAGGCACTGATTGCTCTTTGGGTTTGCATGACTGTCAGGACATTGTTGTTTTGCTCTTTGCTGCTCCTCTAGAAGTAGCTGCCCTAGGCAACCACCTATTGAGCTCTATGGTTAATCTGGTTTTGCAAATCCCCTTTCATGGCCAGCGTTTGAGAATATTATCAGGTCGGTTTTAGGAAGAGAAGGGGCAGCAAGCAGAGCAATTGGCTGGGATTCCAGCACTACAAGAATCCATTTGATGTCACTGAGGTTGAACATAATGGCACCTGGCACCAGGGGCGTATCTGAACTGCGGCGGTAGGGGGGGCCAGGGCCAGAGAGGGGGGGCACATTATAGCCCCCCCCCGCCGCCATTGCCGATCCCCCTCCCCCCAGCCGCTGCCATTGCTAACCCTCCCCCTCCGTTGCTCGCCTACCTTCGCTGGCGGGGGACCCCAACCCCCGCCAGCCGAGGTCCGCGTCCTCCTGCCGCTGCCGGCTGCCTTTGGTCCTTTAATTCTTCCATTGAAGCTGGCGCCGCCGCGCCGACGAAAAAGTTTCTTTTGAATCTGACGTCGCTGCACGTTGCACGTTGTACGTGCAGCGACGTCAGACTCAAATGAAACTTTCGTCGGCGCCAGCTTCAATGGAAGAATTAAAGGACCAAAGGCAGCCGGCAGCGGCAGGAGGACGCGGACCTCGGCTGGCGGGGGTTGGGGTCCCCCGCCAGCGAAGGTAGGCGAGCAACGGAGGGGGAGGGTTGGCAGCGGTAGGGGGGTCCAGGGCGAAATCTGCGGGGGCCCAGGCCCCTGAGGCCCCACGCAGATACGCCCCTGCCTGGCACTAACTGGGTCTATGTCTTAGTTTTTGCCTTGGGCTCTCAAGTGTCCTAATTTACCACCATCAACACACCTAAACTAAATCTACCAGTTTCGGACACCCTGAAAATCCTTGCAGTCACCATTGATCGACATCTAACATAACCATGCAAATAACATAACCAAAAAGATGTTTCATTCAATGTGGGAACTAAAAAGAGTTAGACCATTTTTCCAAGGATTGTCTTCCGCAATCTGGTACAATCACTGGTACTGTCATCTGGACTATTGTAACTCACTCTACGCTGGCTGTAAAAAGCAAATACTCAAAAAACTCCAGACAGCTCAGAATACGGCAGCCAGACTAATATTCGGCACACCAAAATACGAAAGCGCGAAACCCCTACGAGAAAAACTACACTGGCTCCCACTAAAAGAACGCATCACGTTCAAACTTTGCACTTTAGTCCATAAAATCATCCATGGTAACGCCCCAGCCTACATGTCAGATCTAATAGAACTACCACCCAGGAACGCAAAAAAATCTTCCCGCACACCCCTCATTCTTCATCCTCCCAAGTGTAAGGGTTTGAAATACAAATCAATGCATGCATCTACCTTTTCCTATACGAGCACGCAGCTCTGGAATGCGCTGCCACGTAACTTGAAAACGGTCTATGAACTGGCCAATTTCCGCAAATTATTAAAAACCTCTCTCTTCGACAAGATATATCACAAAGATCAACATGTGTAACTGTATAATTTTTTTAACTTCTAGTACTGTCTTATAATGTCTTTTGTTTTAACACCATCATGTAATTCACCACCATCTACTATAATAAAACTCACCCTCAACGTTCTGAAGACAACGTTCTGAAGTCACTCAGTCACTCACTGAAGGGTTCATGGATTCATGGTGGTGAAGCCAGAACACTGACCATGTCTCTTTGCCCCGCCCTCGCATGACGGACCAATCAGAAAAAACACCCTCAACATTCTGAAACACAAAGGACCATCACAACACCGTTCCCAGGCAACACTAGGCAACGTAAGACGGACCAATCACAGAAAACTACGTGACAATAAGGGAGGAGCATTCCCCAGCAGAATGGCTCATTATCTGTGCAGCACGGAGAGCACAGAACCACTGCTGGAACGAGAGAAGAATATTTCTGCTGTGGGTATGTGCAAAAATAGACCGGGGGAGAGGGGGGGAGGAAATTTTTTAAATGCCTAATGCCAGTACTGAAGAGTGCCAGAGGGCCTATAGCACAGACTATATTTGGGATCGCTTGACATGGAGTCAGAGGAGCCGGAAAACAACGTGCCCGTCACCATCTGGGACGTGGGCGAACAGGACAAGCTGCGGCCCAGCTGGAAGGATTATCCGCGACCCAGCCAGCAGCAAACAGCGAACAAGGAAGGGGGAGGAGTAGGGAAACATGCGGAGCGTGTTTCCCTACTCCTTCCCTGCCTAGGAATCGCTGGAGACTGGCTGCCAAACTAACGAAACAACCGCACACCGACGCACCACCTCCATCATTCAAAAGGCATCCACTCTTTCTTCAACAGAAATGCAAACTAATAATACAAAACAAACAAAGAATACATGGTTTCTCAGGCGGCTGCAGGTAACTCCCCACCCCCTTCCTCTTCCCCTTTTGCCGAAGCGGCCAAGGACGTGCCCAACCATCCCCAGCCTCAGGCAAGCTGTCTCCCACCTCGGGGATTTCCCGAGCACCCGGAAAAAGACGGCGCTGATTCCTGCAGCGCATAAATGTTCCAGCATTCCCCTGCAGCCGGTCTGAAATGGACCAAACATACCGGATCACCCCCCGACGGCCCGAGACCGTGCTCTTCTCCCTTCCGCCAACTTAAAACAACCATCCCCGTCCTCAGGCAAGCAGTCACCCACCTCCAGGATGCCCAGAACCCCAGCCCAATGGAAAAAGATGGCGCTGCTTCCAAAAGCACATTTCTCTTCCAGCATTCCCCTACAGCAGCCCTGAAACGGCCAAAAAATACCGACAAAGAACGTGCTCCTCAACCTTCCGCCCATCTAAAACAACACTGCTGCCTCAGCACAACACAAAAAAAAAACATGGAAAAAAAAACCAACACTCATCAAAGGCTGACCCCCCCCTACAACCACATTTACATTTCACCAACAAAAAGACCCCCCTCCACAAACCTCCTTGACAGACAAAACCACACACACACAATACAACAGAAACACACCCTCAAAGCCACACACCAATCCAACCCACTTTGCCAGCACAGCACAGCACATCCCCCAACCCACAAGCAAAAAACAAAACAAAAAAAGACACACAACAACCTGCACACACACCGCACCCTCACACACTCACACACACACAAAATAACTCTGTGACACATACACACAAAAAAAAAAACCACATGCTAGCGCGCGTTTCATTGGTTTCGGAAACGGGCCTTTTTTACTAGTGTAACATAAACCCCTCTGTAAACCTAATGTATATTCACTTCAATTTCCAGTACCCATGATGTATTGTAAGCCACATTGAGCCTGCAAAGAGGTGAGATAATGTGGGATACAAATGCAATAAATAAATAAAATAAAATAAATTATTATTTTTGCATGCTGTGTGGTGTCTCGGCCAGGAAGAAGAGGGGCATCCCACTGCGAGATTAGCAAGATCTGTCCATCATTTCTACTACATCAGTGCAAAGAACACTAGAGTTTCTTAGCTCTGTGGAGTGGAGAAGTAGCCTAATTGGGATGCTCCCAGAAAACAGAAAGGGAACTGGTTTGCAAATGGCAGAGCAGTGAAAAGAGAGCAAACCCAAGCAGGGGAATATTCCAAAAAGTAGTTTATTGTCGCAACCACACGTGAGGAATTCACACAGATGCCCAACTTGGCCAAGTTTTGCCCGATACAGGGCTGCCTCAGGGGCAATGATAATATAAGGACAGAAGTAGCATCAATAAAAAGGACAGAAGTAGCATCAATAAAATCACAAAATGAAAATACAGATAAAGTAAAAATTATATGCCAACTCAGACCAAAACTCACTTACCAGCTTATAATCGAAAGTGATCGCCGGCCATTTCCCGACACAAATCGGGAGATGGCTGGCGATCTCGGAAAAGCAGCGAAATCGGTAAATTCGAAAGCTGCGTTTTTGACAGCATCACCGCTTTCCCGTCACCTCGCCGGCGAAAGTTCAAAGGGGCGTGTCGCCGGCTAAGCAAAGGCGGGACATGGGCGGGCATGGGCATGGCTACCAGATGGCCGGCTTTCGCCAATAATGGAAAAAAAAAACCCGGCGATAAGCAGTATTTTGCCGGGTTTACTTGGTCCTTTTATTTTCACAACCAAGCCTCAAAAAGGTGCCCCAACTGACCAGATGACCACCGGAGGGAATGGGGGATGACCTCCCCATACCCCCCCCACTGGTCACCAACCCCCTCCAACACTAAAAAAAATAAAATTAAAAACCTTTTTTGCCAGCCTGTATGCCAGCCTCAAATGCTGTACCCACCTCCATGACGGCAGAATGTGTTCTATCCTCTGACAGCCTTTCCCTGGTTGTGATGTGGCTCTCGGGTGAGTGTGACACCTTTTCTGTTAGGTGCACTGTAGAGTCACATCAGTAATGCATTGTGGTGGGTGTAGGGTACTAGGCTGTACTCCCATGGTGCTTTTTCCCCTGCTAACTGGGTCAGAGTGTGCCCTGTTTCACTTCCGTTAGTCCATGAGGTAGTGGCCATGTTTGTAAGCTAGTTTTAGATCCCTTTCATGTGTTAGCCACGTTAGAGAACTTAGTTCTTACCTTGAATGTGGCTGAAAGAGGGCATTGTACACCATTTTGCCAGCTCTGACCTACTGCTAATCTCAGTACCAGGAAGACTCTTTGCCAGTGGGGCACAACCTCTGATCTGCAGTTAACTGTGAGTAAACGTGCTTATTCAAATAAAGGACTTTTTCAAAGAGATTAGTGTTCAGATGTCAACTGGTGTGGCAAGCTTATACAGCAGCAACAAGTCCTGTCCCTGGAGCACTTTTAGTGGGTACCGCAGTGCACTTAAGGCAGGCGGACCCAGACCCATCCCCCCCTACCTGTAACACTTGTGCTGGTAATGGGAGCCCTCCAAAATCCACTATACCCACATGTCTAGGGTGCCCAGTTGGTGTCCTGGCATGTCAGGGGGACCAGTGCGCTACAAATGCTGGCTCCTCCCATGACCAAATGGCTTGGATTTCACCGGGTTGGAGATCACCAGCATTTTTTTCCATTATCGCTGAAAAACAAACCCGGCCATCTGAAACCCGGCGAAATCCACGCCATTTGGCTGGGCTAAACTGTATTATCGAAAAAAAAATGGCCGGCCATCTTTTTCGATAATACGGTTCCGGCCAACTGTAGCACCGCCGCCACAATAGTTCACCGGCGACCTATTTGGCCGGCGACGTTCGATTATGCCCCTCCACGTACACATTTAAAATAATCCACATATATAAACACCTAAATCCACTTGTTAAAAAATCAAAACAAACATAGCAGCACTTATAAAAACATAACTTACATACCCAGATCAGTGATTGTTCTCGCAAGCACCAACTAGTAAAAGCTAAGAAATAAGTTAAAATATTCTGTACTGTCTTCTGAAAGACTGCAGTACAGTAAGAATGAGGTAAATATTCAGCCTGCTTGTCCTGTAATAAGTAAAAGCCCTAACCAGAAATGTATTGCTGGCTGTTTGGACTATTGTAGGAACTTGTGGTTGGACATGGGAAGGGGACTGGTGCCGAGTGTGAACTAAAGGGGATCTTGCATGATCAATAACCTAGAAGGATGAAACTGTAGAGATACAAATGCAACAAATATTGATATCCCACAGGCAATGATGTTCTGTGGCTTGAAACTGAGATATATGCTTGGTAGGAGTTTTATTTATTTTTAGTAGTAGCTCAAGATGAGTTATATTCAGGTACACTGGGTATTTCCCTGTCCCTGGAGAGCTCACAATCTAAGTTTGTACCTGAGGCAATGGACGGTTAAGTGACTTGCTCTAGATCACAAGGAGCAGCTGTGGGATTTGAACTGGCTACCTCTGGATGTCAAGACCAGTGCTCTAACCACTAGGCCACGCTTCCACTTAGTTTCACACCCAATTTTTCTTGAATTTTAAATCAGCAGACTAGTGAGGGGTGTGCAGGACACAATTTTTCATTTTGTTTAGTTTAGTTTCTCATGCAAAATGTAGAGGCGACAGTCAGAATTCAGCTGCTGTTAACAAAAATTACAGAGCAGGCTGTTCTGCAGTTAATTCAGGAATGGACCAAATACAGTCACCTACTGTCATTTAAGGAAGTTGCTCTACGCTAGCTGAACTAACAAAGCAGTACCAGATACACTATCTGCTATAATTCCACATCTGCAATCTATTGTGTCTTCAGCATTCAAACAGCTGCATAATAGTAACATAGTAACATAGTAGGTGACGGCAGAAAAAGACCTGCATGGTCCATCTAGTCTGCCCAAGATAAACTCATATCTTGAATTTGTACCTGTCTTTTTCAGGACACAGACCGTATAAGGCTGCCCAGCAGTATTTCCCGCCTCCCAACCACCAGTCCCGTCTCCCATCACCGGCTCTGGTACAGACCGTATAAGTCTACCCTCCCCTATCCTAGCCTCCCAACCACCAACCCCTCTTCCCCCCACCTGCTCCGCCACCCAATTTCAGCTAAGCTTCTGAGGATCCATTCCTGCTGCACAGGATTCCTTTATGCATATCCCACGCCTGTTTGAATTCCGTTACTGTTTTCATCTCCACCACCTCCCGCCACTTGTGTATAGTTAACACTTGCTTAACCACAACTACAATATGCAACACCCATGAGGCAAACATCTGAAAAAAATTAAAAGAAGAACTAAAAAGAGAGACATTAAAGGGCCCTTTTACTAATGGGTTGGCACGCAGCAATCCGGAACTACCGCCAGTGCTTACCCTACGGTAATCGGGCAGCACAGTTACCACCTGGTTAGCGCGGGAGCCCTGATCACCACCTCAATGGGTGGCGGTAGGTGCTCCCCCCTTAAATGGCCGCATGGTAAGTGGTTCACTTACCGCATAGCCATTTCTTTTTGAGAAAAAAAAGACAGCCTTTTACCCGCTGTGGTAAAAGGGGGTCTCAGTGCATATCAAAAACACAAGCTGATGATAGCGCAGGTCCCCTTTTACCACAGCTTAGTAAAAGGGCCCCTAAATTATTCAAAAGGTTTTGCAAGACCTGATTGTGACATGTATCTAGGGCAGGAAACCCCAACCACTTCCATACAGGGCAAAATTTACTGAGAAGCCATCATATATAAAAGTCTAACAGCGACACTGCAGATGTGAGCAGGTGAAGACCATATGGCTCTCCGAGTGTGTTCACTGAAATACTCTGTGTGGGTATTTTGGGCAGATGTTGGAGGATGCAACAATTATATTATTAACAGGATTATAATAAGGAAAGAGGGGGCTCAAGGGAAAGACAAGAATCATGTGAAAACCACAAGAATAAAGAAAGCATATGTAACATAATAGTGAAATGCTGTTCCCCCTTACCTACTCCAGGTGCATTTTAGCTATAGGATAAAGCCCTAGCTTTTACTCACACCCTCATTCGTCTTTTCAATCTGTGTGCTCTGTTGTGTGACCTTTTGGCCTATTTTTTGGCCATGAACAGGTGGGGTGAATCAAGGAGGGCAAAGAGAGACTAGGCATTTTATGGCTTCCTGCCTATGAACTGAGAATCCCACACGAGCGGGATCTACTGAGAAATCTGAGGAAATACCTTTGTTTTGTTGTGCAGTTCATTCCATTTATTTTCCATAGCTGTCCTAACCATCAGCCCTTCACTATTTCTCTCTTGGCAAATTCATACTTACTTGCTTCAGACCGTCTCCCAAGGCTCTGCTTTGCCATTCATTAGAAAAATTGATCACCATTATGGAGCTGCTAGCTCTATGTGTAAGGTGGGTGCTAAGCATTCTCAGTGCTAACTCCTTCACCAAGTCCAGGCAGGAGTCATTTGAATAGAGCTTATCACGCCCAGTTGTTGTTAAAACATGGCTCCTATGAACACCATAAGCCTCTAATCACAACATAGGGAATTTTATAGCTCTTCCGAGGGGCATCAAAAGGGTGGGCAAAGACAAAAGGGTGGATAAAGATGGTCACTGCCCTAGGCACAAAGCCATCGGGTGGGAGAGCACCACATCACCTCTTTTTACTCAGGCCCTCATGATCAAAAGCAAACTCTGGCGCTAGAGGCTGTTAACGCCATACTAGCGCCAGAGTTTGCAGCCGACCCATGATCAGAGCCTTCGAGCGCCTGAAACAGCGCACGAGGGCTCTCAGCGCAAGTAGCATGCAAATGCATGCTAAACAGGGCTTCTAGCGCAATTAGCTTGCAAATGCATGCTAATTGGCGCTTAACGCATTCATCCCCAATGATCAGCAACCAGCGCGCCAAAGATTGGGTCGCTGGCCGCAGCAAAATCAATGGGTCAGCTTAAGTGCTGCTATCAAGGGAATTCTCTAGTTGAATGGACCAAAATGGTAGTGTCTGAAAAGTAATGGAAGCCATGCTGAAGGAAAGGATAGTGAATTTCCTGGAAGCCAATAAGTTGCAAGATCCGAGACAACATGGTTTCACCAAAGGGAAGTCGTGCCAAACGAATCTCATTGAATTCTTTGACTGGGTGACGGGAGAATTAAATCAAGGACGTGCTATGGACGTCATCTACTTAGATTTCAGCAAGGCTTTTGACACGGTTCCCCACAGGAGGCTCTTGAATAAACTAGAAGGGCTGAAGATAGGACCCGAAGTGGTGAACTGGATTAGGAACTGGTTGACGGGCAGACGCCAGAGGGTGGTAGTGAATGGAGTTCGCTCGGAGGAGGGAAAGGTGAGTAGTGGAGTGCCTCAGGGATCGGTGCTGGGGCCCATTCTGTTCAATATATTTGTGAGTGACATTGCCGAAGGGTTACAAGGTAAAGTTTGCCTTTTTGCGGATGACACCAAGATTTCCAACAGAGTGGACACCCCGGAGGGAGTGGAAAACATGAAAAAAGATCTGAAGAAGCTGGAAAAATGGTCTAACGTTTGGCAATTAAAATTCAATGCGAAGAAATGCAAAGTGATGCACTTAGGGAGTAGAAATCCAAGGGAGGCGTATGTGTTAGGTGGGGAGAGCCTGATAGTCACGGACGGGGAGAGGGATCTTGGGGTGATAGTATCTGAGGACCTAAACGCTATGAAACAGTGCAACAAGGTGGTGGCCGTAGCGAGAAGGTTGCTAGGCTGTATAGAGAGAGGTGTGACCAGCAGAAAAAAGGAGGTTTTAATGCCCCTGTATAAGACGTTGGTGAGGCCCCACCTGGAGTATTGTGTTCAGTTTTGGAGGCCGTACCTTGCGAAGGATGTTAAAAAAATGGAAGCGGTACAAAGAAAAGCTACGAGGATGGTATGGGAGTTGCGTTCCAAGACGTATGAAGAGAGACTTGCTGACCTGAACATGTATACTCTGGAGGAAAGGAGGAACAGGGGTGATATGATACAGACGTTCAAATATTTGAAAGGTATTAATCCGCAAACGAATCTTTTCCGGAGAGGGGAAGGCGGTAGAACAAGAGGACATGAAATGAGATTGAAGGGGGGCAGACTCAGGAAAGATGTCAGGAAGTATTTCTTCACTGAGAGGGTGGTAAACGCTTGGAATGCCCTCCCGCGGGAGGTGGTGGAGATGAAAACGGTAATGGAATTCAAGCATGCGTGGGACAGGCATAAAGGAATCCTGTGCAGAAGGAATGGATCCACAGAAGCTTAGCTGAAATTGGGTGGCGGGGGGAAGAGGGGTTGGTGGTTGAGAGGCTAGGATGGGGGAGGGCAGACTTATACGGGGTCTGTGCCGGAGCCGGTGATGGGAGGCGGGACTGGTGGTTGGGAGGCGGGAAATACTGCTGCACAGACTTATATGGTCTGTGCCCTGAAAAAGACAGGTACAAATCAAGGTAAGGTATACACATGAGTTTATCGTGGGCAGACTAGATGGACCGTGCAGGTCTTTTTCTGCCGTCATCTACTATGTTACTATGTAAGATTTGGAAAATCGCTCGCGCCGCGATAATCTCAGATTTGTGGGGTTCACAGAATCCTTGGCAGATAAAGACCTAAAACGAACATTGGAAACGTGGCTGCAAGCGAACTTCCCGGAGGCAGGTGAAGGTCGAGCGATCCGAATTGAACGTGCACATCGCGTGGGGCCCAGGCCAACAAGAGAATTGAGGCCTAGAGTGGTGATAGCAAAATTCCACTGCTATGCCCAAAAAGCTGCAATACTGCGATGCTATAAAAGCTGCAGGGAAACTACAAAATATGATGGAACCTTAATTCGCATCTTTCAGGATTACTCCGCGGCTTTGGCAGCACAACGACGAGCTTTTTCTACAATTTGTACTAGCTTGGTGGAAAAAAAGCTCAAGTTTACTCTGCAATATCCAGCAATGCTGAAGATCTTGGAGAATGGAACATGGACAGCTTATGCTAGCCCAGAAGCCGCGGTGGCTTGGTTGAATCAACATCAGACCTGATCCTGGGGGGATCGCTAACTTCATGTGTAGATGGATACTAAATCGGGCTGGTATGTTGACAGTGTTTTTGGTTGGCGATTGCCAGTTGGATTTCTAATTTGATTAAGTTACAGAAAGTTCCTGTTGGATGACTAATGCCGACAACGGACTGTGGATTAAAGGTGAGATCGACTGGTTGGTGAACAAGATGGCAGACCGGAGACCCACGGTGGAACGGTTTAAGAACGGGCTAGACGGGGAAGATATTCAAATGTCCTGTACCACGTTTTTTTGCAGGCCTTTGGGATATGTGAGACATTATCTATGAAACATTTCTAGATTGAACGAAGGGTGGGGTCCCTATAGCATCTAGACCTCTGCCTCATAACACTCACTAGTGTAGAGTGAGGTTGGTTAGATAGGTTAGATGAGTAGGGGGGGGGAAGATGGGGGGAGGGCAGTGGGAGGGAATGGAGGGGGGCAGGGAGGGTGGGTTTAGGGGTAGGGGCGAGCGGAATGAAGATGGGAAAAAACGGTGGACTGCGGGAATGTGCGAAGTTTTGTATAACTATGTGATATTTGATATAATGATTGTATGGTGGAGAAACTGCCTTTGGTTGAGGCTGGGCAACCAAGGCACTATGTTAGCTTTGTTACATGTTAATTTGGCAACTTTGAAGGGATCACACTGACTGCACCTTTGAGATTAGTGACCTGGAATGTGGCTGGGATCACTTCCCCAATTAAGAGATCAAAAATTTTAGCACACTTGAAGCGCCTAAAGGCTTCCATAGTCTGTCTACAGGAGACTAAACTCTCGGACGAGGAACACCAGAAGCTGCGCCAACAATGGGTGGGGGAGTGTTATTACTCCTCTTCTGGGGCTAGACGGGGAGGAGTGGCCATACTGATTAGGAGAGGGCTCCCGTGTACTTCTAAATTAATAGGGAAAGACCCAAAGGGAAGATATGTTCTGCTCCACCTTAACATTATGGGACAGGAATACTATCTATGTGCTATATATGGTCCAAATGTTTATGATGCAGATTTTTTCCAGACTCTGATAAATCTAGGCCTCAAACATGATACGGCCCCTTGGATTGTAGCGGGAGATTTCAATCAGGTGCTTGATCCAGAACTTGACCGCTCGACGGTTGGGGCATGGAGCGCACTACCCCGCAGCAAAGGATTGCCTTATCTTTGTAAACTGATGGACCTAGTGGATCCCTGGAGGCTACTGTTCCCTCAGAGGCGGGACTATACTCACCTCTCGAAGGCCCATAAGACCTGGTCCCGCATAGACTACCTTTTAGTTTCTACATCACTTTTTTCCCGGGTAATTAAGACAGACATGGCACCTATGGCGATTTCAGACCACACTCCAGTTTGGGCTGATATAGCTCTGGGACATACAGTAGATAGATTTAAATCCTGGAGGTTCCCATCCTACTTAGCTGGGGATAAAGACTTTGGTAAATTTCTAGTACAAAAATGGAACCTGTTTGAGTCTGATAATGTGGCCCATAAAGATAACCCGACACTATTTTGGGAAACTTCTAAAGCGGTCATGAGAGGGGAAATTATTAGTTACTTAAGTGCAAGACACAAAAAGATTTCTCAAGGTATAATTTTACTAGAACGAAAGTACCAACAAGCCAAACGTGCACACATGCGTTGTCGAACCCAGACCAACTATGATAATGTAATTGCGGCACAGGTGGCCCTAGACTCACTGCTCCACGAACGTGCTAAGAAGCAAGCCTTCAGTCGTAGATATCAATATTACAAAATGGGTAACAGACCTGGGAAATTGCTAGCTAAAGTTGCCAAGGCTTGGTCAGAGAGGACATTTATTCCTACGGTGCTGGCGCCTGATGGCTCTCGTAAATCTTGCCCTAAAGATATATTGACCATATTTCGGGATTATTTTTCTCGAATGTATCAGCCAGAGGCACAGCAGGGCAGACCACAATTAGAGGATTACTTGAGTGATGCAGGCCTTCCAGTGTTGTCCCCGGCAATTAAAGACCACCTGAATGCTCCCCTCCAGGCCAGAGAGATTCAACAAACGATCAAGGGTTTGTCTTTGGGTAAAGCTCCGGGCCTGGACGGATTCTCTACGGAATATTACAAATTGCTGTCGACTCAACTGAGTGTTCCCCTGACCCTTCACTTTGATGCAGCGGTGGCGGGGGGGGAGGCTACCTAGGGAATCGAATGAAGCCCTAATTGTCTTAATCCCTAAACCAGGAAAACCAACAGATCAGCCGGGGTCTTATCGACCAATTTCCCTTCTCAATGTCGATGTAAAAATTCTGGCTAAAATCCTTGCTGATAGACTGGCCACACATCTCCCGACTTTAGTGGGAGACCACCAAGTGGGATTCGTGCGGGGGAGACATCCAGGCCTGAATGTACATAAGTACATAAGTAGTGCCATACTGGGAAAGACCAAAGGTCCATCTAGCCCAGCATCCTGTCACCGACAGTGGCCAATCCAGGTCAAGGGCACCTGGCACGCTCCCCAAATGTAAAAACATTCCAGACAAGTTATACCTAAAAATGCGGAATTTTTCCAAGTCCATTTAATAGCGGTCTATGGACTTGTCCTTTAGGAATCTATCTAACCCCTTTTTAAACTCCGTCAAGCTAACCGCCCGTACCACGTTCTCCGGCAACGAATTCCAGAGTCTAATTACACGTTGGGTGAAGAAAAATTTTCTCCGATTCGTTTTAAATTTACCACACTGTAGCTTCAACTCATGCCCTCTAGTCCTAGTATTTTTGGATAGCGTGAACAGTCGCTTCACATCCACCCGATCCATTCCACTCATTATTTTATACACTTCTATCATATCTCCCCTCAGCCGTCTCTTCTCCAAGCTGAAAAGCCCTAGCCTCCTTAGTCTTTCTTCATAGGGAAGTCGTCCCATCCCCACTATCATTTTCGTCGCCCTTCGCTGTACCTTTTCCAATTCTACTATATCTTTTTTGAGATACGGAGACCAGTACTGAACACAATACTCCAGGTGCGGTCGCACCATGGAGCGATACAACGGCATTATAACATCCGCACACCTGGACTCCATACCCTTCCTAATAACACCCAACATTCTATTCGCTTTCCTAGCCGCAGCAGCACACTGAGCAGAAGGTTTCAGCGTATCATCGACGACGACACCCAGATCCCTTTCTTGATCCGTAACTCCTAACGCGGAACCTTGCAAGACGTAGCTATAATTCGGGTTCCTCTTACCCACATGCATCACTTTGCACTTGTCAACATTGAACTTCATCTGCCACTTGCACGCCCATTCTCCCAGTCTCGCAAGGTCCTCCTGTAATCGTTCACATTCCTCCTGCGACTTGACGACCCTGAATAATTTTGTGTCATCGGCGAATTTAATTACCTCACTAGTTATTCCCATCTCTAGGTCATTTATAAATACATTAAAAAGCAACGGACCCAGCACAGACCCCTGCGGGACCCCACTAACTACCCTCCTCCACTGAGAATACTGGCCACGCAATCCTACTCTCTGCTTCCTATCTTTCAACCAGTTCTTAATCCATAATAATACCCTACCTCCGATTCCATGACTCTGCAATTTCTTCAGGAGTCTTTCGTGCGGCACTTTGTCAAACGCCTTCTGAAAATACAGATATACAATATCAACCGGCTCCCCATTGTCCACATGTTTGCTTACCCCCTCAAAAAAATGCATTAGATTGGTGAGGCAAGACTTCCCTTCACTAAATCCGTGCTGACTTTGTCTCATCAGTCCATGTTTTTGTATATGCTCTGCAATTTTATTCTTAATAATAGCCTCTACCATCTTGCCCGGCACCGACGTCAGACTCACCGGTCTATAATTTCCCGGATCTCCTCTGGAACCCTTCTTAAAAATCGGAGTAACATTGGCTACCCTCCAGTCTTCCGGTACTACACTCGATTTTAGGGACAGATTGCATATTTCTAACAGTAGCTCCGCAAGTTCATTTTTTAGTTCTATTAATACTCTGGGATGAATACCATCAGGTCCCGGTGATTTACTACTCTTCAGCTTGCTGAACTGACCCATTACATCCTCCAAGGTTACAGAGAATTTGTTTAGTTTCTCCGACTCCCCCGCTTCAAATATTCTTTCCGGCACCGGTGTCCCCCCCAAATCCTCCTCGGTGAAGACCGAAGCAAAGAATTCATTTAATTTCTCCGCTACGGCTTTGTCCTCCTTGATCGCCCCTTTAACACCATTTTCGTCCAGCGGCCCAACCGACTCTTTGGCCGGTTTCCTGCTTTTAATGTATCTAAAAAAATTTTTACTATGTATTTTTGCTTCCAACGCTAATTTCTTCTCAAAGTCCTTTTTTGCCCTCCTTATCTCCGCTTTGCATTTGGCTTGGCATTCCTTATGATCTATCCTGTTACTTTCAGTTGGTTCTCTTCTCCACTTTCTGAAGGACTGTTTTTTGGCTCTAATGATTTCCTTTATCTTACTGTTTAGCCACGCCGGCTGACGTTTAGTCTTTTTTCCCTTTTTTCTAATACGTGGAATATATTTGTCCTGAACCTCCAGGATGGTGTTTTTAAACAGCATCCACGCCTGATGCAAGTTTTTTACTCTGCGAGCTGCTCCTTTCAGTCTTTTTTTCACCATTTTTCTCATTTTGTCGTAATCACCTTTTCTATAGTTAAACGCTAGCGTACTTGATTTCCTAGTTTCACTTCCTTCAATGCCAATATCAAAACCGATCATATTATGATCACTGTTATCAAGCGGCCCTCGTATCGTTACCCCCTGCACTAGATCATGAGCACCACTAAGGACTAAGTCTAGTATTTTTCCTTCTCTTGTCGGCTCCTGAACTAGCTGTTCCATGAAGCTGTCCTTGTTGGCTGTGGCGCAGGCGGAGGCCACAGGTCAACCACTGTTGTTGGCGGGCCTGGACGCTACTAAGGCATTTGACCAAGTGAATTGGGACTACCTCTTTCAAATACTTAGATACATAGGGTTGTCTGGGTGGTACTTGCATGCAATAGATACATTATATACTGACCCTGGGGCCCGAGTCCTAGTGAATGGAATGTGCACTTCGCGTTTTTTGGTAAGACGGGGCACCAGACAAGGTTGCCCCCTATCCCCGCTTCTATTTTTGATCTATCTGGAACCCCTGTTGCGCAACATCATACAGGACCCAGACGTAAGGGGAGTTCAGCTGCCGCAGCTTCATATCAAAGTACTAGCCTATGCGGACGATATCCTCCTAGTGTTGACGCATCCCCAAACATCGCTGCCAATAGCCTTAGACCACATAGCAGAGTTTGGATACTACTCGGGTTTCCAGCTTAATTCACAGAAGTCTGAGGCGCTGCCAATACCCCTTTCAGTGCGGGAACGCTGGGAGGGACGGTTCCCGTTGAAGTGGACCACTGACTATCTGGTCTACCTGGGGATTAGAATACCAACATCGCTAACACAACTACACATAACCAATTTAGCCCCCTTGTGGACGGAGACACAACATACCTTAGAAATGTGGCAGCGTCTCCCCCTGTCCTTGTGGGGGCGCGTAGCTCTATATAATATGGTTCTGGTTCCTAAATGGTTATATGTGGTTCAGGTGCTGTCTCTATTCTTCCTACATAAAGATGAGCGGAAACTGCATAGACTACTAGCTAGATATCTCTGGAAGGGGAAAAGGCCCAGGGTCACACTAAGGCAGACATACCTCCCAATACATAAGGGAGGGCTGGGGGTACACAGCATTCAACGCATGTCAGTAGCGGGCTGTATGAGACACATTACAGACTGGTTTCGGGGCACATCCTACTTTTCCTTTCCTTCTACTGAAACTAAAATGGTGAGCAAGTACCACTTTAGTTATTGGCTGCATGCGCCAGCAGGCAAAGCACCTACTGCTAAAGGATGCGCTCCTGTGTTTGCGCCACTGAGACGAACATGGCGATGGTTGTGCAGAACTGGAGGGTTTGAGTGCCACTCTTCCCCCTTCCTGCCGATTGGAGGTAATGCGGATTTTCCAGCTGGCACAGATACTGCGACCTTCCAGGCGTGGAGAGAGGGGGGGGGACAATATTCCTGTTCCAGGTGCTAACAAGGGAGGGCAAATGTAGGTCCTTCAAAGACTTGTGTGAGAACACTGGACTCCCAACACAGGCCACCTTCTCGTATTTACAACTGAGTCACTACATTGCCTCCCTCCCTCGAGTTTCGTTGACCTCGCAGAGACGGAGGCAACTTACAGATTTACTTGATTTGGAGGCGCAGCTTCTGGTTCCTCTTAAATACTACCACTTTAAACTTAAAGAGCTTTGCTCGGAAATAACATATGATCAGATTGCTAGGGCTTGGACTGGAGATCTGGGCTGTCTTATCACTGGCTCGATGGTACAGGCTAATCTGGTAATTGGATATAGGACCTTTCAGGATGTGACACTACACGAATCCCAATATAAATTTACTATGAGACTATATATCTCACCACATAGGGCGTTCAGGGCTGCCCTACGACCCTTGGATGATTGCCCCAAGTGTGCGGGACCTGGGGCGCATTTGGGACATATGTTCTGGCTGTGCCCCCCGGTCCGTGCCTTCTGGATGCAACTTTGCACTTTTGTCTCGACTATTTGGGGGTTGACGTGGTGCCCCTTGCCTACTCTCTTGTTTGATAAGTACAAAGTGAGGGGAAACCGGAGAAGGGGCATGTTGCCTTTCCTCCGCAGGGCGACTGCTATGGGAAAGAAAACGATCCTACTGAACTGGATTTCATCAGAGCCACCTTCTGTGTCACGATGGCGATCCCTCATGATTTCCCTGGGTGCCCTGGAACGTAGGGAGGTAAATGACTTAGCATCCCCAGGGGGAGATCGACTACTACAATGTTGGTTACTGTTTTGGGATACTCTGACTCCCACGGCCCGCAGTAGAATCTTGAACGGGTAAGCTCGCGGGGAGGGAGGGTGGGTGGGGGGTGGGAAGGAGGGAGGTTAGAAGGGAATAAGGGGGGAAAGAATAAAACCACGGATGGCCAGTTTGAGTATGTTGGATGTTTGTTAAACTGTTTGAAATACACTTGTAATGTAAGGCATTTTCTTTATTTCGCTTCAATGTCACTTGTGTACTTATGGTCACCAATAAAAATGATATAAAAAAAAAAAAACCTCCAACAATGTGTTTCTGACTCTCACTCTCACACACTGTCTCACACTGTATCACATTCACTCTCTATGTGCCACACAGTCACTCACACACTCGCTTGCTCTCATACACTCACTCTCACAGAGAATCTGTGTCTCACACACACTCTCTCTCTCGCACACACACACACTCTCTCTCACACTGTCTCACATACACACTTGCACACACTCTAATTCTCACACACACACTCTCTCACAAACACACTCACACCTAGACTCACTCTCAGGGCCGTGCCTAGGGTCTCTGGCGCCCCCCTGCAGACTATCAATTGGCGCCCCCCCCCCCCCCGTGAAAATGATCACGCCCCCCCCCCCCCATGAAAATGATCGCTCACCACTTGCCACACTGAAAGGAATTGTCAGCAATATTCTTAGAAACAAATTGGTATACATTGCAAAATAAGATAGCAGATGTAAATTCTCAAAGTGGACATATTCCAAATGCTAAAATGAAAATAAAATGATTTTTTTTCTACCTTTGTTGTCTGGTGACTTTCTTTTTTCAATCATGCTGGTCCAGTATCTGATTCTGCTGCTATCTGTCCTCTTAACTCCATTTCCAGGGCTTCCTTTCCATTTATTTCTTACTTTTCTCCTTTCTTCTTCCTTTCTTGCTCTATATCCATTTCCAGCAATTTCTCCTCTCTCCCTGGGTCCTGCCCTCCCATCCATGTCCATTCTTGTCCCTCTCTGCCCTTCCCTCCTCCATCCATAGCCAGCAATCCTCCTCTCTCCCCTCCCCTTCCAGCAATTTGTCCTCTCCCTGGGCCCTGCCCTCCCATCGATGCCTCTCTGCCCTCCCATCTATGCCTCTCTGCCCTTCCCTCCGCGCCCTGGGGCCTTTAAATCTTTTACTTCTGGTCGCAGCAGCGTCAGTGAAAGCGGAGCGCTGCCGACATCTCCCTTCCCTTTGCGCTCTTGGTTCCCTCAGTGTCCGCCTTCTTCTGACGTCAGAAGAAGGCGGGACACTGAGGGAACCAACGAGTGCAAGGGAAGGGAGACGTCGGCAGCAGTGGCGTAGCTAGGGTAGTTGACACCCGGGGCCGGTCATTTTTTTAACCCCCCCCCCCCCCCCCCAAATCCAGTACTAGGCATACCGAGAATACAAAACACGACCTATAGAGCAATTTTACCATACCATAAGCAGTCGTTTCTATGAGTCACACAAGGAAAAGGAAAGCATCTTAAGCACTACAGTGAGCACTAGAACATCAATTCACCTATTGTAAAACGAAACCAGACAGAATAGTACAGATCGTCGATCCTGCACAGTCAATGCCAACTGAAAGCCATGTCTTTTTCACAAACACAGATACACCCTAATCCACTATAGAATAAGTAATCATAAACTTTCTATTTAGACAAAAATTAAACTGAACCCCCAATGCCAGACTCTGCATACAATGCAACGCCACAGAAACAGAAAATGTCTCCTAGTACTGTGCAAAATATAAAGACAGCAGATGTAAATTTGAAAAAACTAACAAATACCAATCACCACTTTACAAATTAACAAATAGAAATAAAACAAATACAGAAAATAAAATAATACCATTTTATTGGAGGACTAATACATTTAACTTCCATAGGCCAAAATCTCCTTCCTCAGGTCAATACAGTATAGTGCTGTTACAGTATCCTATCCTGATCTGAGGAAGGGGGTTTTGTTCTCTGAAAGTTAAGGTCAAAAGTATTAAAATTAGTCCAATAAAGATTACCTTATTTACATGTTCTATTTATTAAACTTTATTAACACAGCTAAAATACTATATCCTAAAGCTTCTGTCTCCCACCCAGTCCCTTCTGCCCATCCGAGTCCCCCTCACCCCATCTGTCTCCCACCCAGTCCCTTCTGCTATCCAATGTGCCCCCACCCTCACCCCTATTTGTCTCCAGCACCCAGTCCCTTCTGCTATCCATGTGCCCCCCCCCACCCTCAACCCCCACCCTCCCCCATCTGCTCTCCCCACCCAGTCCCTTCTGCCCTACATCCGAGTCCCCCTCACCCCATCTGGGCTACCGACGCCAGTCCCTTCTGCCTATCCAAGTGCCCCCCCACCCTCACAACCTGTCCTCCCCACCCAGTCTCTTCTGCCCATCCGAGTCCCAACAAATAAACAAAACCCTCATCTGTCTCCTCGCACCCAGATCCTTCTGCTATCCAATGCCCCCCACCCTCACGCCCATCCTGTCTCCCACCCAGTCCCTTCTGCGGTCCATGGGGGGGGGGGCGGGCGAGTCCCCCTCAACCCTCATCTGGGCTCCCACCCAGGTCCCTTCTGCTATCAAAGTTGCCCTCCCACTAGGAAGGGCACCCTCACCCCATCTGTCTGCCCACCCAGTCCCTTCTTGCCCATCCGAGTCCCCCTTCACCACCATCTGTCTCCCACCGATTCCCTTCTGCTATCCAAGTGCCCCCCACCCTCAACGCCCATCGGTCTCCCACCCGATTCCCTTCTGCCCAATCCGAGTCCCCCTCACCCCATCTGGCTTCCCACCAATTCCCTGCTGCTATCCAAGTGCACCCCCACCCTCAACCCCATCTGTCTCCCACCCAGTCCCTTCTGCTATCCGAGTCCCCCTCACCCCATCTGGCTCCCACCCAGTCCCTTCTGCTATCCCAAGTGCCCCCCACCCTCACCCCATCTGTCTCCCACCCAGTCCCCTTCTGGGCCCATCCGAGTCCCCTCAACCCCATCTGGCCCTCCCACCCAGTCCCTTCTGCTATCCAAGTGCCCCCTCACTCTCACCCCATCTGTCTCCCACCCAGTCCCTTCTGCCCATCCGGAGTCCCCCTCACCCATCTGTGTCCCACCCAGGTCCCTTCTGCTATCCAAGTGCCCCCCACCCTCAACCCCATCTAGTTCCTCCCCACCCCAGTCCCTTCTGCCCATCCGAGTCCCCCCTCCACCACCATTCTGGCTCCCACCCCGTCCCTTCTGACTATCCAAGTGCCCCCCACCCTCACCCTATCATCTGTCTCCCACCCAGTCCTTCTGCCCATCCGCGTCCCCCTCACCCCATCTGGCTCCCACCCAGTCCCTTCTGCCCATCCGAGTCCCCCCTCACCCCCATCTGGCTCCCACCAGTCCCTTCTGCCATCCGAGTCTCCCATCACCCCCATCTGGCTCCCACCCAGTCCCTTCTGCTATCACAAGTGCCCCCCACCCTCGACCCCATCTGTCCTCTCCACCCAGTCCCCTTCTGCCCATCCGAGTCCCCCTCAACCCCTCTTTCTCCCACCCAGTCCCTTCTGCTATCCAAAGTGCCCCCCACCCTCACCCCATCTGTCTCCCATACCAGTCCCTTCTGCCCATCCGAGTCCCCCTCACCCCATCTGGCTCCCACCCAGTCCCTTCTGCTATCCAAGTGCCCCCCACCCTCACCCCATTTGTCTCCCACCCAGTCCCTTCTGCTATCCATGTGCCCCCCCACCCTCACACCCCACCCTCACCCCATCGTCTCCCACCCAGTCCCTTCTGCCCATCCGAGTCCCCCTCACCCCATCGTGGCCTCCCACCCAGTCCCTTCTGCTATCCAAGTGCCCCCCACCCCCACCCTGTCTCCCACCCGTCCCTTCTGCCCATCCGAGTCCCCCTCACCTCATCTGTCTCCCACCCAGTCCCTTCTGCTATCCAAATGCCCCCCACCCTCACCCCATCTGTCTCCCACCCAGTCCCTTCTGCCCATCCGAGTCACCCTCACCCCATCTGGCTCCCACCCAGTCCCTTCTGCTATCCAAGTGCCCCCCACCCTCACCCCATCTGTCTCCCACCCAGTCCCTTCTGCCCATCCGAGTCCCCCTCACCCCATCTGTCTCCCACCTAGTCCCTTCTGCTATCCAAGTGCCCCCCACCCTCACCCCATCTGTCTCCCTCCCAGTCCCTTCTGCCCATCCGAGTCCCCCTCACCCCATCTGGCTCCCACCCAGTCCCTTCTGCTATCCAAGTGCCCCTCACTCTCACCCCATCTGTCTCCCACCCAGTCCCTTCTGCCCATCCGAGTCCCCCTCACCCCCCATCTGTGTCCCACCCAGTCCCTTCTGCTATCCAAGTGCCCCCCACCCTCACCCTATCATCTGTCTCCCACCCAGTCCCTTCTGCCCATCCGAGTCCCCCTCACCCCATCTGGCTCCCACCCAGTCCCTTCTGCCCATCCGAGTCCCCCTCACCCATCTGGCTCCCACCCAGTCCCTTCTGCCCATCCGAGTCCCCCTCACCCCATCTGGCTCCCACCCAGTCCCTTCTGCTATCCAAGTGCCCCCCACCCTCACCCCATCTGTCTCCCACCCAGTCCCTTCTGCCATCCGAGTCCCCCTCACCCCATCTTTCTCCCACCCAGTCCCTTCTGCTATCCAAGTGCCCCCCACCCTCACCCCATCTGTCTCCCACCCAGTCCCTTCTGCCCATCCGAGTCCCCCTCACCCCATCTGGCTCCCACCCAGTCCCTTCTGCTATCCAAGTGCCCCCACCCTCACCCCATTTGTCTCCCACCCAGTCCCTTCTGCTATTCCATGTGCCCCCCCACCCTCACCCCCACCCTCACCCCATCTGTCTCCCACCCAGTCCCTTCTGCCCATCCGAGTCCCCCTCACCCCATCTGGCTCCCACCCAGTCCCTTCTGCTATCCAAGTGCCCCCCACCCTCACCCTGTCTCCCACCCAGTCCCTTCTGCCCATCCGAGTCCCCCTCACCTCATCTGTCTCCCACCCAGTCCCTTCTGCTATCCAAATGCCCCCCACCCTCACCCCATCTGTCTCCCACCCAGTCCCTTCTGCCCATCCGAGTCCCCCTCACCCCATCTGGCTCCCACCCAGTCCCTTCTGCTATCCAGTGCCCCCCACCCTCACCCCATCTGTCTCCCACCCAGTCCCTTCTGCCCATCCGAGTCCCCCTCACCCCATCTGTCTCCCACCTAGTCCCTTCTGCTATCCAAGTGCCCCCCACCCTCACCCCATCTGTCTCCCTCCCAGTCCCTTCTGCCCATCCGAGTCCCCCTCACCCCATCTGGCTCCCACCCAGTCCCTTCTGCTATCCAAGTGCCCCTCACTCTCACCCCATCTGTCTCCCACCCAGTCCCTTCTGCCCATCCGAGTCCCCCTCACCCCCCACTCTGGTCCCACCCAGTCCCTTCTGCTATCCAAGTGCCCCCCACCCTCACCCTATCATCTGTCTCCCCACCCATTCCCTTCTGCCATCCGAGTCCCCCTCACCCCATCTGGCTCCCACCCAGTCCCTTCTGCCCATCCGAGTCCCCCTCACCCCATCTGGCTCCCACCCAGTCCCTTCTGCTATCCCAGTGCCCCCACCCTCACCCCATCTGTCTCCCACCCAGTCCCTTCTGCCCATCCGAGTCCCCCTCACCCCATCTTTCTCCCACCCAGTCCCTTCTGCTATCCAAGTGCCCCCCACCCTCACCATCATCTGTCTCCCACCCAGTCCCTTCTGCCCATCCGAGTCCCCCCTCACCCCATCTGGCTCCCACCCCAGTCCCTTCTGCCCATACGAGTCCCCCTCACCCATCGGCTCCACCCAGTCCCTTCTGCTATCCAAGTGCCCCACCCTCACCCCATTTGTCTCCCACCCAGTCACCTTCTGCTATCCATGTGCCCCCCACCCTCACCCCCACCCTCACCCCATCTGTCTCCCACCCAGTCCCTTCTGCCCATCCGAGTCCCCCTCACCCATCTGGCTCCCACCCAGTCCCTTCTGCTATCCAAGTGCCCCCCACCCTCACCCTGTCTCCCACCCAGTCCCTTCTGCCCATCCGAGTCCCCCTCACCTCATCTGTCCCCCCACCCAGTCCCTTCTGCTATCCAAATGCCCCCCACCCTCACCCCTCTGTCTCCCACCCAGTCCCTTCTGCCCATCCGAGTCCCCCTCACCCCATCTTTCTCCCACCCAGTCCCTTCTGCTATCCAAGTGCCCCCCACCCTCACCCCATCTGTCTCCCACCCAGTCCCTTCTGCCCATCCGAGTCCCCCTCACCCCATCTGGCTCCCACCCAGTCCCTTCTGCCCAGCCGAGTCCCCCTCACCCCATCTGGCTCCCACCCAGTCCCTTCTGCTATCCAAGTGCCCCCACCCTCACCCCATTTGTCTCCCACCCAGTCCCTTCTGCTATCCATGTGCCCCCCCCACCCTCACCCCCACCCTCACCCCATCTGTCTCCCACCCAGTCCCTTCTGCCCATCCGAGTCCCCCTCACCCCATCTGGCTCCCACCCAGTCCCTTCTGCTATCCAAGTGCCCCCCACCCTCACCCTGTCTCCCACCCAGTCCCTTCTGCCCATCCGAGTCCCCCTCACCTCATCTGTCTCCCACCCAGTCCCTTCTGCTATCCAAATGCCCCCCACCCTCACCCCATCTGTCTCCCACCCAGTCCCTTCTGCCCAATCCGAGTCCCCCTCACCCCATCTGGCTCCCACCCAGTCCCTTCTGCTATCCAAGTGCCCCCCACCCTCACCCCATCTTCTCCCACCCAGTCCCTTCTGCCCATCCGAGTCCCCCTCACCCCATCTGGCTCCCACCCAGTCCCTTCTGCTATCCAAGTGCCCTCACTCTCACCCCATCTGTCTCCCACCCAGTCCCTTCTGCCCATCCGAGTCCCCCTCACCCCATCTGTGTCCCACCCAGTCCCTTCTGCTATCCAAGTGCCCCCCACCCTCACCCTATCATCTGTCTCCCACCCAGTCCCTTCTGCCCATCCGAGTCCCCCTCACCCCATCTGTCTCCCACCTAGTCCCTTCTGCTATCCAAGTGCCCCCCACCCTCACCCCATCTGTCTCCCACCCAGTCCCTTCTGCCCATCCGAGTCCCCCTCACCCCATCTTTCTCCCACCCCAGTCCATTCTGCTATCCAAGTGCCCCCCACCCTCACCCCATCTGTCTCCCACCCAGTCCCTTCTGCCCATCCGAGTCCCCCTCACCCCATCTGGCTCCCACCCAGTCCCTTCTGCTATCCAGGTGCCCCTCACTCTCACCCCATCTGTCTCCCACCCAGTCCCTTCTGCCCATCCGAGTCCCCCTCACCCATCTGTGTCCCACCCAGTCCCTTCTGCTATCCAAGTGCCCCCCACCCTCACCCTATCATCTGTCTCCCACCCAGTCCCTTCTGCCCATCCGAGTCCCCCTCACCCCATCTGTCTCCCACCTAGTCCCTTCTGCTATCCAAGTGCCCCCCACCCTCACCCCATCTGTCTCCCACCCAGTCCCTTCTGCCCATCCGAGTCCCCCTCACCCCATCTGTCTCCCACCCAGTCCCTTCTGCTATCCGAGTCCCCCCCACCTTCACCCCATCTGTCCCCCACCCTCACCCTGCCTCGTCTTCTCCCTGCCACCCGGTCTTTAAAATAAATTGCCGACGCGATAGGGAGCGCAGCACCTCTTGTGCAAGTAAAGAAGCGGATCCGATCATCTCATTGGGCCTTCCTTCACTGTCCCGCCCTAGAGGAAATAGGAAGTTGCGTCAGAGGAGGGCGGGACAGTGAGGGAAGGCCCAATGAGATGATCGGATCCGCTTCTTTTACTTGCACACGAGGTGCTGCGCTCGCTATTCGCGTCGGCAATTTATTTTTAAAGGGCTGGTGCGGGGGAGGGGCTGCCAGGAAGAAGAGCAGCGGGAGCGGCGGCACCCCCCTTTTTTATGACACTCGGGGCGGACCGCCCCCACCGCCCCGCCCTTGCTGGTCGGCAGCGCTTTCACTGACGCTGCTGCGACCCAGGTGAAATATTTAAAGGCCTTTGCGGCGCGGGGCGAGGGTAAGCACCGCGGCGGCGCCCTCCAGAGGTGGGCGCCCCCCTGCGGCGCTTACCTCGCTTACCGCATCGGCACGGCCCTGCTCACTCTCTCTCTCACACACACACACTCACACTTTCACTCTGTCTCTCACACAGTCACTCTCACATACACTCTCCCAAACATACACACTCCGAGGAAAACCTTGCTAGCGCCCGTTTCATTTGTGTCAGAAATGGGCCTTTTTTACTAGTATTCTATAATGAGGTGCATGTAAATTCTAATATGCACAGCTGAAAAGGGGGCATGGCCATGAGAGTGGAATGGGTGGGCTGAGAGCATTTCAAAAGACTATGAACACTATTATAGAATACACCTGATCTGCTACTAACTTAGGTGTGGGTATTTAGGCCTGGTTTTAGGTGGCCTAAATGGGTGCGCCTACATTTTAGTCGCAAGAACAGTACATGAGCATATTCTATAAACTACGCGTAACTTTAGGAGTCATTTACAGAATCACGCTAACCATGTGGTTTTTCAGTGCCAATTTCTAAGGCGCCATTTATAGAATGTGACCCTTTGTGCTTTGAGCAGCATCCTCATGCCTAAATTTCAGTGGCCTTTTCAGAATTACCCCTATAAGAGGACGTCTATGTGAGAAGTCCCAAAAGGCATCTATTTGATAAAGGCAACACAGGCATCTATGTGCCTTTGGAACCTGCTTAGGTTTTTAAAAGGCTGCAAATAATAGGTGTACATAAATGCTGATACAGACATTTCAACTGTTCTGAAAAGGTCTGCATTTATGCATGCAATGTACAAGACTATTTTTAAACATTTTTTATTTATGACATTTTTCAATTCTATAGCCAAGCAGAGTACCTTTTATAAAATAAACATGTATGCTGTAATTCCTTCTCCACCCTGTCCAAACTACACCCTGAAAAACAAATTGGCAGGCTATCTGCTAGATCCAGTAGGAAAGAAACCGTGGAAGAGGAAACACTATTAGTAGTTAAAAGCATGCCTGACACAACCATGTTTTGCCCTGTTTGGGCAAAACAATACTGTAAGAACGGAAAATAACAAATGAATGTACAGTCATAATAAAAATTCATGAAAAAATATTAAAACATAAGTCTGCTTCCACAATTTCTTTCAAACTACATCCTGGAAATGCTTAGGTGAAGAGAGTGGAAATATAGACGCACACTGTCCCATATTCAGTGACACTTATCTGTAAGCATCAGCTGCTACATGGATAAGGATCACAGACTGAGGATTTTCAGTGGCATAAACTGGATACAGCTGCTGAAAATCCCTGTAGACTGTCCTTGCACTATTCAGATAAGGCTAAGACAGTCCGGGGCCAGAGCCTGTGTTGTAAAAATTTATCCAAGTATGGCAATACTCAGTGTCTGTATCTAGAAACCTATCTGGGCAACTTAGAACAGAAAAAAAAGCTGTCCTAAGTTGCCCAGATAGATATCCGACTACTAGAGCTGAATACTCCTGGTACCACCTCTATACCAAAATATTCAGCGCCAATACCAAGATATCAGCTAGTTCTGAACATTCAGCTACATCTATAAATACTGCAGCTGTTGTTTAAAAGGAACACCATCCACAAAATGTAAACACTGAGCTGACAATTTCTGTGGGTGTACTTTTATGCATTTGCGCAGGAACACAATTTTATAAAAGCCTTTTCTGGGTGTAAAATGGGATTTATACATAGAAAAGGCTTTATACATCAACTCCCTAAGGGGTCCTTATACAAAGCAGCAGGAAAAGGCCCTGTGGTAGGGGTGGGGGCCATTTTTCCTGCACGCTAGGGCCTTTTTACATCAGCGGGTAAAAAGCCCCCAAAACAAAATGGGCATGTGGTAAGAAAACTCTTACTGCTTGGCCATGCGGCGGGGACCCCTTACTGTCACCCATTGAGGTTACTGCCACACTAACCATTTCTGGGGGGGTTTTTTCCCATGGAAATGGCATGCTCTCGACCTGGAACTACCGCCGGCAGCTGCGTTGGGCTAGCAGTAGTCCCGGAATAGCAAGCAGTAAGCCAGCATTGGGCTTACCGCTGCTCTGTAAAAGGGCCCCTCAGTGCAGACACTGTGTGATAGACAAGACACCTCCCCTAACAGGGAAAGAGAATGGAATCCTTTGCCTAATAGCATGCATAACTTGCAAAATTTAAAGGAATTTAAGGTTGCATTGAAGAACTTTTTATTTCAGGAGGCCTATGGAAAATTTAATTAAGTTAATTTTCTGTACTGCTTCTTCCTGTTTTATTGATGATCATTAATGAATTAATGAGTTAAATGTACATGGCTGGTTTGCACTGCATGAGGATTTAGCTGCAGAAGATATGAGCTGTCTGTTGATACTGCTAATTATCTATGGATTAGTTTTGTATGTTACATCATTTTGAATGTTTTTTATGTATAGCTGACTTGTGTATGTGTTTGTAATCTGCCTAGAATTTGGATGATAGTGCAGAAAATAAAAATAAATACTGAAATAAATTGCTGTATTAGACCCAAACATTTGTTTCTCCCTTTGTGTGTCACACGTTCATTTTAGAAACTCAGGGAAACAACTTGAACAAGTTGCTGAAAAAGACATTATCCTGGCTACATGCATATTCCACTATCTCCTTACTAAACACAGATCCTTCTTTATGTGTGAAATCTGAAATTCTTTGGCATGGTCTCATATTTGAATCAAAAGTGGCATTGTACAGTTTAGTTTCACCAGCCTCCTTCGCAGGTCTGACAAAAGAACCTGTGCTGGTATTCTGAAACTAAATCATTTTATCTATCCCTCTCTTCCCAACCTTTCTCCTCTTCTCCCACCTCTACTTATACAGGTACTACAGTTCTTAAGATACATCTTTACATGCTGGAATTTTAAGCATTGCTCCTACGTTTGAATGCAATGATATAACAGACCATCTAAGGCCAAAAAGATAAGGTTCATACCACAGAATTCATGGCTCTAAAGAGCTGCTTTCAAAGTAGCAAATGACATCACTAAGGAACTTTGAATGCTATAAAACATCAGAAGTTAGTGTAACATCTTTTAAATAACATGCAATAGATATATAGATATAGATATTTTAGTACAGCTGTTGATTCTTTCCCTGTTGAATTATTGTAACATCTTATATTCAGAAACATCTATTAAACTTTTGAGAAGGTTTCAGCTTTTGGAACAGTTTGCCTTTGTACATTAAAGAGCAATTTTCTTTTTCTTTCTTTTGAAGACAGCTAAAAACTTTCCTTTTTCATAAATATTTGATCTGGAAGAACATTAAAGCAATTAATCATTTTTTTTCAATACCATTTTATTGTAATTTCCAATGCTTTACTGCTTTTCTTTACTGCTTGGACCTGCTGGGGATAATGCAGGCTAGAATGCCAAGATTAGATTAAGCTAAATATATGGCATTAACAGAACATACCATGGGTCAGGCGACCATCAGGGGAAGGAATGCTGGCTTCAGCCTAACCCCTGGTAAGCCTTTCCTCAGCTGAGACATGCCCAGCTCTACCACCGGCTGCCTTTCAGGTGCTGTGGAGGACTTGCAGCCTTCTCCGGGGTGACTCTCAGGTCCACTCTGCTCCACTCAGGGCCTCTGCGTGAGGTGCCGCGCGCCGGGAATTTTTCTCTTTACATTTATTTTCCTCCCAGTTACTATTTATGGCTCCAGTACACTTTTTCTTCTTGGTACTGTCCCTTCCTAATCTGTTTCTCCATCTGAAACCACTGGAGGAACACATGTCCCCCTCTGTATTCATCATCTCACCATCTCTTTATTCCTCTTCCTTTTTCTCAGCTCTCAACCTTCAACATTTCCTTCCTTCCATTCATCCATCTCCTTTCTATCTGAGTACATCTCGCCTTCGTCGCTGTCGTCATACTTCTCCTACTCTTCTCCGTACTCCCAATCCTGGTCCTCCACATCAGCTCTCATCCTATTTGTGCAGGTCTCACCATGATATCTCCAATCTAATTTCTGTTCCTCTCCTCCCCCCTCCTTCCCTGCCTTTCTCTTGCGCTCTGTGGAATGCCCGCTTTGTCTGTAACAAACTTTCCTACATCCATTTATCTCTCGTACTCTCCATCTGCTTGCCCTAACTGAAAATTGGCTTTACCCTGAAGACTCTGCTTGTCACGGCCCTATGCCATGGAGGTTATCTTTTCTCCTCGCCCGGTTGACCGCGGAGGTGGTGTCGGGCTACTACTTTCACCCTCTTGTAGATTTCAACCTCTTCTCACTGTTTTTCTTTCTTCGAAGTCCACTCCATCTGTCTATTTGCTCCTCTGCCTCTCCGAGTAGCAGTCATTTATCGACCCCCTGATAAGTCCCTTTCTTCCTTTCTCACTGACTTTGATGCTTGGCTTTCCTTTTTTCTCGAACCGTCATCTCCTTCCCTCATTCTTGGGATTTTAACATTCATGCTAATGATCCCTCTGACTCTTATGCTTCACAGTTCCCTTGCTTTAACATCCTCTTTCAATCTTCAACTGTGCTCCACTGCCCCCACTCACCAGAATGGCCGCTGTCTTGATCTTATCTTCTTCTCAAACTGCTCACTCTCCAGTTTCTGTGCCTCAACTCTTCCCCTCTCTAACCATCATTTGATAACTTTCACATTTAAACACCCTCCTCCCCAGTCCCGTCCAATCTTAACCAATACATTTAGGAATCTTCAGGCTATTGACCCTTCTACTCTGTCCTCCAATGTTTCAAATCTCCTCTCTACCACTATGTTATCCAAGTCTGTCAATGAGGCTGTCTCTTCTACTACTACTATTTAGCATTTCTATAGCACTACAAGGCATACGCAGCGCTGCACAAACATAGAAGAAAGACAGTCCCAATGTTTCAAATCTCCTCTCTACCACTATGTTATCCAAGTCTGTCAATGAGGCTGTCTCTTCCTATAATACTATTCTGTCCTCTGCTCTTGGATACTCTCGCTCCTCCCATTCCCCGTTCTGTAAAACGTACCAACCCCAGCCTTGGCCTGACCTCTAGAATCCGCTACCTAGGTTCCTGTGCCCGCTCTGCAGAACGCCTTTGGCTGAAATCCAGTGCCCATGCTGACTTCATACATTTCAAACTGAGTTCTTTCATGATAAGGTTCACAAGATTAAACTTGAATTCTCAACCAGGTCACCTCCAACTCTCCTTCCCTTAGTCCATTCTCTCAACCCTCCAACTCCTGCCTCCTTTTCTGAAATCACTGAAGAGGAAACTACACATCTTCTTTCCTCCTCAAAACTAACTACCTGTTCCTCTGATCCTATTCCCACCCATCTACTTAACGCTATCTCTCCTACTGTCATCCCTTTTATCTGTCATATCCTCAATCTTTCACTGTCCACTGTGACTGTTCCTGATGCCTTTAAACATGCTGTAGTCACACCACTCCTTAAAAAACCTTCATTGGACCCTACCTCTCCTTTCCAACTATCACCCCATCTCCCTCCTCCCTTTCCAATTCAAGATACTTGAACGTTGCTTGTTCACCGCCGTTGCCTTGACTTTCTTTCATCTCAAGCTATTCTTGATCCACTTCAATCTGGCTTTTGCCCCTTCATTCAACTGAAACAGTGCTTGCTAAAGTCTCCAATGATCTGTTCCTGGCCAGATCCAAAGGTCTCTATTCTATTCTCATCCTTTTCAATCTATCTGCTGCTTTGACACTGTTGATCAAGCCTACTCCTTAATACGCTGTCCTCACTTGGATTTCAGGGATCTGTTCTTTCCTGGTTTTCTTCTATCTCTCCCAGCGTACTTTTAGTGTATACTCTGGTGGATCCTCCTCTACTTCTATCCCACTGTCAGTTGGTGTACCTCAGGGATCCGTCCTGGGACCTCTTCTTTTCTCCATCTATACTTCTTCCCTTGGTACTCTGATCTCATCCCATGGTTTTCAGTATCATCTTTACGCTGATGACTCCCAGATTTACCTCTCCACACCAGAAATCTCAGCCGAAATCCAGGCCAAAGTATCAGCCTGCCTGTCTGACATTGCTGCCTGGATGTCTCAGCGCCATCTGAAACTAAACATGACCAAGACTGAGCTTCTCATCTTTCCCCTAAACCCACCTCTCCTTCTCCCCCATTCTCTATTTCTGTGGATAACAATCTCATCCTTCCTGTCACATCAGCTCATAACCTTGGGGTCATCTTCAACTCCTCCCTCTCCTTCTCTGCACATATTCAGCAGACTGCTAAAACCTGTCATTTCTTTCTCTATAATATCACCAAAATTCGCCCTTTCCTTTCTGAGCACACTACCAGAACCCTCATCCACATTCTCATCATCTCTCGCTTAGACTATTGCAACTTGCTTCTCACAGGTCTCCCACTTAGCCATCTCTCTCCCTCTTCCAATCTGTTCAAAAATTCTGCTGCACGACTAAATATGCAGTGTCGTTATGCTCATATTAGCCCTCTCCTCAAGTCACTTCACCTGGCTTTCCTATCCGTTTCCGCATACAGTTCAAAACTCCTCTTATTTGACCCTATAGTGCATTCACTCCTGCAGCTCCTCAGTATCATCTCCACTCTCATCTCTCCCTACATTCCTCCCCTGGGAACCTCAGTTCACTGGGTAAATCTCTCTTATATGAACCCTTCTCCTCCACTGCTAACTCCAGACTTCGTTCCTTTTATCTTGCTGCACCATATGCCTGGAATAGACTTCCTGAGCCGGTACGTCAAGCTCCATCTCTGGCAGTCTTCAAGTCTAAGCTAAAAGCCCACCTTTTTGATGCAGCTTTTAACTCTTAACCCTTATTCACTTGTTCATAACCCTTATTTTTATCATCCTCACTTATATTTCCCTTATCTCTTGTTTGTCCATGTTGTTCTGTCTTAATTAGATGTAAGCTCTGTCGAGCAGGGGACTGTGTCTTCCTGTTCAAGTGTACAGCGCTGCGTACGTCTAGTAGCGCTTTAGAAATGATAAGTAGTAGTATGTATGATGATCCATTAGATGTACTGTTTATTCTCATTGCTTTATTGTTGATGGCACCTGTTACCTAAATCCAGGGCCAGTTTAGCAGTGCGGGGCCCTGTGCAAACCAAGTTGTGGGCCCCATCCTAGCCCCGCCCCCCACCCTAGCTCCACCCTTTGATAGATTATTCCATTTTTAGAAAATGTTTATTTAGGAAATTTCAAATAAAGACAAATGAAGCTAAACTTGTACAGAAAAACTGATTGAATAATGAGCACAAATGCTATCATGAAACCTCCCCTCCCCAGAAATTATTCAGTTCACAGTCCACTACAATTAGTTCCAATTCTCAATAACAAAGGAGAATAAGGAAAAATATTAAGAAAAGAATTCAGTACTTTCAAATTCCCCTATTCCTCTGTAAACCCATCAAGAACAGAGAGGCAACACAGAGAATCCCCAACCCCAAGTAGCAAAAAAGAGTAAAGTGCATAGGTTCCCATTAAAAAAAAAAACACAACACATTACAGTACCAATGTTTCAATAAATCAGCTATATTAGAGATAGACTTTTAATTAAATTTAGATATTAGTAGTATCATATGGCAAGAATGAAGTGGTTGCTCAAAGCATATACTAAGCCTATAATCGCTCACCTGCAAACACTATGCACAATTTGTGCAAAAAACACACTCAGAACCTTACTGTACCATAACTATTACACTGGGCAGAACCTAATACACCAATATCCACCATACGGAAAATTCAGACCGTCAACAATATGAAGCAAGGGATCATAATATCACAATTCTCATGTAGGCCACAAAACACCCTTTTAGGTTGGTAGTGTTCACAATGAGTTCTTTTATTAACAACCATATGTAGATCCTTCACGAGGTAGTGTGTCATGATTTAGGCTCTACACCCTTTCTGATGTTTTGGTGCCACCTCAGTAAGGCCACCAACACAATCTCTCCACTGCAAAACAATTATATCCAAACTTGTGCAAAAACCACTCATAAGCTTACCAAACCCTAACCGAACTAATTCCAAGGACACAACAAGCTACAACCTTATTGCGTGGAAGGCATGCACCTGGTAATTACCCAGCTCTAAACACCAGTACACAAACAAGTGAAAAAAAACAAAAAGGGCTGCAAATACTACGACACTAGCAGGATACTGCCCCTTGATCACACATGACAAACACATGACACAACAGATACGAAGGCAAAATACTGACTGTGGAAAGTTACCTCAAGAGTCAGACTCAGCATGCAGCAATACTAGAAAAAGTGAAACTTACATGGCAAAATATCACAGATGCACATTTCCAAAAGCTGGTACATATTCCATTAATAAATTCTGAATAAAATAACTTTTTTCTACCTTTGTTGTCTGATCATTTAGTTTTTCTATTCGCTTTGGTCCCAGTGTCTTCTGTTTTATGCAGTGTCTTCTTTCCATTTGATATTTTTTCTCTCAACACGTCCCCATCCTCCTGTGTCCTTATGTGTCCTGTCTACCATCTGTAGCCCTGTCCCTATCCTTTCTCCAGTTTCAGCATCTGCCTTCAAAGTGTTCCGATCCAGCCCTTAAATTCAGCAATTTTCCCTCCATCCATATCCAGCATTTCTCCTCATCCCCTCCATCCATGTGCATCTACTTTCTACCCCTCCCCTACATCCATGTCCAACATTTCTCCTCTCTCCCTTTCCCTCCATCCATGTGCATCTCCTTCGTCTTTCCTTCCCTCCATTCCTGCCCAACATTTCTCCTCTCTTCCCTGCCCTCCACTCCATCTATGTCCAGATTTCTCCTCTCTTCCCTCCCCTCCATCCATGTGCATCTCCTTCCAGTCTTCCCTCCCCTCCATCCATCCATGTCCAGCAACCGTCCTCTCCCCCTGCCCTCCCCTCCATCCACCCATGTCCAGCAACCCTCCTCTCCCCTTCATCCACCCATGTCCAGCAACCCTCCCCTCCCCTTATGTCCAGCAACCCTCCTCCCCTCCCCTGCCCTCTCCTTCATCACCCATGTCCAGCAACCCTCCCCTTCATCCACCCCTTAATGAATACTGATACAAAGAATTATAGCATATATAGTGCTATAGGGTGTATAGACTAGTGATATATGCCTAAGGAAATGTAGCTGAACATGCACAATCATCAAATGGAATATGTTGAAAGACTTTTTTGAGATTTTTTCCAAATCAGGGATCATTATCCAATTGCTTGTTCATCAAGAAAACTGACTTTTTTGGACTCTATATTGATCAAATAAAGACACACCCTAAAAGTAGCTTCTCCCTCCGACACCGGCGATTCACATAGCTTGCCTGCCTTCTGCCAGCGTCGGAGCCTCTCCTCAGACGCGTCCCGCCTCCTTAATGCAACGTCCTGTCTTGCGCAGAAGTGGGACGCGTCTGAGGGAGAGGCCCCGCCCCGACGCTGGCAGAAGGCAGGCAGGCTGTGTGAATTGCCGTGTCGGACTCGGAGGGAGAATGCCTCAGCCAGGGCTTTAAAAACGAGTGGAGCAACGACGCGGATGGGCGCGAGTGGCTGCGGGGGAAGGTGCAAGACTCGCGCGGGAGAGGAGGAGGCAGAGAAAGGCAGAGGCAGACTTGAGGCGCACTGCGCGGGGCCCCCCTAACCGCGAGGCCCTATGCGGCCACCTCAGTCGCCTCTGCCTAAGACCGGCCCTGCCTAAATCACCTTGTAGTCTTTTTACTTGTGATTTATAAAAACTTTCTCTTCTATCCTCACACTTATGTCTTTATCCTGATCAGTGAGAACCACAGGATTTTTCTCTTTATAAGAACACTAGTGGAACCCAGCCCATTTCCTCAACAATGAAACGGGCCCTAGGAAGGCTCTCTTGTAAGTGATTTTTTCTCTCCCCTGCCCTCCCCTCTCCTCCATGTCCAGCGATTCTTCCCTCCCCTCCATGTCTAGCGATTCTCCTCTTCCCTGCCCTCCCATCCGTGTCCCGTGATTCTCTTCTCTCCTGTCCTGTCCTCCCATCCCATCCATGTCAATTGATTCTGCTCTGCTCTCCCCTCGATGTACTGCGATTCTCTCTTCCTTTGTACCTCATCGTTTCCTGGCTAGCTTCCCTTCCATTGGTAACATCCTGACGTCAGCTCGCCTCCAGCGTTCCCTTCCCTCTCACTGTTCCGCCCTCTGACGTCATTATGTTTTCACACAAAGGCAGGGCAGTGAGGGGGAATGGAACGCTGGAGGCTGGCTGACTCATGAGATGTTACGAACCCAGGCAGCCAGACAGAGATGGAACGTTGGAGGTGCAAATTATTATATAGGATAAGCCTTGCCATAATAGGATAGAGCAAAGGTCCATCAAGCCCAGAATCTGTTTCCAACAGTGGCCAATCCAGGTCACAAGTACCTGGCAAGATCCCAAAAGAGTAAAACAGATTTTATGTAGCTTATCCTACAAAAAATAAAAAGTAGTGGATTTTCCTATCTCCATCTTAATAATGGCTTATGGACTCTTCTTTTTGGAAATTAGCCAAACTTTTTAAAATCCTGCTAAGCTAACAGCTTTTATCACATTCTCTGTTAACAAATTCAAGAGTTTAATTGCACATTGTTACCTGATGATAGGGTCCAACTTGGGGGTCAGAACTCAAGAAAAAGATCTAGGTGTCATTGTAGAAAATAAACTGAAATCTTATGCTCAGTGTGAGGCGGCGGCCAAAAAAGCAAACAGGATGCTAGGAATTATTAGGAAAGGGATGGTGAATAAGACTGAAAACACTATAATTCCTTTGTATCGCTCCATGGTGCGTCTGCACCTTGAGTATTGCGTTCAGTTCTGGTCACCATATCTCAAAAAAAATATCGCGGAATTAGAAAAGGTTCAAAGAAGAGTGACCAAAATGATAAAGGAGATGGAACTCCTCTCATATGAGGAAAGGCTAAAGAGGTTAGGGCTATTCAGCCTGGAATAGAGATGGATTAGGGGAGATATGATTGAGATCTACAAAATCCTGAGTGGTGTAGAAAAAGTAGAAGTAAATCGATTTTTAACTCGTTCCAAAAGTACAAAGACTAAGGGACACTCAAGGAAGTTATGTGGAAATACTTTAAAACAAATAGGAGAAAGTATTTTTTCACTTAACAAACAGTTAAGCTCTGGAACTCTTTGCCGGTTCACAAAAATCGAGATACTCCACCTGGTCATCCTATTGTGTCCCTTTGTGGCACTATCTTAGAGCCTGCGTCTAAATTTTTGGACCACTTTCTTCAGCCATACGTAAAAGAAGCTAGATCGTACATTCGGGATACTGCGCATTTTTTAAGAAGACTGGCAGCAGTAGATTCTATTACAGATGAAGATTGGTTAGTGACTCTGGATATAGAATCTTTGTACTAATATTTCACAAGAATCAGCTTTAAATATAGTTGAATGTACTATTCAAAACCGATCACCTGAGGAAAGGATTCCATCTTCATTTTTTAATAACTTAGCAGTGCTGGTATTAAGAGAAAATTATTTTATGTTTGATTCTCGATTTTACCTGCAAACTAGAGGGGTAGCCATGGGCACAGCAGCGGCACCTAGTGTGGCCAACCTATACGTTGCCAACTTTGAGGCACAATATTTATATAATTTGGAATGGTTTGCGTATATCCATCATTGGTATAGGTTTATTGATGACATTTTTTTCATCTGGCACTCTACAGAAGGTGGTTTATCCTTATTTTTAAATTGGTTAAACAGCTTAGACACATGTTTGAAATTTACCATGACTAAAAGCAAAAAAAACATTGCATTTATTGATACATGGGTCTATAAGGAGAATGGGGAGTTACAGACTACAGTGTATCATAAACTGATGGACTGCAATACTTTGTTACACTTTACTAGTCATCATCCTTATAAACTGAAGCGGTCTCTTCCCACTGGACAATTTTTGCGATTACGCAGAATATGCTCTACGGACACTGCATTTAGATCTCAACCTGCAGAATTGTCACGTAAACTTCAGGACAGGGGGTATTCTACAATATGCATTCGCCAGGCTTACAAAAGAGCATGGCATGCGCAACGGCCGTTGTTGTTGATAGATAAACCTAAGGAAGAGATGGATAAACAAGTATGTGTTTTGGGTTTTTCTACTCTGGCTCCCCAGATAGCCCAGATTTTATATAGACATTGGCAAGTATTGACTTTTCATCCTATTTTTGCCTAGCCTCCGTGTATAGCGTATACGCGGGGACGGAATTTGAGAAATAATATGGTGCATACCACAATGCTGCAGAACTCACCAACTATTATCCCAACTCTACAGATCTCACCGCGACCTCTCTAACCTCATCTCTATTCCTCTACTCCCCTCCTCTTCTCTGCCCTTCTCTTGCGCCCTATGGAATGCCCGCTCTATCTGTAACAAACTCCCCTATATCCAGCAGCTCTTTATCTCGCGTCACCTCCATCTGCTCGCCATAACAGAAACCTGGCTCTGCCCTGATGACTCTGCTTCAGTCGCAGCCCTCTGCCATGGTGGTTATCTTTTTTCACATACTCCTCGCCCTACTGGTCGCGGGGGTGGTGTTGGACTACTTCTCTCTCCCTCCTCCAGATTTCAACCCCTTCTTCCACCTCAATCTCACTGTTTTTCCTCCTTTGAAGTCCACTCTATCCGCCTTTTCTCTCCTCTACCTCTTCGAATAGCGGTCATTTATCATCCTCCTGATAAGTCCCTTTCATCCTTTCTCAGTGACTTTGATGCCTGGCTTGCCTTCTTCCATGATCCTTCCTCCCCCTCTCTCATCCTTGGTGACTTTAATATTCCTGCTAATGATCCTTCCAACTCTTATATTTCCAAGTTACTCGCTTTACCATCCTCCTTTAATCTCCAACTATGCTCCACCTCCCCCACTCATCAAAATGGTCACTGTCTTGATCTCCTCCAACTGTTCACCCTCTAGTTTCCTTGCCTCTGATCTTCCCTCCTTTGATCACCATCTTATAACTTTCACACTTAAATCTCCTCCCTCCCAGTCCCATCCTATCTTATCTAATTTATCTAGGAATCTTCACGATATTGACCCTTCATCTCTATCCTCCCATGTTTCAGACCTCCTCTCTACTGTGGCACCATCCACGTCTGTCAACGAGGCAGTTTCTTCTTACAACAATACTCTATCCTCTGCCTTAGACACTCTTGCACCTTTGATGACCCGCCCTGTAAGGCATACAAAACCCCAACCTTGGCTGACTTCTAATATCCGCTACCTACGTTCCTGTACCCGCTCCGCCGAACGCCTCTGGCGGAAATCTCGGGCCCTTGCTGATTTCTTACACTTTAAGTTCATGCTGACCTCCTTCCAATCTGCTCTTTTACGTGCCAAACAGGATTATTATATCCAACTGACCAACTCTCTTGGCTCTAATCCTCGACTTCTCTTCACCACATTGAACTCTCTCCTCAAGGTGCCCCCTCCCCCAACTCCCCCTTCATTATCTCCTCAGACCCTTGCTGAATTCTTTCACAACAAGGTTCAAAAGATAAACCTTGCTTTCTCTACCTCTCCCTTCACTAGTCCGTTCCCCTCTCTCTCCTTCCCCTCATTCTTTTTCCTCCTTTCCTGAAGTTACTATAGAGGAAACTACACTTCTCCTTTCTTCCTCAAAATGTACCACCTGTTCCTCTGATCCCATTCCCACCCACCTTCTTAATGCCATTTCACCTGCTCTTATTCCTTTTATCTGTCACATTCTCAACCTCTCACTTTCCACTGCAACTGTCCCTACTGCCTTTAAACATGCTGTGGTCACACCTCTCCTTAAGAAGCCTTCACTCGACCCTACTTGTCCCTCTAATTACCGACCCATCTCCCTCCTCCCTTTTCTCTCCAAATTACTTGAGCGTGCTGTTCACCGCCGCTGCCTTGATTTTCTCTCCTCACATGCTATTCTTGACCCACTACAATCTGGTTTTCGCCCTCTCCACTCAACCAAAACTACTCTTACTAAAGTCTCCAATGACCTATTACTGGCTAAATCCAGAGGTCTCTATTCCATCCTCATTCTTCTTGATCTTTCCGCTGCTTTTGACACTGTCGATCACAGCATACTCCTTGATATCCTGTCCTCACTTGGATTCCAGGGCTCTGTCCTTTCCTGGTTCTCTTCCTACCTCTCCCTCCGCACCTTTAGTGTTCACTCTGGTGGATCCTCTTCTACTTCTATCCCTCTGCCTGTCGGCGTACCTCAGGGTTCTGTTCTTGGTCCCCTCCTCTTTTCTATCTACACTTCTTCCCTTGGTTCATTAATCTCATTCCATGGCTTTTCCTACCATCTCTATGCTGATGACTCCCAAATCTACCTTTCTACCCCTGATATCTCACCTTGCATCCAAACCAAAGTTTCAGCGTGCTTGTCTGAGATTGCTATCTGGATGTCTCAACGCCACCTGAAATTAAACATGACCAAAACCGAACTTCTCATTTTTCCCCCCAAACCTACCTCCCCACTCCCCCCATTTTCTATTTCTGTTGATGGCTCTCTCATTCTCCCTGTCTCCTCGGCTCGAAACCTTGGGGTCATCTTTGACTCTTCTCTCTCCTTCTCTGCTCACATCCAGCAGACCGCCAATACCTGTCGTTTCTTTCTTTACAACATCCGTAAAATCTGCCCCTTTCTTTCCGAGCACTCTACCAAAACCCTCATCCACACCCTTGTCACCTCTCGTTTAGACTACTGCAATCTGCTTCTTGCTGGCCTCCCACTTAGTCACCTCTCCCCTCTCCAATCAGTTCAAAACTCTGCTGCCCGTCTCGTCTTCCGCCAGGGTCGCTTTACTCATACTACCCCTCTCCTCAAGTCGCTTCACTGGCTCCCTATCCGGTTTCGCATCCTGTTCAAACTTCTTCTACTAACCTATAAATGTACTCACTCTGCTGCTCCCCAGTATCTCTCCACACTCGTCCTTCCCTACACCCCTTCCCGTGCACTCCGCTCCATGGATAAATCCTTCTTATCTGTTCCCTTCTCCACTACTGCCAACTCCAGACTTTGCGCCTTCTGTCTCGCTGCACCCTATGCCTGGAATAAACTTCCTGAGCCCCTACGTCTTGCCCCTTCCTTGGCCACCTTTAAATCTAGACTGAAAGCCCACCTCTTTAACATTGCTTTTGACTCCTAACCACTTGTAACCACCTGCCTCCACCTACCCTCCTCCTTCCTGTACACAATAATTGATTTGATTACTTTATTTTTTGTCTATTAGATTGTAAGCTCTTTGAGCAGGGACTGTCTTTCTTCTATGTTTGTACAGTGCTGCGTATGCCTTGTAGCACTATAGAAATGCTAAATAGTAGTAGTAGTAGTAATTTTTGGAGACAGGATTACATCATCCATGCGGTGAATGTCAATTTTGTCCTCAGACTGTGGCTATCTGCGAATGGACGTACACAGCTACTCAACAAAAATACATATTACATCATGATACGTCTTGTCAATCTTTTTTTGTTCTGTACATTATAAAATGTCCCTGCCATTTATACTATGTGGGGTGCAGAAAAAGAAAGATCAGAGTAAGACTGACAGAACACAAGAGTTGTTTGACAACTAAGACTATAACTGCTCCGTTGGTACTTCATTGTTTGCAGCAGCAGCAGCATAGTTTTGATGAACTTTAGTGGTTTGTGATAGATCAGGTGCCGGATAATTGCTCTGGTATCAACAGGGAGCAGGTGCTTGCTCGTTGGGAACAGTGGTGGATATACCAGTTGCAGATTGTTGATCCTACGAAGGGGCTCAATGAGAAGATAGGATGGAACACCGTTATTTGATAACTAGTAAAAAAGGCAAGTTTCTGGAACGAATGAAACGGGCGCTAGCAAGGTTTTCCTGGGAGTGTGTATGTTTGAGAGAGAGAGCCAGAGTGAATGTGCGGGTGTGTGACAGAGTGAGACTGTCTGTGTGACAGTGTGTGTGTGAGAATGAGAGTGTGTGGCAGGGCCCCCTCCCCTGTTCCTAATGCCCCTCAACCCGTTCCCTCCCCTCCTTTTCCTCCTCCTTCCCACACTTTGGGTTCCTTAAGGCTTTCAAAAGTCTATGTACCCCCGTGGCCCTAACGCCCAGTATCCGGATACCCCACCGCTTTCCTCCTCACCCCTCCTCCAAGATGTAACACTTTCACATCCTTCATTTTTTTTTTAAAGTGTCCTATCTACCCTGTGTCCAAATGCCCGGCATTCAGATTGTGTTCCTCTCGTAAATTTTCATTTCTTTCATTCATTCAGAACTCCCCCCCCCCCCCCCCCGAACACTTTCGGTTCCTTCAGTCTTTTAAAACTCTGCTATGTACCCTGTGTGCTAATGGCCAGCATTGAGATTGTTTTCCTGTCCCAAATTTGCATGTCTTTCAGTCTTTCACAATCCCCCCCCCCCTTCTCCAGTTTAACACTTTCCTTTCCTTCAGTCTTTTAAAACTCTCCTATCTACCCTGTGTCCTAATGGCCAGCATTCAGATTGTTTTCCTTTCCCAAATGTTCTTGTCTTTCAGTGTTCAGAACTCCCCCTCCCCCATTTAACACTTTCAGTTCCTTCAGTCTTTTAAAACTCTCCTATCAACCCTGTGTCCTAATGGCCAGCACTCAGATTGTTTTGCTTTGCCAAATTGTCTGTCACTGACGTCAGTGCGTGCCTGCCTAGCAGACCACTTCCGGCAGGCACGGTCCCAGGCACATCCTGTTGGAGGTGAGAATTATTATATAGGATGTTTGAATCAATTATAAATACATGAGCTCCAGTTAGCATATATACATATTATAACAATTTCAGAGTACATACAATTTTTTGGTCTAAATAGAGCTATTAGCCCTTTCAGGGCGACATATTGAAGATCATTATTTATTTATGTGCTTTTTTTGCAGTGATGTCATAATGAGGAGATAGATTTCCGGCAGAGACTTACGTAAACAAGAAAGCGCCCATATAAGTTGCTCATCAAATCACAGCACGGAAATGAGGTTGCGACAATGACGGAAGGAAGTCAGCGGCAGCAGCATAACACTGCCTGTGAAATGCCTTTAAACCCGAGTCCCTGAAGAAATATCTTTGAAACCCATGGCGTCGGGCGTCTTTATAGGGGGAGGCTACTGAATAATATATCTTTTGACTCAAACAAGACGGAGCATACGGATTACAAGATAAGTGCATGTGAATTTGTTGATTACATTGGCAGCATTGGCTACTGTTTATATATATATGTATGGCACATTTCATAGCAGGTGAATGGAGGATTAACATCACCCGATCAGCATATCAAAATATATAAAAAGAATTACCCGATGAACAAAGTGCTGAACCACCAGGCAGTGACATAATCACTTGCAGCAATGAGTGGAAACTCTGAGGGTATTCATATAAAAATTTTTTGAAACATATACTAATATTGTGTAGGTAGCCTTTGCAGTGCATTTGAGTTTGAAGTTTTGGCAACTTGTGTCCTGGTTTGGATATTTAGTAACAGCTATTGAGACAGACATGGGGAAGCCACTGCTTGCCATGAGATTTGTAGCATGGAATGTTGCCACAATTTGGGTTTCTGCCAGGTACTTGTGACCTGGCTTGGCCACTGTTGGAAACAAGGATACTGGGCTAGATGGACCATTGGTCTGACCCAGTATGGCTACTCTTATGTTCTTATGCTAGGCTTCACAAATAGTGCACAACAAAACTACAGTTTTACATTTAAAATTCCAGCCCTACATTTCCCTACAGATAAGAACATGAAATAAAAATACTTATAGGAAAACTCTAACTAGTGTGGGAGAAGGCAAACCCAATATAATATATATCAACCCAAATAAAGGAGTTTGACTCTTATGTATACTGATAGTATGGAGGTGTCCCTTTAAATTGGTGAAAAACAAATAGATTCACCCTTAAGACTATTAAATCTTAACAAAACGAACCTCAAATCTCCCAGCAAGGGACTCTGCAAAAATATTGTCAATCCCTTGCATACATGGGAGTAGAATACTATCATAGGTTCTGTTTAAGAGAGAATAGAGAAAAAACCCCCAACGTAAAAACTCATCAACTAGATGAGAAAACCGTATGGGATGAAAAACTCCCTTCCTCTCTTAAACTTTGTATATAACTAATATATTTAAACGAACACCAATATACCCAAACTATCCCAAAAAAACTGACTTCAGCCAGTAATGGACTACCCGCCTAAGTCCCATGCAGGGGGGAAAACTAGAAGTTAAATTGTTATGCGGCTTCAAATATGTATAATAATTTCCAGCAGTATTTTTAGCAGTATTGAGGAAAACCCTCTTTCAAATGCCAAAGATATACTCATGCAAAAGAAAAAATACTTAGCTTAGGTCGAGTGAAGCAACTTCAAGAAAACCCTCAGTCGAAAGGACCCCCCACGTAGGAACTCCGGAGCCCTGGGTAAACGTTGCGGCAAAACAACCGCCACCCCTTCAACAAGAGCGCCTTGTTTCGCCACCCTTGTGGCTGCCTCAGGAAGGGCGCTAAATATCCATCTGGAAAACCCAATTCACTCTGCGAACTGAACTACCAGTGAAGTAAATCCCAAAGATGGCACAGGAGCTAAAACTCCGAGTGAAATACAACTTATATTAAAAACCGTAACGGAACGTCATGATGTCATAACGTAAAAACGTCACGACGCCAAAACGTATCCTATCCTGATGTCTAAACAGCCAAGGAAACCACGCCTCCCCAAAGGTATCTCATTAATAGTAAGCATTCCATTCGATGCTCCTATTTAACCCTTGAGGAGCAACTGTTTTAAGTGTGTAGATCCAACGCTGTTCCCTATGCCATAATATTGTTTTTAAATCCCCCCCTCTCTTACCCATATGTACTTGATCAATAATCATACATTGTAGCTGATTAAACTGATGTTGAGCTTGTTCACAATGGCGGGTCATAGGTGCTTCCAATTTAGAATTGGTAATACAATGTCTATGTTCAATGACCCTAGTTTTGAATTGGCGAGTGGTGTATCCTACATAGAGCAGATTACACGGACACCTAAAAAGGTAAACCACATTTTTTGATTCACATGAAGTTCTATGTTTTAATTTGTATATCTTGCCACTGGTAGATTTAAATTCTGTGCTTTCAACTGTAACAGAACAAATTGAACAGTGTCCACATTTCTTATGATATCCCTCTGTTTGACTAGTTTCGGACCATACATCTGCCATGCTCAATTGATCTTGTAGATTTTGATTTCGAACATAAGTTAATCTAAGATGATGATCCTGGAATGCTTCCTGAGTAAGCATAATATTCCAATATTTCCTAAGAATAGCTGAGATTTGAGAAGATCTATTTGTAAACTTCAAAACACAGGGGATCACCTTATCCATATTTTTAGCTCTACTTTGATGTTCATCTTGAATTAAAAGATCTCTATGTTGATACAGAGCTCTTTTGTAGGATTGTTTTACAAGCTTGTCCGGATATCCCCTGTCTTTAAACTTACATTGAAGTTCCCCTGCTGATTGTTTAAATGTCTGGGTAGTGTCACAAATTCTGCGATACCGCAAAAATTGCGAATAAGGTAAACTACGTTTAAGATGATGAGGATGCATACTGTCATACTTCAATAAAGAGTTCCTGTCCGTTGGTTTCACAAAAACTTCCGTCTTTAGAACCCCCCCATCTTTCTTAACAAGAACATCGAGAAAGTTAATGCTCTGTAGATGGAAGTTACATTCAAATTTGATAGTGGCGTGGCATTCATTGAGATTAGAAACAAAATCTTTCAATTGTTGTTCAGAACCCTGCCACACTAAAAACACGTCATCGATGTACCGGCCCCAATATTGCACCAGAGCAAATCTTGTGTTGGTGTAAATGTGCTGTTCTTCAAACTGTCCCATAAAGATATTTGCAACCGAAGGAGCAAAAGACGCTCCCATGGCTATCCCAGATATTTGTAGATACAGCTCCTCATTAAAGATAAAATGATTGTTATACAGAGCTAACTGAGTGAGATGAATGAGAAAGTCTGTAGGTACCACATGAGGATGAAAACGTTCATCAAGGGCCTTCTTTACTGCTTCAAGAGCTTCCCTTTGAGGTATAGAGGTGTAAAGAGAACACACATCAAGGGTTACCAACAGACTAGTATGGTTAACATCCAAACCACTCAAGATCTGTAGAAAATGAGAAGTATCTCTGATGTACGCTGGAATTTCTGTACCAAAGGCCGCAAGAAAAAATCCACATATTTGCAGGCTCTTTCCAATAGAGAATTCCTGGAAGAAACAATAGGTCTGCCAGGGGGTGCTTGTAATCTTTTATGAATCTTAGGGACTGTATAAAGAATGGGGATGACCGGATGTACTGGACACAGAAATTGGCTTTCTCTCTTAGTAAGAAAGCCTTGCTGTACAGCTTCTTTAGTTGCTTCCTGTATATTCTTAATTAAACCATAAGTAGGGTCCTCAGTAAGTTTACAGTAGATATTTCCATCCGCTAGTTGTTGCTGAATTTCTGCCATGTAGTCAGACTTGTCAAGGACCACTATGGCACCTCCTTTATCTGCTTTCCGTATCACAATTGTCTTTTCAGATTTCAATTTCTGTAACGCTTGAAATTCTTGACTTGACATATTGGCTCTACCCCAGAACTGAGTTTCCTCTAGTTGTTGTACATCCTGGAGAACCAGTTGTTTAAATATAGTGAGAGCAGAATTAAGTGGGCCTGGGGGAATCCAAGTACTCTTAGCTACACAATCCGAATATGCTCCCTTAGTGTCTTGAGCGTTATGAAAGAAAAGTTTCAGCTGAAGTACTCTTAGAAATTTTTCAAAGTCCACTCTAAATTGAAATGGGACATGCTGGTTTGTCGGAACATAAGATAACCCACGAGCTAAAACACTTTCTTCCAACGGGGTCAGTGAATAGCTTGAAAGGTTGATTACAGCGAGTCGTCTCTCCGTCGAGATCTCGTTCCTCTGTAGCTCGATTCTCCTCGATTGCGGGACCTCCAATTGCCCCGTCCTCGTTGATTTATACGTCTGTTGGAACCCCCCCGTTGTGGTTCCCCATCCGTCTTGTCTTCTTTATCATCCTCCCCACTGGAAGTGTTTGATGATAATTGAAAACCCACTCGTTTTCCTTTCTCAAGTGTTTTATCTAAATTTGCTGGTTTCTGCCAGCTATAAACATACCCCTCGCTGTAATCTTTCTGGTCCCTTTGTATTTTTTTGATTTTGACTGCTTTAATTTCTTTTTTAAATTTCTCTAATTTAATGTCAAAATCCTCTTTAAATTTATCATAATCCGCAAGGGATTTAAGATGTTCCATCTTATCCTCCAAGATAGGTTTATTCTGTACCAGTTTGGCTTGAATGGTCTGTATAAGTAATAACATCAAGTCCAATGAGCAATGGTTCAAGATGCTATTCCACTGAACAACAAAATCCGGATCATCTGGAAACAACTTAGGGGCTTTTGTCATGCGTAAGCCCCTAGGGATAATCTCCTTTTTGCAATAATCTACCAAAGTGGCACTATGAAGTTCCAAACTAACTGATTCTTTAAACTCTAGTAGAGTTTGTGTCCACTCAGCTTCAAACCCCACATCAGACCCCAATTGAGAAAGAGTGGGGGCCTGTAAAATAACAGATCTTTCATCCTCAGAGAATCTTTTCCCACTTTGCCAACTTTGTGCCATTTCTCCAATTGCTTATAGGAAAACTCTAACTAGTGTGGGAGAAGGCAAACCCAATATAATATATATCAACCCAAATAAAGGAGTTTGACTCTTATGTATACTGATAGTATGGAGGTGTCCCTTTAAATTGGTGAAAAACAAATAGATTCACCCTTAAGACTATTAAATCTTAACAAAACGAACCTCAAATCTCCCAGCAAGGGACTCTGCAAAAATATTGTCAATCCCTTGCATACATGGGAGTAGAATACTATCATAGGTTCTGTTTAAGAGAGAATAGAGAAAAAACCCCCAACGTAAAAACTCATCAACTAGATGAGAAAACCGTATGGGATGAAAAACTCCCTTCCTCTCTTAAACTTTGTATATAACTAATATATTTAAACGAACACCAATATACCCAAACTATCCCAAAAAAACTGACTTCAGCCAGTAATGGACTACCCGCCTAAGTCCCATGCAGGGGGGAAAACTAGAAGTTAAATTGTTATGCGGCTTCAAATATGTATAATAATTTCCAGCAGTATTTTTAGCAGTATTGAGGAAAACCCTCTTTCAAATGCCAAAGATATACTCATGCAAAAGAAAAAATACTTAGCTTAGGTCGAGTGAAGCAACTTCAAGAAAACCCTCAGTAGAAAGGACCCCCCACGTAGGAACTCCGGAGCCCTGGGTAAACGTTGCGGCAAAACAACCGCCACCCCTTCAACAAGAGCGCCTTGTTTCGCCACCCTTGTGGCTGCCTCAGGAAGGGCGCTAAATATCCATCTGGAAAACCCAATTCACTCTGCGAACTGAACTATCAGTGAAGTAAATCCCAAAGATGGCACAGGAGCTAAAACTCCGAGTGAAATACAACTTATATTAAAAACCGTAACGGAACGTCATGACATCATAACGTAAAAACGTCACGACGCCAAAACGTATCCTATCCTGATGTCTAAACAGCCAAGGAAACCACGCCTCCCCAAAGGTATCTCATTAATAGTAAGCATTCCATTCGATGTTCCTATTTAACCCTTGAGGAGCAACTGTTTTAAGTGTGTAGATCCAACGCTGTTCCCTCATCTAGTTGATGAGTTTTTACGTTGGGGGTTTTTTCTCTATTCTCTCTTAAACAGAACCTATGATAGTATTCTACTCCCATGTATGCAAGGGATTGACAATATTTTTGCAGAGTCCCTTGCTGGGAGATTTGAGGTTCGTTTTGTTAAGATTTAATAGTCTTAAGGGTGAATCTATTTGTTTTTCACCAATTTAAAGGGACACCTCCATACTATCAGTATACATAAGAGTCAAACTCCTTTATTTGGGTTGATAAAAATACTTATGTCATATTTGAACTCATTTTTGAAAGAGAAAAATGTTTAAACAGTGGCATAAAGAAGCATTTGGATGTTTTGCTTGCCAAAACATTCAAATCACTATTTTGCAGACAGTTATCTATGCATGTAATCTGCAGTGTGTCCAAACCACAAAGGGGCGTGTTAAGGGTGGGATTTGGGCATTCCTAACACTTGGACATTTATTTGCCAAAATGGAACAAAACAATAATGTCCAGGACTAAAACTAAGTTGTTTTGATTTAGACCTATTTTAATAACGACTAAGCTACAAAAAGTGTCCTAAATGACCAGATGACCACTGGAGGAATAAAGGAATAAACCCCATTACTTCCCCAGAGGTCACTGACCCCTCCCACCCCACCCACCCCCCCAAAGATGTGAAAGAAACAGTACATACCAGCCTCTATGACAGCTTCAGATGTTATGGTCAGTCTTATTAGAGTAGGTCCCTGGAGTAGCCTAGTGGTTGGTGCAGTGCACTACGGAGAAGGGGACTCGGGCCCATAATCCACTCTGTTACATTTGAGGTGGAAAGTATCAGCCCCTCAAAACCCACCTGTACCCACATATAGATGACACCTGCAGACATAAGGGCTATTTTACTGGTATATTTTACTGGTTGAGTGCATTCGACATGGTAAACCACAACATACTACTAAGACTACTAGGTCGCTTCGGGATTGAAGGAAATGTACTTAACTGGATCAAAGGTTTCCTAACCACCAGAACTTATCAAGTAAAATCAAATTCAAACATATCACCACCGTGGAAAGCAGTCTGCGGAGTACCCCAGGGATCACCATTATCACCAATACTCTTCAACATCATGATGATTCCACTGGCACAGTCCTTATCCAATCGAGGCATCAACCCATTCATTTAAGCAGATGATGTCACAATCTACATCCCCTTCAGACATGATTTGACAGAAATAACCAATAAAATCAATGATGGCCTGAACATCATGGACTCCTGGGCAAACTCATTCCACCTGAAACTGAACACTGAAAAAACACATTGCCTCATCCTCTCCTCTCAACATAACAAGTATAAACCCACAACCATAAATACCCCAGGACACCCCCCCCCCCCAACTCAGACAGCTTGAAAATACTCGGCGTCACACTCGACCACAATCTTACTCTCGAGAGTCAAATAAACTCTGTAACAAAGAAAATGTTCTATTCAATGTGGAAGCTCAAACGATTAAAACCTTTCTTCCCAAGAGCAACCTTTCGATACCTAATACAATCAATGGTTCTAAGCCATGCAGATTACTGCAACGGAATTTAGGTTGCAAAGAACAACTCATAAAAAAACTCCAGACCGGCCAAAATACAGCAGCAAGGCTAATATTCAGCAAAACACGCTTTGAAAGTGCCAAACCTCTTCGTGAAAAGTTGCATTGGCTCCCAATCAAAGAACGGATCATATTCAAAATCTGCACCTTAGTCCACAAAATCATTTACGACATTGTTCCAGGATACATGATAGACCTTATTGATCTACCAATAAGAAACAAAGTCAGACTGTCAAGATCCTACTTAAACCTACACTACCCAAATTGCAAAGGACTGAAATACAAAACAACTTACGCATCTGGCTTCTCCTACATAAGCGCACAACTATGGAATGGCCTCCCAAAAGCCCTGAAAACAATCCAGGACCACCTGAACTTCAGGAAATCACTAAAAACCAACCTCTTCAAAAAGGCCTACTCCAACGATCCCAGGTACACCTCTTCACCCAGCAACACAGCATGACTTTGACCGTACTGGACAACACGTAATCTTCACTCCTCCCGACCCTCCACATGTACCTCATACGATCACTTTTCAACCTTGTTCTTGTTATCAACCGACTGGTCAAACACCTTTGACGGTACTATGTAAGCCACATTGAGCCTGCAAATAGGTAGGAAAATGTGGGGTACAAATGCAACAAAATAAATTTAAAAAAATATAGTTGGGTAAAGTAGGTTTTTGGTGGGGTTTGGAGGGCTCCCCATACAAAATAATAGGGTAAGAGTGAGATGTGTACCTGACAGCTTTTATGTGAAGTCCACTGCAGTGCCCCACTGCTCTCCTGGGATGTCTGTGTGGCCAGTCTACTAAGAATGCTGGCTCCTCCTACATACCAATGGCTTGATTTTATGTGTTTTTCACTTGGGCTTTTTATTTTCCCAAAAATGGACCAAAAAGATAAATGCATAGAGCACAAAAACATCTAGTAAGTGGCCATTTCTGAAAAAAAAGGCATTTTACTGTTTTGAAAATCGCTATATTTGCTATTCAGATTCTGGACGTTTTGAGCAAAACGTCCAAAGTCGGATTTAGACATCATATTGAAAATGCCCCTCAAAAGTATTTGTTAAACTATTTTGTTGCATTTCCCATTCAAAAATGAAAAAAAAAAAAAGCTAAAATTATTCCCGCTGATATTCAACTTGTGGCAGGCAGCGTGTTTGAAATGCACTGCACAAACATAGAAGAAAGACAGTCCCTGCTCAAAGAGCTTACAATCTAGTAAACAAAAAATAAAGCAAACAAATCAATTAATGTGTAGAGGAAAGAGGAGAGGAGGGTAGATGGAGGCGAGTGGATACAAGTGGTTACGAGTCAAAAGCAATGTTAAAGAGGTGGGCTTTCAATCTAGATTCAAAGATGGTCAAGGATGGGGCAAGACGTAGGGGCTCAGGAAGTCTATTCCAGGCATAGAGCGCAGCAAGACAGAAGGAGCGAAGTCTGGAGTTGGCAGTAGCGGAGAAGGGAACAGATAAGAAGGATTTATCCAGAGAACGGAGTGCACGGGAAGGGGTGTAGGGAAGGACGAGTGTGGAGAGATACTGGGGAGCAGCAGAGTGAGTACATTTATAGGTTAGTAGAAGAAGTTTGAACAGGATGCCAAAACGGATAGGGAGCCAGTGAAGCAACTTGAGGAGAGGGGTAGTATGAGTTAAGCGACCCTGGCGGAAGACGAGACGGGCAGCAGAGTTTTGAACCGACTGGAGAGGGGAGAGGTGACTAAGTGGGAGGCCAGCAAGAAGCAGATTGCAGTAGTCCAAACGAGAGGTGACAAGGGTGTGGATGAGGGTTTTGGTAGAGTGCTCAGAAAGAAAGGGGCGGATTTTACGGATGTTGTAAAGAAAGAAACGACAGGTCTTGGCGATCTGCTTGATATGAGCAGAGAAGAAGAGAGAAGAGTCAAAGATAACTCCAAGGTTTTGAGCTGAGGAGACAGGAAGAATGAGAGAGCCATCAACAGAAATAGAAAACAGGGGGAGCGGGGAGGTGGGTTTGGGGGGGAAAATGAGAAGCTCGGTTTTTCAGGTGGCATTGAGACATCCAGACAGCAATGTCAGACAAGCACACTGAAACTTTGGTTTGGATGCAAGGTGAGATATCAGGGGTAGAAAGGTAGATTTGGAAGTCATCAGCATAGAGATGGTAGGAAAAGCCATGGGATGAGATTAATGAACCAAGGGAAGAAGTGTAGATAGAAAAGAGGAGGGGACCAAGAACAGAAGCCTGAGGTACGCCAATAAAAATAAAACAAAATGCTTTTGAATCTGTAACCCCTAATATATTCTAGAAAGCAAAATAAGCCCACAGTAAAATGCAGCACATGCTGCTGCTACAGCTAGAATTTCTCTCTGTCCTTAGTAGGTACCACAGGGTGTCTGCCTCTGCAGCCATGAAATGACGTTATACAGTGGGATAAGGAGGAAACCCCTGTCAACAAGCGAGACAGAGTCTTGAGCGTTTGCAGACACTTCTTATCAATGAGATGAACTGGTGCAGCAGTGCTGTGCCCTGTAGTTATCTGCTTTACGTTATACTGTGGCCTGTTCACTATATTTAGAATCCCTTTATCACCACGCATGGAACATTCAGCGTAATGGTGCTGGCAAAGAGAACAAACTTTGACGTCTCTCAAAATAGCACAACACCCCATCCAACTTACCTGCCTCGTAAACCTCATTAAAGAGAACATGATGGCATTACCTAAAACCTTTCTATGATTGATTTTTATTGCCAATCAACCCATCTTGGCAAACAAGCATTCCTAGGTTTAATGGTTTTAATTTCCTATTGGATTTAGTATTTCTCGAATAATAATTCAAATTAGTAATTTGCAATTAGCTTTCCTATAAACGTTGGAATCAAAGTGCTTGAAACTGATGATATTCATTTCTCATGGAATGGTTGAAACATGCAATTACCCAAATAAATAGAAAACCAACCATGATATATTAATAAATGTATTTGATAAATGTATAGGCAAACTCAGGCTTTCCTATATTTATTTTTATTATATATTTCCAATACTCAAGCTTACACTTGACAATGAAAAGCTAGAACTTGCAACAAATAATTCCATGAAAAAATTAGAACATTGCAACAAAACGTAATAAGCGAGATCCATCCAACAAACCCCCAGAAAAGGAAAAAAATAAAAAGGGAGGCAAGAAAACAGAAGTATATAATATGTAAACCACTTTGATTGTAAACACAGAAAGGGGGTATACATTCTGAACAGAAGGGGAACTAGTAAAGCCTTTCAAAAGTGAGACCATTATTAAGATGATTTCATTAGCAAACTTAGGGGCCCTTTTACTAAGGTGCACCAAAAAATAACCTGCACTGGACATGCGCAGGTCCATTTTTCAGCGCACCTGCAAAAATGTCCTTTTTTAACGACCAAAAATGGATGTGTGGCAAAATTAAAACAAGCACGTGTCCATTTTGGGCCTGAGACCTTACCACCACCCACTGACTTAGCGGTAAGGTCTTACATGTTAACCTGGCGGTAATCATCAGCATGTGTACACTGCTGATTACCGCCCAGTTAGCGCCACGTGGTAGAAAATAGAAAATATTTTATGCCACGTGTTTGGTATACGCATCAAAAATAGAATTACTGCCTGGGGCACTAAGGCGGCCCTTGCCCCAAAGCCTACTTTCAAATAGGGCCAGACACTTTGTGAAATAACACAAAACCCTGCAAAATGACACCCAAAACCTATACTGAAAACTTACACCACCAAAAAACAACTAACCCACCTATGAAAAGACGGTGCTACAAATATTACACTTAGCCCTAGGGCAGTGTTTTCCTAGATGTTCCTGGAGTACCCCCTTGCCATTCAGGTTTTCAAGCTATCCATAACGAATATGCATAAAATGGAGGCAGTATATGCCAATCAATTTCATGTATATTTATTGTGGATATCCTGAAAACCTGACTGGCAACGGGGTACTCCAGACCAACTTGGGAAACAGTGCCCTAGAACACCAAACTTACCACAACATAACAGCCCTAATCCACCTATGAAAAGACAGTGATATATATATATATATATATATATATATATATATATATATATATATATATATATATAGCACTGTTAGTCTCACTCACACACACGAGGATTGACTCGGGCTGCACATACTACAGCAGGACATGTTATCCACTCCTACCCTAGCTGAGATAATATTTAACCATCTCTCTGACCTCATGTGCAACTTTCTTCAAATCAATCACCTTACTTTCTAATTCTTCCTACTTTCTTACTCATCTATATGTTACAACTTTGCCTTACCCCTCACTATCAAGTATAATGTTCTAGTACATATTGTGTTGTCATTGCAAGTAGTATACCATGCCATACTTTGTACTGTTGTTCGAATATTTTTACTGCTCTAATTGCCTCCTGCTCATGTTTGATCTATTCTTACTGTACACCGCCTTGAGTGAATTCCTTCAAAAAGGCGGTAAATAAATCAATATATATATATTACACTGGGCTGTAGAGCACCAATATACCTACTATTGGGAAACTGGAACAAGCTGCACTGTTACACATTCCTACACAGATACTACATTCTAGCAGAATCCGTTCATCTCAGTCACAAATGCAGCACATGGACAGACCTCATCTAATACAGAATAGGGAGCCACAAAAAAAAACCCATACAGATAAAAGTTGAAATAGAGACCCCCTGCATGTGGGAAAGAGGAACCCGAATTATAGCTACATCATGCAAGGTTCCACGTTATGAGTCACAGACCAAGAAAGGGATCTAGGTGTCACGTTGATGATACAGTGAAACCTTCTGCTCAGTGTGCTGCTGCAGCTAAAAAAGCAAATAGAATGTCTTCACCGAGGAAGATTTGGGTGGGATACCAGTGTCGGAAATGGTATTTCAAGCGGATGAGTCGGAGAAACTTACTGACTTCACAGTAAACCTGGAGGACGTAATGGGGCAGTTCAGCAAACTGAAGAGTAGCAAATCTCCTGGACCGGATGGTATTCATCCTAGAGTACTGATAGAACTGAAAAATCAGCTTGCGGAGCTACTGTTAGTGATACGCAATTTATCCTTAAAATCGAGCGTGGTACTGGAAGATTGGAGGGTGGCCAATGTAACGCCGATTTTTAAAAAAGGTTCCAGGGGAGATCCGGGAAATTATAGACCGGTGAGTCTGACGTCGGTGCCCGGGAAAATGGTAGAGGCTATTATCAAAAACAAAATTACAGAGCACATCCAAGAACATGGATTACTGAGACCAAGTCAGCACGGCTTTTGTGTGGGGAAATCTTGCCTGACCAATTTACTTCAATTCTTTGAAGGAGTAAACAAACGTGGACAAGCCGGTTGATATTGTGTATCTGGATTTTCAAAAGGCGTTTGACAAGGTACCTCATGAAAGGCTACAGAGGAAATTGAAGGGTCATGGGATAGGAGGAAATGTCCTATTGTGGATTAAAAACTGGTTGAAGGATAGGAAACAGAGAGTGGGGTTAAATGGGCAGCATTCACAATGGAGAAGGGTAGTTAGTGGGGTTCCTCAGGGGTCTGTGCTAGGACCGCTGCTTTTTAATATATTTATAAATGATTTAGAGATGGGAGTAACTAGCGAGGTAATTAAATTTGCTGATGACACAAAGTTATTCAAAGTCGTGACAGGATTGTGAAAAATTACAGAAGGACCGTACGAGACTGGGAGACTCGGCGGCTAAATGGCAGATGACGTTTAATGTGAGCAAGTGCAAGGTGATGCATGTGGGGAAAAAAGAACCTGAATTATAGCTACGTCATGCAAGGTTCCACGTTAGGAGTTACGGACCAAGAAAGGGATCTGGGTGTCGTCGTCGATAATACACTGAAACCTTCTGCTCAGTGTGCTGCTGCGGCTAGGAAAGTGAATAGAATGTTGGGTATTATTAGGAAAGGTATGGAAAACAGGTGTGAGGATGTTATAATGCCGTTGTATCGCTCCATGGTGCGACCGCACCTTGAGTATTGTGTTCAATTCTGGTCACCGCATCTCAAGAAATATATAGTAGAATTGGAAAAGGTGCAGCGAAGGGCGACTAAAATGATAGCGGATGGGACGACTTCCCTATGAAGAAACATCAAGGAGGCTAGGGCTTTTCAGCTTGGAGAAGAGATGGCTGAGGGGAGACATGATAGAGGTATATAAAATAATGAGTGGAGTGGAACAGGTGGATGTGAAGCGTCTGTTCACACTTTCCAAAAATACTAGGACTAGGGGGCATGCGATGAAACTACAGTGTAGTAAATTTAAAACAAATCGGAGAAAATATTTCTTCACCCAACGCATAGCATAATTAAACTCTGGAATTCGTTGCCTGAGAACGTGGTGAAGGCGGTTAGCTTGGCAGAGTTTAAAAAGGGGTTAGACGGTTTCCTAAAGGACAAGTCCATAAACCACTACCAAATGGACTTGGAAAAAATCCACAATTCCAGGAATAATATGTTTAGAATGTTTGTACATTTGGGAAGCTTGCCAGGTGCCCTTGGCCTGGATTGGCCGCTGTCATGGACAGGATGCTGGACTCGATGGACCCTTGGTCTTTTCCCAGTGTGGCATTACTTATGTACTTATGTTAGGTATTATTAGGAAAGGAATGGAAAACAAAAATGAGGATGTTATAATGCCTTTGTATCACTCCATGGTGCGACTGCACCTCGAATATTGTGTTCAATTCTGGTTGCCGCATCTCAAAAAAAGATGTAGTGGAATTAGAAAAGGTGCAGAGAAGGGCGACAAAAATGATAAAGGGGATGGGACAACTTCCCTATGGCTAAAGTGGCTAGGTCTCTTCAGCTTGGAGAAAAGGCAACTAAGGGGAGATATGATAGAGGTCTATAAAATAATGTGTGGAGTTGAACGCATAGGTGTGAAGCGTCTGTTGACGCTTTCCAAAAATACTAGGACTAGGGGGCATGCGATGAAGCTAAAATGTAGTACATTTAAAATGAATCGGAGAAATTTTTTTTTCCCTCAATGTGTAATTAAATTCTGGAATTCGTTGACAGAGAATGTGGTAAAGGCGGTTAGCTTAGCGGAGTTTTAAAAAGGTTTGGACGGCTTCCTAAAAGAAAAGTCCATAGACCATTATTAAATGGACTTGGGGAAAATCCACTATTTCTGGGATAAGCACTATAAAATGTTTTGTACTTTTTTGGGATCTTGCCAGTTATTTGTGACCTGGATTGGACACTGTTGGAAACAAGATGCTGGGCTTGATGGACCTTTGGTCTTTCCCAGTATGGCAATACTTATGGAACTTGTCTTTTCCTCCCATCTGCTGCCTTTTGAGTCTGAGGCAACCTGAAGAGACTGCGAGCTTCCCTTCCCTACCTCTCACTGACTTGGTCACTCAAGCCGCTGCCTCCCCAACTGACTTGGCTGCAACAAAATGAAGCCATGCACTGGGCCATAGCCATAAGCGTGGCACTGCCACCTCTGCCAATTTCCTTCCTCCACCCCCCATGATGTAGCTTCCTGTTTGGGAGGGAGCAGAGTAAGGAAACTGGCAGAGGCACCAGTGGCACACATAGGGCTATGACCCCATGCACAGCTTCATTTTTTTTGCAGACAAGTTGGGAGGCAGCGGCGCGAACAAAGAGGTTGAAGTAAAAACGTTGAAATCCATTAGATATGTATTGTCTCCCTCCCTTTCCTCCACGCAGCAGTTATCCTCATTTACTCAAAACAAAGCAACCAAATCTAGGAGCTACTCTATCTACATTATTATTTTTTTATTGTTGGTAGCATTTTTATTTGACCTTCTTACTTAAATTTGTAAACATGCCGGCTTGTGCAGCATACGGATTTATACAGAGGAATATTGGTTTCATCATTTAGACTACTACTTTGTTCTAAATTGTAAATTTTCATTTGGAGGGGCTGGTTATTGGGACTCCCTGAGTTTGTGTAGAGATGTTTTCAGGTACTTAAAAATCAGACTTACTATTTAAAAGTACGTCTAAAAAAAAAAGCATTAATTATGTTGAAACCTGAAGGACTTTAATATTTTTTCCCTTGTGCCTACATCAAAGTAAAAAGATGGCATGTAGAAACTTGCTCCTTTTGTTTTATGCAGTGAAGTGGTATATTATAAAAATGCACTTGTCTTTTATATTACTACTATTTCACAGAGAGGAATTGAATAATGAGGGAAGGTCGTCCTTCATGCAGAAGTTTTATCCAATCAATCTAAATGTGCCGACATCGTCTAGTTCAGCACACTATTAGCCTCCAAGTTCAAACAAAGTTGATTATGTTCAGTGGAAAATAAATCTGTTGGCTGAGGTTGCTTACTATTGAATATGCCATCGTTGTTTCATTATTGCTACTAAGTATTACATATTAAGGGCATTTGCATTAAACTTTGTTTTAATTCGTTTATTTAATCCTTAAATGTACATGGTTTTGTTTTTTAAACCCAGAGGTGAATCCTAAAGGCGGTTGAATAATTAGGTATAAACTGTTACTTCTGACTTCACTTGTTTTGGACTTCTTTGGGTCCTGCTGATCTGTACATCTTCTGTCTAGAATTTTGGAAGATGGAAATGAAAAAATACAAATTAGGTTTTGGATGTACTCTGTAGAAGATGTTTACTTTTGCGCTGTGTGTGTGCATGCCTGTTCTGGTGTGTGCATGTGATAATATTTGAATAACGGTCTATACTTATGGCTATGATTTCTGAATATGCTGCATCATTAACAGGCTTATTTTCGAAAGTGATCGCTGGTGATCTTCCAACATAAATTGGGAGATGGCCGGCGATCTCTCAAAAGCAGCAAAATCCATAGCCGTGCCGGCAAAAGTTCAAGGGGGCGTGTCGGTGGCGTACCGAAGGCAGGACTTGGGCGGGCATGGGCGTGGCTACCAGATGGCCGGCTTTCGCGGATAATGGAAAAAAAGCGGCGTTAAGCAGTATTTCGCCGGGTTTACTTGGTCCTTTTATTTTCACGACCAAGCCTCAAAAAGGTGCCCCAACTGATCAGATATCCACTGGAGGGAATGGGGGATGACCTCCCTGTAGTCCCCCAGTGGTCACTAACCCCCTCCCACACTAAAAAAATAAAAACCTTTTTTTACCAGCCTGTATGCCAGCCTCAAATGTCATACCCAGCTCCCTGACCACAGTATGCAAGTCCCTGGAGCAGTTTTTAATGGGTGCAGTGCACTTCAGGCAGGCAGACCTAGGTCCATCCCCCCCTACCTGTTACACTTGTGGTGCTAAGTGTTAAGACCTCCAACCCCCCCCCCCAAAAACCCCCACTGTACCCACATGTAGGTGCCCCCCTTCACCCATAAGGGCTATGGTAATGGTGTAGAGTTGTGGGGAGTGGGTTTGGGGGGGATTTGGGGGGCTCAGCACACAAGGTAAGGGAGCTATGCACCTAGGTGCTATTTGTGTATTTTTTAAACATTTTTAGAAGTGCCCCCTAGGGTGCCCGGTTGCTGTCCTGGCATGTTAGGGGGACCAGTGCACTACAAATGCTGGCTCCTCCCACGACCAAATGCCTTGGATTTCGCCGGGTTTGAGATGGCCGGCATTTTTTTTCCATTATCGCTGAAAAACAAAACCGGCCATCTCAAACCCGGTGAACTCTGGCATTTGGCTGAGCTAAACCGTATTATCGAAAAAAAAGATGGCCGGCATTCTTTTTCAAAAATACGGTTCCGGCAAGCTGTTGCGCCGCCGCCAAAATAGATCGCCGGCGATCTATTTCGCCGGTGACGTTCAATTATGCCCCTCTATAGGACAGACTTTTAAATGCCCACTTGGGTATGTATTCTAATCTCATTTTTTGCAAATGTTTCAGACATATCCATGTATTTGCTCCCATGATATAACTGAATTCTTGTGATGGCACAAGGAAAGCAAGTTTGGTCCAGTGAAGACTAACTCAAAATACCTTGTTCCTTAGTTGGGCTCTAGCATAGTCACTTAACCCTCCATTGCCCCATGTAAGCCGCATTGAGCCTGCCATTGAGTGGGAAAGCGCGGGGTACAAATGTAACAAAAAAAAATGCGACCATACCATGCCTCTGTGGTTATGTTCCACTAATAAGTTAAATGATTAACTGACTTTCTTGAAAGGATTATATAAACTTTGGATGCATGACTAAGGACACAAACATATACTTATTTATTCAATATCACAATTCTTCATGTACAGCCACAAAACAACCTGTTAGGGTGGATAGTGTTCACAACGAGCGCCTTTTATTATTGACCAGATAGAAGAGATAAGAGTTTTCAGTTTTGGCATAGTATAAGTCATCACAAGAACAAAATATAAGAAAATCAATGGACTGCATTAGGGGTTTATATCCCAGAAGCGTAGCTAGGTGGGGCGCAGGGGGAGCGGTCGCTCCCCCCCACAGCTGTATTGAAAAAATGGCGCCTATGCGCCCCATGCCAATAAATATTTCCAGTCTCTCCCATCCACGTGGTCACTTTGTACTTCCCTGAAGCCTTCTCCTCCTGTGCAGCACCGTACCGTCGATTCACAGTCAGCCTTCTGCCAGCTTCGGGGCCTCTCCTCAGGCACGTCCCACCTCTGCGGAAAACAGGAAGTTGCAATAGAGTAGGCGGGACGCGCCTGAGGAGAGGCCCTGACGCTGGCAGAAGGCTGACTCTGAATCGCCGGTGCGGTGCTGCGCAAGAAGAGAAGGCTTCAGGGAAGTACAAAGTGACCACGCGGACGGGAGAGACGGGCAGAAGAGAGGTGAAAGATGCAACGCTCGGGGGGGGGGGGGGGGGGAGAAGGAAGAAAGCTTCCGGGGGGAGGGAGCGGCTGGAGAAGGGAGAAAGCTGCCTGGGGGGGGGGGGGGGGGCAGGTTAATTGACCAGAATGGAAGTGAGCCTATCTAGTCCACTTTAACAAGGGAGCCAAACTTACTTTCCTTGTGCCATCACTATCCAGCAGGATAGGCAGTGTCTTGAAGGTGGAGGATAAAGGATTTTTTAAAATATATATTTATATCATACATTATCCCAAGCAAAGTTGGATTCAGTATGGCTTACATTTGAAAATACAGTGAGACAGAATAATAGAATTTAGCTATATCATGGGAATAAATAGACGGATGTGTCTGAAACATTTAAAAAAGTTGAGATTAGCATATATACCCAACTGGGCATTTAAAAGTTTGTCCTTTATTGATACCACATGTTCAGAAATCATAGCCATAAATATAGACAGTTATTCAAAGATTATCACATGGGAGGGGAAGGAGAGAGGGACACAAAGAGAGCACTACTGAAAAGGGGAGGAGGAGATAGGGACACAGAGGGGCACCACTGGAATGGGGATATGGGGACAATGGTGAAAAATGGGTGAGATGGGGCCAAAGAGGTAATGCTGGAAAAGGGGGAAGATGGTAACTGAGGTAATGCTGGAAAAAGGGGGAAGATGGTAACTGAGGTAATGCTGGAAAAAGGGGGAAGATGGGGACACAGGACAATGTTAGAAAAAGGGAGAGGTAGGGACAACAGGACGGCAGATGCTAGAAAGTGGGAGATGAGGAGACCAGGTAGGCTTGTGCTGAAAAAGGGTGGAGATGGGGGACACAGAAAGGGCAGATGCTGACCTTGGGGGTAGGATAGGGACAAGAGACACAGAAGGGAGAATGCTGGACAGGACAAATAGTGGTGCAGAGGAAAAAAGGATGGTGCACTTGGAGACAGAAGAAATGTCAGATGGGCAAGAGACCCTGTAAAGGCAGAAGAAACAGAGAAAAACAGAAAAATGACATTGGGACCAAAGCAAATGAGAAAATAAATTGGTCAAACAACAGTAGAGGGGTCCAAGTGCATTTTCTTAAGTCATTTTGGATGTACTGCAGCACAGATTTTGATGGGTAGAATCAGGGACTGCAAATCCCACATGAATTTGGGATGTGAGTTCACACTAGGACTAATTGAAAAATCTCCCTTCTGGAACTGGATCACTTGGCAGCTCTATACACAGCTGTTTGATAGTGGGGACATAAAATGAAAGATCAGTGCCAAACAGATGTAGAGAACAAAAGGAAGAAGACAAGAGGCGAGAGAAGAAATGGAAAAGTCAACCTGGAAAAGAATTTGTAAGGCTGACTCATGGAACATGGAAAAAAAGACTATTCCCAGACAACAAAGGTAGAAAAAAATTATGGATTCTGCCAGCATGTATTATCTGTGTAGGAATGTGTAACAATGCAGCTTGTTCCAGTTTCCCAACAGTAGGTATATACACTCCAGAGCCCAGTGTAATATATATAGCACTGTCTTCTGATAAGTGGTTTAGAGCTGTTATGGTGTGGTAAGTTTTGTGTTCTAGGGCAGTCCTGGAGTACCCCCTTGCCAGTCAGGTTTTCAGGCTATCCACAATAAATATGCATAACATTGATTTTGCATACTGCCTCCATTACATGCAAATCTTTTTCATGCAGATTCATTGTGGATAGCCTGAAAACCTGAATGGCAAGGGGGTATTCCAGGACCACCTAGAGAAACACTTCTCTAGGTCCCACTGTAATATTTACAGCATTGTCTTTTCATAGGTGGGTTAGGGCTGTTTTGGTGTGGTAAGTTTTCAGTATAGGTTGTGGGTGTCTTTTTGCAGGGGTTTGTGTTATTTCACAAAGTGTCTAACCCTATTTGAAAGTAGGCTCTGGGGCAAGGGCTGTCACCCAAAATAAAAATGCTCAAGACTAGTGTTCTTCAGATCCTGTAGAGTCACCACACAAACAAAAGCCCATCTTGATTTAAACAAGGTGTCTAGCAGAGGAAGGACTGGGTGTGCTATTCCTGAGGTGATGGTCACGATTTGAATATTTTTACTTTGTAGTTAAGAAGACAGGTTGCCTGCTCTGGCCAGTCCATGGACCTCTTCTACGTCCTGCCTACTGATGTAACTTACTGTTTCCTTGTAGGCAGGACGCAACAGAGACAGTCTGTATTAATCATTGCCCGCCACAGCCCCTGAGCAACAACACAGACACTGCTGTCTAGCTGACACCAACCGGCGCCTATTTTATACACGTCTGCTCCCCCTGAGATCAAAACCTGGCTACGCCTCTGTTATATCCCATTTAGGTATGTTTAAACAGAAGAAATCTGCATGAAACAAAATAGCGAATGATACATACCTGTAGCAGGTGTTCTCCGAGGACAGCAGGCTGATTGTTCTCACGACTGGGTTGATGTCCACGGCAGCCCCCACCAACCGGAACAAAAACTTCGCGGGCGGTCCCGCATGCAGGGCACGCCCACCGCACATGCACGGCCGTCTTCCCGCCCGTGCGTGACCGTTCCCGCTCAGTTGAATGACAAGCAAAAGAATGAGGAAAAACGCAACTCCAAAGGGGAGGAGGGAGGGTAGGTGAGAACAATCAGCCTGCTGTCCTCGGAGAACACCTGCTACAGGTATGTATCATTCACTTTCTCCGAGGACAAGCAGGCTGCTTGTTCTCACGACTGGGGTATCCCTAGCTCTCAGGCTCACTCAAAACAAGAACCCAGGTCAATTGAACCTCGCAACGGCGAGGGCATAACAGAAATTGACCTACGAAGAACAACTAACTGAGAGTGCAGCCTGAACAGAACAAAATCGGGCCCTGGAGGGTGGAGTTGGATTCAAACCCCAAACAGATTCTGCAGCACCGACTGCTCGAACCGACTGTCGCGTCGGGTATCCTGCTGGAGGCAGTAATGTGATGTGAATGTGTGGACAGATGACCACGTCGCAGCCTTGCAAATCTCTTCAATAGTGGCTGACTTCAAGTGGGCCACTGACGCTGCCATGGCTCTATGAGCCGTGACATGACCCTCAAGAGCCAGCCCAGCCTGTGCGTAAGTGAAGGAAATGCAATCTGCTAGCCAATTGGAGATGGTGCATTTCCCGACAGCGACCCCTTTCCTATTGGGGGTCGAAAGAAATAAACAACTGGGCGGACTGTCTGTGGGGCTGTGTCCGTTCCAGAAAGAAGGCCAACGCTCGCTTGCAGTCCAATGTGTGCAACTGACGTTCAGCAGGGCGGGTATGTGGTCTGGGAAAGAATGTTGGCAAGACAATTGACTGGTTAAGATGGAACTCCGACACCACCTTTGGCAGGAACTTAGGGTGAGTGCAGAGTACTACTCTGTTATGATGAAATTTGGTATAAGGAGCATGAGCTACCAGGGCTTGCAGCTGACTCTACGAGCTGAAGTAACTGCCACCAAGAAAATGACCTTCCAGGTCAAGTACTTCAGATGGCAGGAATTCAGTGGCTCAAAAGGAGGTTTCATCAGCTGGGTGAGGACGACGTTGAGATCCCATGACGCTGCAGGAGGCTTGACAGGGGGCCTTGACAAAAGCAAGCCTCTCATGAATCGAACGACTAAAGGCTCTCCAGAGATGGCTTTACCTTCTACACGATGATGGTAAGCACTAATCGCACTAAGGTAATTCCTTACTGAGTTGGTCTTGAGGCCAGACTTTGATAAGTGCAGAAGGTATTCAAGCAGGTTCTGTGCAGGACAAGAACGAGGTTCTAGGGCCTTGCTCTCACACCAAACGACAAACCTCCTCCACTTGAAAAAGTAACTCTTTTTAGTGGAATCCTTTCTAGAGGCAAGCAAGACACGGGAGACACCCTCAGACAAACCCAACGAAGCAAAATCTACGCCCTCAACATCCAGGCCGTGAGAGCCAGAGAATGAAGGTTGGGGTGCAGAAGTGCTCCGTCGTTCTTCGAAATGAGAGTCGGAAAACACTCCAATCTCCACGGTTCTTCGGAGGACAACTCCAGAAGTAGAGGGAACCAGATCTGACGGGGCCAAAAAGGCGCTATCAGAATCATGGTGCCGTGGTCTTGCTTGAGCTTCAGTAAGGTCTTCCCCACCAAAGGTATGGGAGGATAAGCATACAGGAGGCCTGTCCCCCAATGGAGGAGAAAGGCATCCGACGCTAGTCTGCCGTGTGCCTGTAGTCTGGAACAGAACAGAGGCAGCTTGTGGTTGGTCTGAGAGGCCCCACTCTCGGAAGATCTTGCGTACCACTCTGGAATGGAGCGACCACTCGTGCGGTTGCATGACTCTGCTCAGTCTGTTGGCCAGACTGTTGTTTACACCTGCCAGGTATGTGGCTTGAAGAAGCATGCCGAACTTGCAGGCCCAACGCCACATCCCGACGGCTTCCTGACACAGGGGGCGAGATCCGGTGCCCCCCTGCTTGTTGATGTAATACATTGCAACCTGATTGTCTGTCCAAATTTAGATAATTTGATAGGACAGCCGATCTCTGAAGGCCTTCAGTGCGTTCCAGACCGCTCGGAGCTCCAGGAGGTTGATCTGCAGATCCTGTTCCTGGAGGGACCACAGTCCCTGGGTGTGAAGCCCATCGACATGAGCTCCCCACCCCAGGCGAGATGCATCCGTCGTCAGCACCTTCGTGGGCTGCGGAATTTGGAATGGACGTCCCATGGTCAAATTGGTCCGAAATGTCCACCAGTGCAGCGAATTGCGGCAACTGAGGGACAGGTGGATGACATCTTCTAGATTCCAGGTGGCTTGGCACCACTGGGAAGCTAGGGTCCATTGAGCAGATCTCATGTGAAGACGAGCCATGGGAGTCACATGAACTGTAGAGGCCATATGACCCAGGAGTCTCAACATCTGCCGAGCTGTGACCTGCTGAGACGCTCTGGTCTGGGAAGCGAGGGACAGGAGGTTGTGGGCCCTCGCCTCGGGAAGAAAGGCCTGAGCCGTCTGTGAATTCAGCAGAGCTCCTATGAATTCCAGAGATTGGACTGGTTGGAGATGGGACTTTGGGTAATTTATCACAAACCCCAGCAGCTCCAGGAGGTGAATAGTGCACTGCATGGACCGGAGAGCCCCTGCCTCCGAGGTGTTCTTGACCAGCCAATCGTCGAGATACGGGAACACGTGCACTCCCAGCTTGCGCAGGTACGCTGCGACCACCACGAGGCACTTCGTGAACACCCGTGGGGCAGAGGCGAGCCCAAAGGGAAGCACACAATACTGAAAGTGCCGTGTCCCCAGGCGGAATCTGAGATACTGTCTGTGAGCTGGCAGTATTGGGATGTGAGTGTATGCGTCCTTTAAATCCAGGGAACATAGCCAATCGTTTTTCTGAATCATTGGCAGAAGGGTGCCCAAGGAAAGCATCCTGAACGTTTCTTTGACCAGGAATTTGTTCAGGCCTCTCAGGTCTAGGATGGGACGCATCCCCCCTGTTTTCTTTTCCACAAGGAAGTACCTGGAATAGAATCCCTGCCCTTCCTGCCCGGGTGGTACGGGCTCGACCGCATTGGCGCTGAGAAGGGCGGAGAGTTCCTCTGCAAGTGATGGGAGCTGAAGGATTGGGCTCCCGGTGGGCAATTTGGTGGAGTGGAGGCCAAATTCAGGGCGTATCCGCACCGCACTATTTGGAGAACCCACTGGTCAGAGGTTATCAGAGGCCACCTTTGGTGAAAAACTTTCAACCTCCCCCCGACCGGCAGGTCGTCCGGTACGGACACTTTGATGGCGGCTATGTTCCCATGGATCCAGTCAAAAACCCGTCCCCGGCTTTTGCTGTGGAGGCGCAGGGGGCTGCTTAGGCGCACACTGTTGACGGGAACGAGCGTGCTGGGACTGTCCCTGTGCCTGAGGAGTCCTTCGAGCCGGCTGGGTGTACCTACATTTGTTGTAGGCGTAGGGTGCAGCCTGCCTGGCCCGGGAAAAACGTCCACCTGCTGAGAGAGCTTGTCAAGGGCGGTTTCCCGCTGGTGTAGTTGGTCCACCAACTGCTCGACCTTTTCGCCAAGGATATTATCCCCCCGGCAAGGGACATCCGCCAGTCGTTGCTGGGTGCGGCTGTCCAGGTCAGAGGCACGCAGCCAGGAGAGTCTGCGCATCACTATACCTTGGGCCGCAGCTCGAGATGCCACACCACAGGTGTCATAGATACCCCTGGACAGGAACTTTCTACACGCCTTCAGCTGCCTGACCACCTCCTGAAAATGCCTGGACTGCTCCGGAGGGAGCTTATCGACCAGGTCCGCCAGTTGCTTCACATTGTTCCGCATGTGAATGCTCGTGTAGAGCTGGTACGACTGGATGCGGGTCACGAGCATGGAAGATTGGTAGGCCTTCCTCCCAAACGAGTCCAGAGTGCGAGACTCCTGCCCCGGGGGTGCCGAGGCGGTATCCTTCGAACTCCGTGCCCTCTTGAGAGCAAAGTCCACGACCACCGAGTCATGAGGCAATTGGGGCCGCATCGACTCTGGGTCAGACTGGATTCTGTATTGGGACTCCGCTTTCTTGGGGATGGTGGGATTAGATAAGGGCTTCAGCCAGTTCTGAAGCAGCGTCTCTTTGAGGACATTGTGCAACGGTACCATGGAAGACTCTCTAGGTGATGGATAGTCGAGGAACTCGAGCATCTCAGCCCTCGGCTCATCCACAGAAACCACGGGGAAGGGAATGCAAATAGACATATCCCTGACGAAGGAGGCAAAGGAGAGGCTCTCAGGGGGCGAGAGCTTCCTCTCCAGTGAAGGAGTGGGGTCGGAGGGAAGGCCCTCAGACTCCTCTGAGGAGAAATATCTGGGGTCCTCCTCCTCCCCCCATGAGGCCTCTTCCTCGGTGTCGGACATGAGCTCTTGCAGCTCAGACCTGAACCGGGCCCGTCTCGACTGCGAGGAACCATGTCCTCGATGGTGGCGTCAAGCGGTGGACTCCCGTGCCGGCGGGGATGAAGCTTCCTCCATTGACGTCGACGGGGATTCCACCTGCATGGCTGTCAACACCGGCACCGCAAGCGGCGTCGGTGTCGGAGGCCTCGGCATCGGGCTAGAGCACGCCGGCGCCTCCATCAACGGCACTGGGGGCGCAAGCACCCCCGGTGCCGGCAAAACCTGGCGCATCAGCCCTTCCAGAATCCCTGGAAGGATGGCTCGGAGGCACTCGTCAAGGCCCGCTGTCAGGAAAGGCAGGGGGGCCGGTGCGGGTGCCGGTGCCAGAAGTTGTTCGGGTCCAGGAGACGGTACTGAAGCACCCAAGGACTGACGCAGCGACACCTCTTCGACTGAGGGGGAACGCTCCTCTCGGCACTGCCGCTTCCTCGGCGTCGAGTCATCTCTGGAGGCGCCGGAACTGGTAGTCCCGTGCGCCGTGGGCGACCGATGATAATGTTTTTTAGTCTTCTTTCGGTGCCCATCATCGGCACTCGGTGGCAGAGATGAAGAGGAGGTAGAACCCCCCCCGGCCTCGAGGGATCGGGTCTGACAGGGTTCGGTCCCGATGGCCCTGGGTAGAGGGAATGGCCGGGGCCGACTGCCCACGCGGTCGCTCACCCCCACCGTCGCCGGTGGTCCGGCGGGCCAACGGTACCTGTGCTCCTGGGGTCGGTGGCATCGTCGGTGCCAATTTCACCAACATCGGTACCGGTACTGAAGATCCGGCTGTCGACACCGATGCCGTCGACGTCGAAGGGCCGGCGCAAATTCCAAAAAGCTGGTCCCGACGAACTTGCCTCGCCACCTGTGTCCGCTTCCGCAAGCCGAGACACAAGGTGCACGTCTTGGTATTATGCTCCGGGCCAAGGCACTGGAGGCACCAAGCGTGGATATCGGTTTGCGAGATCTGCTGGCCGCACCGACCACACTTTTTGAATCCACTCGGGACCTTCGAGGACATCGACGGAAAAATTGCTTCGGTGAAGTCAAAGTCGTCAATGGTGGCGGTGAAAAGCACACCCGAAAAAGCAACGACCGCGCGGCCACAACGAGGCGCCCCCGTGGCTAAAGACGACAAGGGGACAACCCAACTTCTTCTTCTTCTTTTTTTTTAACACAGAAAATAAAGAAAAGAAGCGCGAGCGCGCACGAAAAGAGAAAAAAGCTCCCGTTTCCGGGGCTGACAAAGAGAGAGATGATAACACGTCTCTCTCCAGCGCGGAATCGAAAAAAACTGAGCGGGAACGGTCGCGCACGGGCGGGAAGACGGCCGCGCATGCGCGGTGGGCGTGCCCTGCGTGCAGGACCGCCCGCAAAGTTTTTGTTCCGGTTGGTGGGGGCTGCCGTGGACGTCAACCCAGTTGTGAGAACAAGCAGCCTGCTTGTCCTCGGAGAAATTTATTTTTATTTTGACTTATAAAACCACTTGTCCCTGAAACATTCCTCAAAACATTCCTCAAAACAGAATAATCCATGTAAACTTCTACAAAACAGATGAAGTGACGATGTGGTTCCATGTGCACCAATGAAAGGAGTGTTTAATTTTACTTCCATTTAAATTCAATATATTCCATCTTTATAACACCAGCTCTAGAACTCTTTGCCGGAGATTGTGGTTTAAAAAAGGTTTGGATAAGTTCCTTAAGGAAAGTCATAGCAGAAATGGTGAATGAACTGCTTGCCCTGGGATCTCAACATTTAGGTCGACGTTAGAGATGGTCGACCTAAATGTTGAGATGGGCGAGTTTAGAGATGGCCGTCCCCGTTTTCGGCGATAATGGAAACTGAGGACGCCCATCTCAAAAACGAACAAATCCAAGCCATTTAGTCGTAGGAGGAGCCAGCATTCGTAGTGCACTAGTGCCCCTCACAAGCCAGGACACCAACCGGGCACCCTAAGGGGCACTGCAGGGGACTTCATAAAATGCTCCCAGGTGCATAACTCCCTTACCTTCGGTGCTGAGCACCCCAACCCCCCCCCCAAACCCACTCCCCACAACTGTACAACACTACCATAGACCTAAGGGGTGAAGGGGGGCACCTAGATGTGGGTACAGTGGGTTTCGGGTGGGTTTTGAAGTGCTCACATTTACTAGCACCTGTAACAGGTGGGGGGGATGGGCCTGGGTCCGCCTGCCTGAAGTGCACTGCACCCACTAAAACTGCTCCATGGACCTGCATACTGCTGTCATGGAGCTGGGTATGACATTAGAGGCTGGCATAGAGGCTGGGAAAAATTTTTTTTTTAAATGTTTTAGGGTGGGAGGGGGTTGGTGACAACTGGGGGAGTAAGGGGAGGTCATCCCCGATTCCGGTGGTCAGCTGGTCAGTTTGGGCACCTTTTTGAGGCTTGGTCGTGAAAACAAATGGACCAAGTAAAGTCGACCAAATGCTCGTCAGGGACGCCCTTCTTTTTTCCATTATCGGCTGAGGACGCCCATCTCTTAAGCACGCCCCAGTCCCGCCTTCGCTACGCCTCCGACACGCCCCCTTGAACTTTTGTCATCCCCGCGATGGACTGCAGTTGAGGGTGCCCAAAATCGGCTTTCGATTATGGCGATTTGGGTGACCCTGAAAGGACGACGCCCATCTCCCAATTTGTGTCTGAAGATGGGTGCCCTTCTCTTTCGAAAATGACCCTGCTAGTTTAAAAGCTAGTAATTTAAAAGCAACACAGGTGACTAAGGTACTCATTTTCAAAGCAGTAACAGTAACCTTTGTAACTTTGTAAGTCTATGTGCTTTGAAAATAAGCCTTTATGGGGCACTTTTACTAAGCAGCAGTAAAAAGTGGTCTACGGTAGTTTGGACGTGTGAAATTGGTGCACGCTGGGCCATTTTTTTACCGCGACTGGGAAAAAGGGCTTTTTTTTAATGGGGCAGTAAATGGCCATGCAGTAAAATTAAAAGTAGTGTGTGGCCATTTACTGCCGGAGCCCTTACCTCCACCCATTGACCTAGTGGTAAGTGCTCACGTGCTGCTCATGCGGTAAATCAGGCAGCACGCACCAATGTGGACGCACTGCTGATTACTACCAGGAATGCCCCCCGTAGTAGAAAATAGAAAAATATTTTCTACCGCAGGAAACAGCGTCCCAACTTCAAAACTACTGCCGGGTGCCTGTACTACCCTGGTGGTAGAGTAGATTTGGCGCGTGCTACCCGCACATTAGACCTACCGCTGCTTAAAAAAAAGGCCCCTATGTGTCTTTATAAAATAGGCATTCAGAACCATATCCAGTAGTACTCTAAGGCCCACATACAATTTACACCTGCTCCAAAAGGAGCAAACAAGTGCATTTCTCCAGACATGTATTCACCTATTTATATAAATGTTTCTCTGCCTAAGTTTCCGGTGTTGTCGGAGTCACAGAAAACACAACTTAACGCCCCTATAGGGGAAGGGGAATTAATTCTAGCATTGCAACAGAGTGATATTCACAAGGCACCAGGGCCAGACGGTTATAGTATGGCCTTTTACAAATTGTTGCAGGAACAGGTGACCCCACCTTTATTGAACCTATACAACTCTATGGCGACCTCAGGCTCAGCCCCAGAGACTTTCAGGATGGCTAAAATGATAGTGCTGTTAAAACCAGGCAAAGACCCGGAAGATATAAGTTCCTATAGACCAATATCATTGTTAAACTGCGATGCTAAATTATATGCAAAAATACTGGCAAATAGGCTGGCCCGGGTGCTGCCGGACTTGGTGGCATCACCACAGGTGGGGTTTGTAAAGGGCAGATCAGTGGTAAGCAACATGAGGGCCCTTATAGCCTCGTTGGAGAGAGTGGAAGAAAAAGGACAACCTTCTCTGCTAGTAAGTTTCGACGCAGAGAAGGCCTTTGATCGGGTGGCATGGAACTTCATGTTTGCTGTACTGGAAAGAGTAGGTATTGAGGGCCTCTTTCAAAGGGCGGTCGGAGCTCTGTACTGTAGCCCCCAAGCTTTTCTGTGGGTCAATGGGGCACGGTCATCGAGTTTAGAAATATGGAGAGGCGTGAGACAGGGATGCCCTCTCTCCCCGCTGCTGTTCGCTCTGACGTTGGACCCCCTAGTCCGAGAGATAGTGACACACCCAGAAATCACTGGAGTAGACATGGGTAAACTGGGTTTTAAGATATCCGCATTTGCGGACGATATATTGGTGCATCTTACTAACCCTGGAAGTCGCTTGAGGCTTTACTTGAATTATTCAGGGAGTATGGGGATTTTGCGGGCTTCCAAATTAATTTTTCAAAATCTTTAGCATTAACAGCCACAGATGCAGTGAGAAGGGAATGGGGGGAGGAATTTCCATTGAAATGGGCAAAGGACAGTCTCACTTACTTAGGGGTACAGGTGGCCATGAAAACGACGGCCTTTTACAGCCTTAACTATACAAAATTGCTGGACAATATGAAACACAGGTTGCAAAAATGGGCTATACTACCGTTGACGTTGCATGGGAGGGTGCAGCTCTTCAGAATGACAGAGTTCCCCAGGTGGTTATACACCTTACAAGTTCTACCGCTGTACTTGAGCAATAAAGATGTTAAGCTATTCCATAAATATTTGAGACGCTTTGTCTGGGGAGGGAAAAAGTCTAAAATGCCATTGGACTTGTTGGCAGGCTCATGGAAAGAGGGGGGTATAGGGCTCCCTGATATAAAGAAATATAACCAAGCGTGCTTGTTAAGACACTTGGGAGACTGGCTACTAGACAAGCAGGACTTTACCCCGCAAAAGTTAGAACAGGCTTTCTTTGCACCTTTTCACTTGCATTATCTACTTCATGGACCGCGGACCTTGGTGCCAAACCAATTTAAGAGCAGTTTACTCTTAGGCCCAATGCGGGCAGTCTGGAAAGATTTAACTAGAATATGGGGCGTGACAGCAGACATATCGGATATTATGCCGCTGCAAGGTAATCCTATGTTCTCGCCGGGCTCAGAAAATAGGGTGTTCCAAAGATGGGCATGTTCAGGCATTACAAGATTGGAACATGTTATGGGGTTGAGAGGAGGCCTGTTGAACCTGGGTGCACTGGGAGTAGGCATTAACGCAAGCCATGAGTTTGCTTACCAGCAATTGGCACATTATGTTCGGTCGCTTGACATGGCACATCTGAATGAGGGGCATGGGAGGAAAATGAGAGAATTTTTTAAGGCAATACCTGGGGAAAGACTCTCCATATCGAGTCTATATAAGTTACTCTGGGCTAGATGTCCGCAAAAAGACACAACAGCAATTACTAAACGCTGGGCACGGGACATGCAGAAACCTGATTTGGTGTTAGATTATACAAAGTTGGTATCCCGTATACCTGGGATGTCTGTAAATGCAAGTTTGCGGGAATGTCAATTTCGCATTTTACACAGAGCCTATATGGCTAAACCACAGGTGTTTAAGATGGGAGGGGCGCCAGATCCCCTGTGTTCCAAATGTCAACGGAGTGAAGGCACACTCTACCATTGTCTATGGGAATGCCCCTTCATAAATCGGTATTGGGACAAGATTATGAAGTATTTGGAGGGCTTATTACAAGCCCGCATTAGCTGCACTCCCTTGGGGGTTATATTTGATAAGTACGAACTTTTTGCCTATCAAAGGGGGGGCCCGCGACAGTTGATCCGCAAGGCCTGCCTGATGGGGAAAAAAGTGATCATGAATGGGTGGGTAGGAACAGACCCACCAGATTTTTGGCACTGGAGGAATAGGTTCCATGATCTACTACTGCATGAGCGAAGGGCGGTGGGACCCTCCCCAAAGAAAAGAACCCGCTTCCTGGAAGTCTGGGGCCCTTATATTCAGTCGCTGTCTCCAAGAGCGCGCAGTTCAGTGTTAAATGGCTTATAGGATTTTTTTTTTTTGGAGGGGGGGAGTAGGGGAATAGAGAATGGATAAGCTGATGGAGGGGGAGGGAATCGGAGAGTGGGAACAACACACAAGTTCCAATTATCGAGTTGATGGTAGGTATTTAGTAAAGGTGTACTGACCTCGTGCTTGCTCCTACCTCTTCTATAGGCACAATATACAATGTTAGCCTGTGCTATCCTGTTCATTAAACAATGAAAGAGTACAAAGAGGGGGAGCTGGGAAGGAACTTACGAAAGGTCGAGACTAGAGGGCTATAAATGACTCAAGGAGCACTCGCTTATCTTGGTATGTATATGTAAGTGAGCTATTGATGTCATTTCTCGGTATAGTCACTTATGAACATTGATATTAGCAAAGGATAGGGGGAAGGTCTGAGGGGAGGGCACGGGAATACTTATCATGTAAGCCACAACAAAAGGGGGGCTGGGTAGTGGGAGGAGGGGGGGGGGGGGGGGGGGGGGGGGAAAAACCATATAAAAAACTTACGCCTTCTGTTAAAAGGCAGTTGTGTGGTGTAAACCAGTCTTTTGGTCATGCTTGTACTTAATACATGTTATATGTGGTTTGCACTGTTAACTTCAATAAAAACGTTGAAACATAAATGTTTCTCTGCCAAACTATACCCTGGGGAACATTTACTCACAGATTACGTAAGCACCCTTTCTGTATGTAAAACAGGTTTTACACGAGTTAACCCTCAGTTAAACAAAGGTTATTATTTAAAAGTTTGGGGGTCAATTCTATTAGTGGGCACCTCAAGTTAGAAGTATAAGATGCCATTATAGAATACTAGCGTAAGTTGGCATTGGGACACCCACATTTAACTGCAACCATTTACACTAGGTCGATGGCAGGCATAAACAGGCACACCTATGTGTCATGCAAAACGTGTAACTTAAAGCATTCAGGGGCCCTTTTACTAAAGGGTTGCAGCATGGCAACCCGGAACAACCGCCAACCCAACACGGCTGTCAGCGGTAGTTACATAAGTATTGCCACACTGGGACAGACCAAAGGTCCATCAAGCCCTGCATCCTGTTTCCATCAGTGGCCAATCCAGGTCACAAATACCTGGCAAGATCCTAGAAATAAGCAGTGGATTTTCCACAAGTCATTTTAATAATGGTCTATGGACTTTTCCTTCAGAAAGCCATCCAAAAGTTTTTAAAACCCCGCCTTTACCACATTCTCTGGCAACAAATTCCTGAGTTTAATTACACGTTGAGTGAAGAAAGCTTTTCTCTGATTCGTTTTAAAACTACTTTGTAGCTTCATTTCATGCCTCCTAGTCCTAGTATTTTTGGAAAGTATGAACAGACGCTTCACATCTACCCGTTCACTCCACTCATTATTTTATAGACCTCTATCATATCTCCCCTCAGCCGCCTTTTTTCCAAGCTGAAGAGCCCTAGCCACTTTAGCCTTTCCTCATGAGATGCGGCGACCAGAATTGAACACAATATTCGAGGTGCGGTCGCACCATGGAGCGATACAAAGGCATTATAACATCCTCATTTTTGTTTTCCATTCCTTTCCTAATAATACCTAACATTCTATTGCTTTCTTAGCCGCAGCAGCACACTGAGCAGAAGGTTTCAACGTATCATCAACGATGACACCTAGATCCCTTTCTTGGTCGGTGACTCCTAACGTGGAACCTTTGCCTGAATTAGCTATAATTCGGGTTCCTCTTTCCCACATGTATCACTTTGTACTTGCTCACATTAAACGTCATCTGCCATTTAGACGCCCAGTCTCCTAGTCTCGTAAGGTCCGCTTGTAATTTTTCACAATCCTCCTGCGATTTAATGACTTTGAATAACTTTGTGTCATCAGCTAATTTAATTACCTCACTAGTTACTCCCATCTCTAGGTCATTTATAAATATGTTAAAAAGCAGCGGTCCCAGCACAGAGCCCTGGGGAACCCCACTAACTACCTTCTCCATTGAGAATACTGACCATTTAACCCTACTCTCTTGTTTTCTATCTTTTAACCAGTTTTAATCCACAATAGAACACTACCTCCTATCCCATGACTCTCCAATTTCCCCTGGAGTCTTTCATGAGGTACTTTGTCAAACGCGTTCTGAAAATCCAGATACACAATATCAACCGGCTCACTTTTATCCACGTTTGTTCACCCCTTCAAAGAAATGTAGTAGATTGGTGAGGCAAGATTTCCCTTCACTAAATCCATGCTGACTGTCTCATTAATCCATGCTTTTGAATATGCTCTGTAATTTTGTTCTTAATAATAGTCTCTACCATTTTGCCCGGCACCGAAGTCAGACTCACCGGTCTATAATTTCCAGGATCTCCTCTGGAACCTTTTTAAAAATCGGCGTTACATTGGCCACCCTCCAATCTTCCGGTACCATGCTCGATTTTAAGGATAAATTACATATTTCTAACAATAGCTCCGCAAGCTCATTTTTTTCTGTTCTATCAGTACTCTGGGATGAATACCATCCGGTCCAGTAGATGAGCCTGGGTCTGTGTTTACTTTCAGGGAATGAAATAATACACATAAATTACATTTTCAAATCTCTGCATGCTGTTTTAATGGGGCACAGTATTCCCAGAAAATGCTAGTGGGCACTTTTGCCCAGGTGATAGGTAGAGTATGCTGGCACTTTCTCTTTAAGAACTGCTGTAAAATTTCTAGACTTTGAGGTTTTGTGAAATTGCTGCCACATTGATACTAAGATTTGACAAAAAGCATTGCAACCTTCAATGAATCTCAAGAAGAAAACAAGGCACTGTTCTATTCAGCAGAGTTCTGTACTTTCAAACTACTCATGGAATATATTAATTTAGGAATTTCATAACTTGCTTGTTAATGCCAAAGCCATCCAGAGCAGGTATACACATACATATGAATATAGCAGAGTACAATTAAAAATCAAGAGTATATCACAAACCAATCTCCCTGCCCCTATTTCCCCTAGTGCTGAATTTACAAAAAGAAAAATATTTTATGTAACAGAAAAACATCCACTTAGTAACCTGAAAATCAAAGGATTTAACAACATTTGATTAATAAAAAAATGCATAAAACAAAACAAAAATAGGCCTTCAGCTTCCACTGAAAGAAAGCCTAATTTATCAACAGATTTTAAATTTAGTGGCAGGGAATTCCATGCTTCTGAGACACCATGGAGAATGATCATGCCCTTGTTTTAACCAAGTGAAAAACCTTAACTGTCAGAAGCCTGAAATCTAATGCTTTGCTAGAACAAATGAACTACCCCTTTGGGGCATCCCTGGGTTTGAGTCTGACTGCCAGGAGCCCCTCTTGGGTAGGATCTGTTAGTACTTGAAGTGCCTCCATATGAGGAAGAAGGGTGCTAGTGGGTGGGATTTCCCTCCTTTCCCCCTGAGTAAACCCCAAAGAAATGTGGCTGTGATCAAGGTTGGCTGGAAATAATTTTGATTCAACTTCTACTACTGTAGGTTTATAGCAGGTAACCGGCACTTAAATAGTGGAGATATTCAATTCCGAAAAGCCTACCCTGCTGTCTCTTCCAGTGACTCCACTGCAGGAAGCCAAACAAACTGAAGACATTTGGACATATTCCCTTCCCTAACAGCTTGCCCTCTATCGCCCTGCCTACCTATTTATTTGGTTTAAGATTGTATTTATATTCCCTTCCTTTATCTCTCTGTTCCTTCTACCCTCTCAGTTCTCACTGCATTTATTTTAATGGTTCATTGTAAGCCACTTTGAGGCTGCAAAACTGCGGCAAAAGGCGGGGTATAAATGATCAAGATAAATAAATAAATTCCTTATAGCACAACCATTCAATTAAAAGCAAGAACCTCTTATATAGTACTAGTAAAAAAGGCCCGTTTCTGACACAAATGAAACGGGCGCTAGCAAGGTTATATTGATTAGTTGTTTTTTGTTAACCAAATATTAATATTAAAGTATTGTAATGAGATGGAGTAATAGTGAAGGGTGTATAATGAGGAAGGAGGAGGCCCTGTGTAGGACCCAGGGGCGGTCCTTTTTGACAGAGTGTTTGTGTGTGTGAGAGTGTGTGTAAGACAGAGAGACAGACTATGTGAGTCCGAGAGTGTGTGTGTGTGAGAGTGATACAGAGGGATTGAAAGTCTGTGTGTGTGTGATAGAGACTGTGTGTTTGTGTGACAGAGAGATACAGAGAGTGTGTGTGTGGAACTGAGTTCCATGACCCCCTCCTTCCCTTGCTCTCCTTCCATCTGATGTGAGAGAGTGTGTGTGCAGGACCACAGGGGCGGTCATTGTGACAGAGTGTTTGTGTGAGTGAGAGTGTGTGTAAGACAGAGAGATAGACTGTGTGAATCATACAGTGAATGTGTGTGAAAGTGAGACAGAGGGATTGAAAGTGTGTGTGTGTGTGTGTGTGATAGAGACTGTGAGTGTGTTTAAGACAGAGAGACAGACTGTGTGAATCATACAGTGAGTGTGTGTGAGAGTGAGACAGAGGGATTGAAAGAGTGTGTGTGTGTGTTTGTGTGACAGAGAGATACAGAGAGAGTGTGTGTGTGTGGACCACAGGGGCGGTCACTGTGACAGAGTGTTTGTGTGAGTAAGACAGAGAGACAGACTGTGTGAGACCGATAGTGAGTGTGTGTGAAGAAAAGAGATTACTGACTGAGGTATTTCAGGAATGAAATGCTTGGAAAAGAATTGTCAATACTCCTTTCAAGTAATTAAATGTTTGTAAGCATATGGTAAAAGGCAAGAAAACTTTCAAAAATGTTGTTTGTGAACTGCAGGTTAAGTGCAAAAGCAGTGCTGAAAGTGCTTTACCATGCACAGTACTTCCCAAGGAAGCAGAACCGCAGCAAAGCGAATTGCGAAGTGGAAAACTAGAAAGCCAACCAAACCCTCAGTATTTTTCATGTTAACATGGGAAATACACATTGAATGTAAAAGAAATCTGTGTTTTCTGTCCCGTCTCCACTCAGAAGCACAATGGTACCATGTCAGCGACTGCAGCCCTTAACCCTTTTATTGCCACATCAACGTTAACACTTCAGGAGTGAGCTTGCTCGGCTGGTTTGCTTGCTGTTGGAAGAGGGGAGGAGGAGTTGCTTCTTTTAGGATCATGTTAAAGTGTTTCCCAATCTGCTACGGGGAAGCTGTGTCATTTGTAAACCCTGCCTCGCGAAAACAATTCTTAAGAGCACAGAGTAGTGAGTCAGCCCCAAGCGCAGGAGCACCAACAATAAGACCATCGTTGATTGGCTGCAAAATCTCTTCCTGCATGCTAGGTTGCTAGGAAAAGGAGTGGGTGATTTGTTGCTGTCAGGGTGATTCCTTGCTTGCTGTCATAACTTAAAGGAGGCGGATGTTCGTTCTCGTGCATTGCCTGTAGATGTAAAATGAGATGCATGGGGGGGGTGGGGGTTTCAAGTGTACAGCGCTGCGTACGTGTAGTAGTGCTATAGAAATGATAAGTAGTAGTTGTGGTATCGGAAGGGGGGTTGTGGGTGAGCTATAGGAATTTGAACTCTGACACTGGGATGCAAATGAGGCGGATCTTCGTGCTCGTGCGTTGCCTGTAGATGAGAAATGAGATTCATGGGTGGAGTTGAGGAATTTGAACTGTGACCCTAGAAAGGAAAGGAGGCAGATCTTCGTGTTTGCGCGTTGCCCGTAGTTGTAAAATGAGATGCATTGGGGGGGGGGGGAGTTTTGTTTTGTGTTTGTATCGGAAGGGGGGGGGGTGCTGAGTTGCATGAATTCCTAGGCAGGGGGAGGAGTAGGGAAACACGCTACACGTGTTTCCCTACTCCTCCCCCTTTCCTTGTTTTTTTGTGGAGCAGCTGTGCTGGCGACGTCATCCTTGGCTTCACCCAACTCAGCCAATCAGACGTGCGACACGGTCTGTGAGTGTCATTGCTCCGCCCACGAGGTCATCACGTTTGACGTGTGGGCGGGGCAGACAGTCATGGATGAAAAATTGATCTCTGGCGCCTCACATTTGGAACGTTGGAAAAGTGAGGCTTCAGAACGTTGGTGGTGCGTTTTATATAGAGAGATATTCCTATAAGGCATCAGATAATTTGAGGTACCAATTCATCAAAATATTATCAACTAGATAAAGAGCCATTGAGGCATATTTTCAAAGCACTTTGGGAGGCTAAGTTCCATAGGTTTCTATGGAACTTTGGGAGGCTAAGTGCTTTGAAAATATGCCTCATTGTATCTTCCCCATGTCTCATACCTAATTGTCCTCCCCATTCTCAGTCCCACCACATCCCAAGTTTCACTCATAGGCAAAAATGCAACTGGAGCAGTGGCTGCTGGAAGTCCTGGAAGGATCTGTGCTACTCAGCCTTGCGTGTCATTGCTGCTCTGTTCTCTGGTCCCAGAGCTCCACCTCTCCTGGTGCATGGCTCCACTACTTACATATCATCTCAACGAGTTGCTGTTCTACTGCCTTTGCACTGCTAAACCTCCCTCCCACCTGAAGGGGCCATACTTAGCTGTTTCTGAACTGTCAGATCCTTCAAGCTCCACCCGAGCTGCCTGCAGCCATCCGTCTTCTGTCTCAGTTACTACTGTTCCATATCCTGGGCTGTCTTCTCCAGCCACCTCTCAGCTGCTCAGCCTGGAACCATCTTTGTAGCCCCTCCTCTTGAGCTGGCTTCACCAGGTTAGGCTTGACGTCCAGGGGAAGCCAGTTCAAATCCTACTGCTGTTCATTGTGATTTTGGGCAAGTCATGTAACCCTCACCCTCCATTGTCTCAGGTCCAAAATCAGAGAGGGCTTTGCCTTTGAAAGTTTGTCAAAATATGTATTAAGCTACTCCAATAAAAAAGTCAATCACCTTATTTTCCTTTATTTTATTTATATTTATTGCCTTTAAAGTGGACTAAACAGCAACCACATGAGCTCATCTGGATTGCTGGCCACATAAGTGTCTCTTGCACAAGTTTATTCCATCGTTTATTTTACTATACTGTCACTTATTGCTTGGTAAATCAGAATGGTTTACATGTTAATACAATAAATACACATAACTTAGGAGCCCTTTTACAGAGCGGTGATAAGCCCCAACACGGGCTTACTGTTCGCTTTTCTGGGACTACCATCAGCCCAACGTGGCAGCCAATGGTAGTCTTGCCCCGAGTGTGCGTCATTTCTGGGGGAAAAAGAAAAGCCCTGGAAATGGCTTGTGCGACGGTAACCTGGTGGTAATTGGGCATCGCTGAGCACTGCCCGGTTACCACCAGGTTAGCGTAGGAGCCCTTATCGCCACTTCAATGGATGGAGGTAAGGGCTCCCAGTTGCATGACCGTGCGGTAAGAGGTCTCTTACCAAATGGCCATGTGTGCCTGGGGTCTTTTTACTCGCTGCAGTAATAAGGGCCCTGGTGTACGGTAAAAACGGCCACCGCCACTAGCTTAGGGCCCACTGCAGCTCCCTGTGACTCTGGGCAAGTCACTTAACCCTCCATTCCCATGGTACAAAATAAGTACCTGAATATATCAAGTTCCATATTTCCCTTTCCCCTTTCCAGCAGCTTGGTAAAAGGACCCCTTAAACTATTTAGAACTTCATTTAAAATAGGATAGAAGACAGACAAAACTTTAACACTAAAAGATTAAATGAATCAACTTAAACAATAAACACACATCAAGTAATGACATTGACAATTATAAACTACTTAAGACGTGTAGTCAGCCAGTCAAACACTCAGTGATGAAACTTGATTGGAAGTAGTGTGTTTTAAGCACTACCCAAAAATGAGAATATGATTCCATAAAGCTGGGGATAACAAATAGAAAGCTGATGAGCGAGTAGATTCCCATCTTGCCTTAGAAGGTGGGGGACAAGACCAGTCTATTATCGGTTAATGAACGGAGAGTACGGGCAGGTTTGTAAGAGATGGTCAAAGTGGCAGATAGGATGGGGTGGCAGTATGAAGTGCTTTATGAGTTAGTTGGTACTAAACAGGCAAATAGAAATCTTTGTGGATGAACATTTTACATACATGAACACCAAAGTTTTACTACGCATGGAAAGAGAAGCCCCCAACATTGTAAACTGAACGTTCTGTATGCATATGATCTAAAAATACACATTTAAGAAAGAAGAATGGGTCATAGCTCTGGAAACAGTCCTGCACGGCTTAATTATGTATTCTACAAATAATAAAACCCTGTTCTGAATAAAGGATATTCAATGGGATTCATTCAATCCATGCAATATGCAATCCAGGCTGCAACGGCAATTAGTGCTGGTTTCAGCAAACACCCCATTTCTGCTGAAGCACTGTCCCAGACCTCACTCAACCGCAACTGAAATTTTTCTATTTTTAGTCTTTTGTTTGTTTTCCAGTTAAATATTTTATGGGCAGGACTGCCTGTAAGAGTTAGATAACAATGGTACTATTAAAAAATAAAACAAACCAAAGAAAAAAACACAGAACGATATCTCCAATGCCTAATATAAGCAGAAAGTAAAGTTCAAGGCATCAGTTTCCTCATTTTTATTCATCAAAAAAGTTAGACAACAAAAAGAAATCATCGATGGGTCCTTTTACCAAGCTGCGGGAAAAAGAGCCCTGTGCTAGCAGAGGGGGTCATTTTTCCCGCGCACCAGGGCCTTTTTAGTTCAGCGGGTAAAAAAGCCCCCCCACACACATGGTCATGCGGTAAGAGAAGGTGGCGATATGGGCTCCTGCACTAACCCAGCAGTACTGGACAGTGAATGGCCATGCCCGACTACCGCAGGGTTACTGCCACACAAGCCATTTCTGGGGGTTTTCTTTTCCCCTGTAGAGAGGTGTGGTTGCTGTGTTAGTCCACTCTTAAAGGTTATCATAGAAATCAAACAAAATAAAACATGAAAAGAAAATAAGATGATACCTTTTTATTGGACATAACTTAATACATTTTCTTGATTAGCTTTCGAAGGTTGCCCTTCTCGTCAGATTGGAATAAGCAAATGTGGTAGCAGATATTATATAAGAGAAACATCAAAGCATTACTTTGACAGTCTGACAGAGTGGGAGGGTGGGGGTATTCTCCAGGAGGATGAATTACTGAAAGAGATATTCCCATCCCCACCAGTGCTGGCCTTCCGACAGCCACCAAACTTAAAACACAAGCTGATCAGAAGTAAACTCCCAACACAGACTGAAAAAGAAAAGGGCACATTTCCCTGAACACATACAGCTGCAAGCTATGCCAAAACATTTCACAAGACCCCACAGTCATTCACAAGGGAAAAATATTCAACATAAAGGACTATTTTACATGCTCATCTTCCAATGTGGTATATCATTCAGTGTAAAAAATGTAATGAAGGATGCTATATTGAGAGAAACAGGCCAGATGCTTAAGACAAGATTCAATCTGCACAGACATCACATGAAAATAGCCAGTGCCAGTCAAGCCCCCACCCCTGTGGGCCAACACTTTACAAGACCAGAACACTGCACCAGTGATTTCACAGTAAGAATACTGAAAGGTAATTTTAAAACAATACAGGAACGTAAGACCTTTGAAATAAGAATGATTGAATATTTACACCCAACAGACAGGACTTAACAAGGATCTGAGTTTTCTAACCCATTATAAACCATAAAGTTGTATTTCTCTGTTTATTTCTCTGTTTATTACCCTCCTCTCACCTACCAACACCCATCCTGTTAGAATATCAATGAAATGCTTTGATGTCCCCATGCACACCCCCCCCCCCCACTCTGTCAGACTGTCAAAGTAATGCTTTGATGTTTCTCTTATATACTATCTGCTACCACATTTGCTTATTTCCGATCTGAGGAAGAAGGGCAACCTTCGAAAGCTAATCAAGAAATGTATTAAGTTATGTCCAATAAAAAAGGTATCACCTTATTTTCTTTTCCCCTGGAAATGGTGCACGCTCAGAGTGGGACTACCATCGGTGGCCACATTTGGCCAGTGGAAGTTCAGGAAAAGCGAGTGGTAAGCTCGCATTGGGCTTACTGCCGCTCTCTAAAAGGGCCACCTAGTGTCTTTTACAGCTCATATACTTGTATTGAAAGATTTGGTTTTGGACACTGATTGCTGAAAAATTGTGGATGGTCAGAAGAGATCCTCAGACTCCTCACCCACAACAGCTCTAATAAACTGAAAGGAATGCTAGGAGAATATCTGGAAACTTTCAGAAGAAGTTACTGCCAGGACAATTACATGAACTGGCGTTTAGAGATAATGTACTATTTAAGCACATTAAAGGTGCCCGGCGCTTATGTGCACTAGGTGCTATTCTGTGAGGTAGCACCTAACTGAAGGGGGCGTATATGTGGGCGGGCCATGGATGTGTCTCCCAGTTACATGCATAGCTAATAGAATACCATAAATTAGACAACTAAATTATACTTGTCATTAACATGGTGTAGGGGGGCATGCCAATGCCTATATATTTTAGCATTCTATAATGAGATCTTGGTGCCAAGATGCTTTTATAGAATTGGCGATAAGCATACGGCATTGGGGTGCCTAAACTGAGGCGCCAATTTACAGAATTGCCCTGCGTTTGACTGATAGGGAAAGGGTCATGGACTTGATATACCACCTTTCTGTGGTACAAACAAAGCAGTTTACATACTCTATGCATCTGGGGTGGACTGGGTGGACTGACCATATGGGCAACCAGGCTCCCCCAGTCCCAACTTAAAGGGCCCTGGTGGTCTACTGGCCTCTTCGAGGGCAGGAAAGATCCCACACTTTCCTGTATGCTGCCATTACTCTGCCCAGCACCACTGCATTTTCAAAATGGCTGCTGAGACATCCTTGTGGCAGTCTCACAAGACTGCCAAGACCCACGAGACTACTGCAGGAAATCTAGACAGCCATTTTGAAAACATGGTGACATTGGGGGCAGAGCGCAGCAGCCGGCAGGAAAGAGTTGGGATCTTTCCTGCCTCCAAAAAGGTCACTAAACACCAGGGTCCATCAAGGTATGACCAGGGAGGATGCACTAGTGTGCGGATGGGGAGGAGTATGGGCAGTGCCTGGGAGGGTGCGGCCCAATGACCTGGGGGCCCAAAGCACTCAGTTCACTTTTTCTGTCCCTACTGGGCTCACAATCTGTACAGCTAACTTTTGGAGTTAGCCAGAAAACAACTGGCATTTAAAATTCTTTCCCATTCTCCTTCTGCCCTGCACCCCACTTGCTTACCACTAAAATGTGTCTGTGCCAATCACTGACCCTGATAAAGTTTATTCGCTATAATAAACTTGGGTTCAAAATAATTTATCTTTTTTTATATATGAACTTTGAAATGCTATAAATATTATAAAGTGTTTTAAATGTGCTCAGACCATACCGTTTACACCCATTATATCCCCAAGAGGAATATGTGGTGGTGTCACAATGGAACCATCATTGCACATACGATGTTCCGCCTCCTAATATTTGTGTATGTACATACAGCTGAGCCCAAGTAGATCTTTATCACCAGTGTATGCATATATCTATAATAAATATGTATAGGTCATAAACTACTCACATTAAATACTGTTAGGCTTGAGTTCAAACCTTCACCCATACATTATGGTGCATTCCATATTACCATCCGATACATAGATAATGGAACATACAATACAACATTTGTTTGAACCTAAAGGAGGTATGTTAGTTCATGACACCCTGATCTCACTTCCCCCACATATACATAAACCAACCCACAATGCGATATATACATAATTCACACAGTTATTGCACTTCCCTTGGGGTATATTGTGCTCGTGCTTGTGCTTCATTAAAATCACATATCATTCATCCATTCCAATCTTGCCATCACAATAATTGCTCCCTTTAAAGTTATTGTCAGCCAAAGAAAGGCAGAACTGAAGGCATCCACAGGGCATAGTACAGAAGTTACTAAGTGGTTAGAGAATTAGGTTCTGTATCAGAAAAACCAGGGTTCAAACCCTGCTTCTCTGATGGACATGCTCTGTGATCTTGGGTGAATCATTTCACCCTACATTGCCTCAGGGAGAGCTGGACTGCAAGTCAGTTTGGGCATGGGAAGATGCACCTTGAGCTTAAAAGGGCAAGTATCTGGGTTTAAAAATTCCTGGAAGAAAATCCATAGTCTGTTATTAAGATGGATATGGGGAAGCCACTGCTTGATCTGGGACTGGTAGCATGGAATGTTGCTACTATCTGGGTTTCTGCCAGGTACTTGTGACATGGATTGGCCACTGTTGGAAGCAGGATACTGGCCTAGATGGACCATTGGTATGACCCAGTATAGCTATTATGTTCTTACAAATTTCAATTGCAATCCAATCCAATCCAACTTTGACCAAGCCAGCATGGATATTGCACTGGCTGCCCATTGCACAGCAGATGAAGTTTAGGGTCTGTATTTTGATTTTTAAGAAATTACATGGGATGGGACCAAGTTATTTAAGCCGTATTCTTCCAGTTGCACGTTATACAGGGTGCTAATCTGTTGTGTGCACCTTTGGCGAAGGAAGCGCGCCTGGCGTTGACCAGGAAGGGTATGTTCTTGGCTGATAGCCAACCTCAGGGAATTCAATGCCTGTAGCCTAGAGGGAATGATATGCTGTTAGAGCATTTGAGAAACAGCTAAAAGCTTGGCTGTTTATTTAGGCCTTTGGCCCAAGTCTATGCAAAGTGTTGTGACACTAGATCATTTTCTTGTATTGTTTGATGTTGTGCTTTATTTTAATGTTATTTTGAATGGATATATTCTATACTCTGCCATGAACAGTCGTTTGATTGATGTAAAAGGAGTATAAATTAGCTAAATAAATATCTTACCTATATTTCTCTCTATATATATATATCTATATATCTCTCTCTATATATATATATATATATTGTATACCTAAATAGATAGATATAGATTCAGACAAATGATCAGTCCTGTTAACTTTGGAGCCCTTTTAAAAGTGGTAAAGTTTTTGCACCATGCCTTAACAGCAAACACCAATGTGTAGTAAGTGCAAAGGCTGCACAGTAAATGTTGTAGTACACTACAGCAAGTCTTCTGCATTCATGCACCCCACACACATATGGATTTCTAATCATATGGTCCAATGTTGAAAATCCTGGGATACGAGTGACATAAATTTAGTATATATGCTCAAGAACTGTAGCAGTGCAGCCAGCTCTAATTTCTGAAAAAGAGGTTACATTATCAAGACCACTGTCCAATTCTGACGACATCCAAAGCTTCTCAAAACATTTTACTTTGGACTACAGAAGAGCATTTTTTGGCTAGATACTGCTTTCAATGGAAGCAAAACCTGGACTGGATCAATGTGTCCTCCTTTTTCTGGAGCCATATGGTAACCCTAAAGAAACAATGCAAAACAGAATGCAGCAACCCTCCACCTCATCATAAATAATACATGGAAAAAATACTATGTAAAAAATAGAATACCAGGGTTTAGATAAATACTGGCTCCACCCAGACTGCTCTGGTACTACCAGGATGCTGTGGGGTGGTCAGTGCCACTGAATCTCAGCAGACAGTAGATTAAGTCGCTTTGAATATCAATAGCATAATGAATAGCAAACAGAATAAAAGATGGGACCAGCCTCTTGGAATAGAATTATGCAGGGATGAATCAATACATTTTCTAATTTTCTGCATGTATTTTCACTCAAGAAACATCAAAAGCAGAAGAAAAGATGGTTTTTGTTCTCTCTGAGTACAACTACAGGGCAGTTGCAAGAGGCAAAGTGTAAAGATCAAAGTGAAGTCTGGCCTTGTAATATCAAGGAACCTGAAAACAGTTAAGATTTTAATCTACCTTGAAGGAAGGAATTAGGACATGTAGACACGCAATTTATACCACAAACAAGATAATTAGATCACAGGCACTAGAAAACATGGCACCACATTTCTAGCCAGCCTCAGTACAATCCCTCCATGCATTTCTTTTCAGAAGTTTAAACTTTTCTCTCTCCCCATCCCACAACTCACTCACTGGGTTCGACAAACGGAAAATTCTGATGTCACTCCAAGGGAGCAAAATTTATGCAGCTAGACCCATCCATTGCAGAGGGAGTGGAGACACATAAAAACCCAAAGAACACCAGAGAGACTTTTCTATAGAACAGGTTAAATAGAGGGACCACCACCAATCTGTATTTCTCCTCAACGAAACAATTTAGCTTACAGGGCTGCATTGTGAGCATGTTTCCTGATCACTGTAAAAAGAAAAAAAGTCACATTTCACCATTTCCTAATGCACTTCTCTTCTGAAGGCAGTGAAACATCATTCAGTCATGGATTTAAGTCAGGGTTCTCAACCCAGACCTCGGGACACACCTATCCAATCAGGTTTTCAGGATGCCTACAATAAATATGAATGAGAAACATGCTCTACCTCCCTTATAAGAAAACTCATTGCATACTCATTGTGGGTATCCTGAAAACCTGACTGGCTAGGGTGTCCTGGAACTGGGTTGAGAACCCCTGATTTAGGTTGATCTTACCTTCTCTTCTACTCGGTTTAACCTGGAACCAATTGTGTTAGATCCCCGATCCTTGGCTTTCTCTGTGAATGACAAATTGGTATGTTAAATAGAGAAACATTGAAAAATGTTTTAGCTAAACTGTGCAGGGGTCTACTACCTACATTCCTGCCAGTTAAGGTGGTGTGGGTAGTGGCGTACTAAGGGGGGGGGGGGGCGGTGGGGCGGTCCGCCCCGGGTGCACGCCGCTGGGGGGGGTGCCACACGTCTGTCGGCAACGCTCGTTCTCTGCTCCCTCTGGCCCCGGAACAGGTTATTTCCTGTAACGGGGCAGAGGGCCAGGGAACGAGCGTTGCTGACAGACGCGCGCACCCCCCCAGCAGGTAAAGATGCACCGGGTGGGTGTCGTTTCGCCTGGGGGAGCTGCCCCTTTCACGTCCCCTGCCCCTTCCACGCCCTCACCCCGCCCCTGGCGCATATTCCCTTCCTCCCCCAATCACGTTGCCTCCCCCTGTCATCTCCCCTCCCCTTACTCTACTATCCCTGGTGGTCTAGAGGTATCTTCCTGTGGTGAGTCCAGCTCTCGGCGTTTCAAAATGGCCGCCGAGAGTTGAAGTCTCGTGAGGCTGCTTCAACTTTCGGCGGCCATTTTGAAACGCCGAGAGCCGTACTCACAGTATGCAGGTCAGCTAGCAGCAGCGCTCCGGGCAGGAAAGAGGTACCTCTAGACCACCAGGGATAGCAGAGTAAGGGGAGGGAGTCTCGCGCCGCCCCCGCCAGCCAGCCCGTTTGTGTCCGTCGTTTCACCTTGGGGGGGGGGTCGCGCTGCACCCGGGGGGTGCTGCACCCGGGGGAGGGCGCAATGGCGATCCGCCCCGGGTGTCAGCCCCCCTAGGAACGCCACTGGTGGTGGGGGTGAGCTGTTTCAGTATACAGCGCTGTGTACATCTAATAGTGCTATAGAAATAAGTAGCAATAGTAGTAGTATCACATTTTCAACAGCAAACAAGCAAACTCTGCAGGACTCCAGGGAATCGTCCTGTTCCTAGTAATTGAAAACATGTTATTGAAGCACCAGCCTCCACTGGCAGGAACGTGGGTGGAGGGCTCCCACTAAGATTAGAGAGAAGCACATGAATAGTACAGTCAGGAAGACTAAAAAAAATCACATTACAATAGATAATTGCACCCAGCACTAACATTTGAACAACTGTCCTGAAGTCTCTGACTGAAGTAAGATTCATAACTTATTAAAAAAAAAAAAAACTATAGCTAAAACCTGCTTCAAGGTAAGAAATTAATCAATCTGTACTCCCGGGTCTCAAACATTTCCAAAATCAACTCCTTTCAAACTAACTGAAGGACAGTTTTTGGCAGAAAGCCTCCCTCTTGACCAACAACTCAATCTTAGCGAGATTCAAAACTAGCCTATTACCACTGAGCCAACTCCTCACCACCTCTCCCCATAACAGGCTGTACTGTAATGATGGGCTACATCTTTCTGTGATGGGAAAAAGGATCCTTGGGGAGAAATTCAGACAGTATGTTTCTAGACATTTAAACTAGAGGGTGGGGGTGACAAAAGGAAACAAGAGATTTCAGAAAGTCACCCCCAGAATAAACATGATGGCAGAGGGAAAGGTCATGTAAATATAGAAAACCACCTAAACTCACTAAGTACATGGAAAGCTATGTGCACAAATGCTCTTAGTCAGGCGACCCTCAGGGGGAGGAATGCTGGCTTCGGCCTAACCCCTGGTAAGCCTTTCCTCAGAGAGGTGCCCAGCTCTACCACCGGCTGCCTTTCAGGTGCTGTGGAGGACTTGCAGCTCATCTGCATATCCTTACAGCCTTCTCCGGGGTGACACCCAGGTCCACTCCGATCCACTCAGGACCTCCGCTCTAGGTGCCGCGCGCCGGGGCATTTTTCTCTTTACATCTAATCTTCTTCCCAGTTGCTAAAGTACCTCAGTCATTTATGGCCCCTATTCACATTCTCTCCTAGCCTGTCCCTTCCTAATCTTTTCCCTCACCCCTACCTCTCTCCGCTACAGGAACTCACTGCCCATCCATCGACTTCATCACCTCACCTTCTCTCCTACCCTCTTCCTCCCTCTTGGCTCTTTCTTCCGTCCATTTTGCCTTCCCATTCCACCTAAATACCTCTCGCCTTCGACGCCTTCGTGGCCACACCTCTCCTACTCTCCTCCGCTCTCTTTTACTCCTTCTCTTACTCTCAGCCGGTGACATCAATCCCAATCCTGGCCCCCCTCACCAACTATTATCCCAACTCTACAGATCTCACCGCGACCTCTAACCTCATCTCTATTTCTCTACTCCCCTCCTCTTCTCTGCCCTTCTCTTGCGCCCTATGGAATGCCCGCTCTATCTGTAACAAACTCGCCTATATCCAGGACCTCTTTATCTTGCGTCACCTCCATCTGCTCGCCATAACAGAAACCTGGCTCTGCCCTGATGACTCTGCTTCAGTCGCAGCCCTGTGCCATGGCGGTTATCTATTTTCATATACTCCTCGCCTTGCTGGCCGTGGGGGTGGTGTTGGACTACTTCTCTCTCCCTCCTCCAGGTTTCAACCCCTTCTTCCACCTCAATCTCACTGTTTTTCCTCCTTTGAAGTCCACTCTATTTGCCTTTTCTCTCCTCTGCCTCTTCGAATAGCGGTCATTTATCGTCCCCCTGATAAGTCCCTTTCATCCTTTCTCAGTGACTTTGATGCCTAGCTTGCACTTCTTCCCATGATCCTTCCTCCCCCTCTCTATCATCCTTGGTGACTTTAATATTCCTGCTAATGATCCTTCCAACTCTTATATTCCAAGTTACTCGCTTTAAACGTCCTCCTTTAATCTCCAAACTATGCTCCACCTCCCCCACTCATCAAAATGGTCACTGTCTTGATCTCATCTTCTCCTCCAAACTGTTCACCCTCTAGTTTTCCTTGCATCTGATCTTCCCATCCTCTGATCACCATCTTATAACTTTCACACTTAAATCTCCTCATTCCCAGTCCCATCCTATCTTATCTAATTTATCTAGGAATCTTCACGATATTGACCCTTCATCTCTATCCTCCCATGTTTCAGACCTCCTCTCTACTGTGGCACCATCCACGTCTGTCAACGAGGCAGTTTCTTCTTACAACAATACTCTATCCTCTGCCTTAGACACTCTTGCACCTTTGATGACCCGCCCTGTAAGGCATACAAAACCCCAACCTTGGCTGACTTCTAATATCCGCTACCTACGTTCCTGTACCCGCTCCGCCGAACGCTCTGGCGGAAATCTCGGGCCCTTGCTGATTTCTTACACTTTAAGTTCATGCTGACCTCCTTCCAATCTGCTCTTTTACGTGCCAAACAGGATTTATATCCAACTGACCAACTCTCTTGGCTCTAATCCTCGACTTCTCTTCACCACATTGAACTCTTCCTCAAGGTGCCCCCCCCCCAACTCCCCCTTCATTATCTCCTCAGACCCTTGCTGAATTCTTTCACAACAAGGTTCAAAAGATAAACCTGCTTTCTCTACCTCACCAGCTCTCCCTCCACTAGTCCGTTACCCTCTCGCTCCTTCCCTCATTCCATTCCTTCTCCTTTCCTGAAGTTTACTATTGAGGAAAACTACAGTTCTCCTTTCTTCCTCAAAATGTACCACCTGTTCCTCTGATCCCATTCCCACCCACCTTCGTAATTGCCATCTCTCCTGCTCTTATTCCTTTTATCTGTCACATTCTCAACCTCTCACTTTCCACTGCGACTGTCCCTGCTGCTTAAACCATGCTGTGGTCACACCTCTCCTTAAGAAGCCTTCACTCGACCCTACTTGTCCCTCTAATTACCGACCCATCTCCCTCCTCCTTTTCTCTCCAAATTACTTGAGCGTGCTGTTCACCGCCGCTGCCGTTGATTTTCTCTCCTCACATGCTATTCTTGACACACTACAATCTGGTTTCTCGCCCTCTCCTACTCAACCGAAACTGCGCTTACTAAAGTCTCCATGACCTATTACTGGATAAATCCAGAGGTCAATATTCCATCCTCATTCTTCTTGATCTTTCCCGCTGCTTTTGACACTGTCCGATCATAGCATACTTTCTCGATACCCTGTCCTCCTTGGATTCCAGGGCTCTGTCCTTTCTCATGGTTCCTCTTCCTACCTCTACCCTCCGCACCTTTTGCTGTTCACTCTGGTGGATCCTCTTCTACTTATCCTCGCCTTGTCGGGCGCGTACCTTCAGGGGTTCTGTTCTTGGTCCCCTCCTCTTTTCTATCTACACTTCTTTCCCTTGGTTCATTAATCTCATCCATGGCTGTTCCTACCATCCCCCTCTATGCTGTATGACTCCCAAATCTACCTTCTACCCCGGGTGGATATCTCACCTTGCATCCAAACCAAAGTATTCAGGGTGCTTGTCCTGACATTGCTGCCTGGATGTGTCTCATACGCCACCTGAAATTAAAGTGACCAAAAACCGAGCTTCCTCATTTTCCCCCCCCCAAACCACCTCCCTCCCCCGGCTCCCCCCAGTTTTCTATTTCCTGTTGATGGCTCTCTCATTCTCCCTGTCTCCTCAGCTCGAAACCTTGGGGTCATCTTTGACTCTTCTCTCTCCTTCTCTGCTCATATCCAGCAGATTGCCAAGACCTGTCGTTTCTTTCTTTACAACATCCGTAAAATCTGCCCCTTTCTTTCCGAGCACTCTACCAAAACCCTCATCCACACCCTTGTCACCTCTCGTTTAGACTACTGCAATCTGCTTCTTGCTGGCCTCCCACTTAGTCACCTCTCCCCTCTCCAGTCGGTTCAAAACTCTGCTGCCCATCTCGTCTTCCGCCAGGGTCGCTTTACTCATACTACCCCTCTCCTCAAGACCCTTCACTGGCTCCCTATCCGTTTTGGCATCCTGTTCAAACTTCTTCTACTAACCTATAAATGTACTCACTCTGCTGCTCCCCAGTATCTCTCCACACTTGTCCTTCCCTACACCCCTTCCCGTGCACTCTGTTCCATGGATAAATCCTTCTTATCTGTTCCCTTCTCCACTACTGCCAACTCCAGACTTCGCGCCTTCTGTCTCGCTGCACCCTACGCCTGGAATAAACTTCCTGAGCCCCTACGTCTTGCCCCATCCTTGGCCACCTTTAAATCTAGACTGAAAGCCCACCTGTTTAACATTGCTTTTGACTCGTAACCACTCGCCTCCACCTACCTCCTCTTCTTCCCGTTTCATTAATTGATTTGATTTGCTTACTTTATTTTTTTTTTTTGTCTATTAGATTGTAAGCTGTTTGAGCAGGGGCTGTCTTTCTTCTATGTTTGTGCAGCGCTGCGTACGCCTTGTAGCGCTATAGAAATGCTAATAGTAGTAGTAGTAAGTAAAAAGGTTCAAGACTTGCAAGCCCTGATGTTTGAAGAAAATTTGGATATTGTTGCTATTAGAGAGACGTGGTTCAATGATTCCCAAGAATGGGATGCGACCGGACTGGGCTATAATCTTTTTAGGAAGGATAGAGAGGGCCGAAGAGGTGGAGGAGTGGCTCTGTATGTGAGAGATAATAGAGCGGCTGAAACGCGGGGAACCTGGGGAAAGGAAGAAGCTTTATGGATCATCATTGAAAGGGACGATGGAACCTGTATCCACACGGGGGTTATCTACAGACCTCCTGAGCAAACGGAGAAGTTAGACAAGGATTCGATAGAAGATATTCAAAAGATTGGTAGGAAAGGGGAGGTGCTACTGTTGGGAGATTTCAATTTGTCAGACACTGATTGGAACATCCCGTCTGCGGAATCGGAAACAAATAGGGAGATTGTGGATGCCTGTCAAAGTGCCTTGCTCAGACAAATGTTGACGGAACCTACGAGGGAAGGGTCGATGCTGAATCTAGTGCTCACGAATGGAGGTAGTGTTTCCAATATCTGGGTGGGTGCCCACCTATGTAATAGTGATCATCACACCGTATGGTTTGATACAAGGGCGAAGGCAAAGTGCGGACGCACAAAACTCAAAGTACTGGATTTTAGATGTACTGATTTTGATAACATGGGGGAATACCTGAAGAAGGAGCTGTTGGCATGGGAAGGTGTAGGAGATGTGGAAAAACAGTGGTCCAAGCTAAAGACTGCTATAAATATGGCAACTTAACTTTTTGTGAGGAAAGTAAACAAAAACAAGAGAAGCAAGAAGCCTATATGGTTCTCCAAACAAGTAGCTGAAACAATAAGAGCAAAAGAGGCTTTGTTCAAGAAATACAAAAGAACACGAGAGGATCACGGAAAAGATTATTGGATTAAACTCAAAGAAGTGAAGAGGGAATACGGCTAGCAAAAACGTGAGTGGAAGAAAAATGGCTAAAGATGTAAAGAGAGGTGACAACACCTTTTCAGATATATTGGAGAAAGGAGAAGAGAAAGGAATGGAATTGCGAGACTGAAAGATAATGAGAATGGATATGTGGAGAGTGATGAGGTAAAGCGAACATGCTAAACAATTATTTCTCTTCCGTGTTTCAAGGAGGAAAATCTTGGAGAAGGACCGCGGTCAGCTGCCAAGGGAACATCTGGGAATGGAGTGGATATTGCACCATTTACGGAAGAAAGCATTTATAAACAGGCTGAAGAATCTGAAGATGGACAAAGCTATGGGGCCGGATGGGATACATCCCAGGAAACTGAGGGAGCTCAGAGAGGTCATGGCGGGACCTCTTAAGATTTATTTAATAGATCTTTAGAGACGGGAGAGGTTCCGTGAGATTTGAGATGAGAGGATGTGGTCCCTCTTCACAAAAGTGGAGACAGGGAAGAAGTGGTAAACTACAGACCAGTAAGTCTCACATCAGTGGTAGGAAAAATAATGGTGTCACTGCTGACTTAAAGGATAGTTAACTTTCTAGAAGCCAATGGGTTACAGGACCCAAGGCACATAGCTTTACCAAAGGAAAAATCCTGCCAAACGAATCTTATTGACTTCTTTGACTGGGTGACCAAAGAACTGGATGAAGGATGTGCGCTAGATGTGATTTACTTGGACTTCAGCAAAGCCTTTGATACGGTCCCCCACAGAGACCTTGTGAATAAGCTGAAAGGGTTGAACTTACGACCGAAAGTGGGTGAACTGGATAAGAAACTGGTTGACCGACAGGTGGTAGAGGGTGGTTGTATATAGAATCTGCTTGGAGGAAAGGAAGGTGAGCAGTAGAGTTCCTCAGGGGTCAGTGCTGGGGCCTATTCTGTTTAATATATTTATGGGAGATCTTGCTGAAGGGTTGGAAGGAAAGGTGTGCCTTTTTGCAGATCAATATAGCCAATAGAGTGGATACCCTGTAGGGAGTAGAAATGATGAGAAGGTATCTCTGAACATTAGAAGAATGGTCGAGGGTCTGGCAGGAGAGTACAATTTTAAGATGTCATCCAGCAACTCCTCCGGAGAAGAGGATGGTAGAAAAGATAAATCTTATAAACAGAATGTTGTACAATCTAGTAAAATACAGGACACAGATACTATGCTCTCTAGTTCTTTTTTACGGATCACAGAACAGGCACAGGAAATGTCGGCCGAATCCAAAATAGAAACAACGAAATTAGCGAGCAAAATAAAAATACCCAAGAAGACAGCAATGTGATTAATATATCTACAATTCAATTAACACCAGACCAAAATGAAAGTTTGAATAGAGGGCTCTCGTTTGTGCCTTCAAATAAATATGATGCGTTCGTCACACGACAAGGTTTATTCAGATTTTTTAGAGAGCTGAGGCTCCATTATTTTTTGGCATACCTCAGACGGGTTCTGATGATGAAATAAAATGGAATCGTACAGGGCATATTCCAAATGGGTCCCCCGGGTCCTATAGATCCCTCGATAGCGGCCTTTCAAAAACTTATATTGCGTGATTTAGCCCATGTAGAAACACACAAGGGCAATTATGGTAGTAATCTGTCCAATAGTCACGTAACTGTATTCGCCAATTGTCAAATAATAAACAAGTAACTATTTTAAAGAGCGGATAAGGGTGGGTCACTGTGGTGATGGACATCATTGAGGGGTTACGTCAACTCCAACAGACCCAGTATTATGAATGTGTAGAAGAGGACCCCACGAGTGATTTGAAATACATAATCACTCAATATGTGGATAGGGCAGTTTTGGATGGAGTTCTGACTGTAAGGGGAACAACGATTTTTATGCCATCCCATCCCCCCCCGGACACCCTATAGTATCAACGTGTGATTCAGTACTGGAGCCTTTGTCAAAATATTTGGACAACACATTAAGAAATTTGTTAATCAAGCAGGATCTTATGTTCGTGATTCATCTCAGTTTGTTCAGATGCTAGAAGGTTTTGAATGTGATACGATTGACCATGCTAATTTTTACATGGTAGGTTTAGACGTAACAGCGTTGTATACTAACTTGCCCCAAGATGAGGTTATTCAGGTAGCGTGTGAGTACCTCTCTGAAGCTGCAATTGCAGCTCCTAAACTTACAGTTATGCGCCAATTGCTGTCCTGGGTCATCAGTAACAATTACTTTGAATTTCAAAACAAGTTTTACAAACAAAAGTGTGGAGTGGTGATGGGGCCACTGTTGCACCCTCCCTAGCCTGTTTGTATATGACTAAGTTTGAACAGAAATATGTATATACCCCTCCACAGTATGGACAAGTGAAGCTGTGGAAGCGGTATACTGATGATGTCATAATGTTTTGGCAGGAATCTGAAGGAGATCTTCGTACCTTTATAGATACCCTCAATAACGCTGACCCACACATCAAGTTTACTTTTCGCGTGGCAAAACATGATATTGATTTTCTAGATATCCGCATTATCAAAATGGACAATGCGGGCTTTGAGACTACGATATTTAGAAAGCAGACTGACAGGAACACCCTGCTTCATTACTCTAGTCATCATCATGTAGCATTGCACAGGGGGGTTCCTGTCGGCCAATTTTTGAGGTTGAGGCGTTTATGTTTCTCAACTGAAGAGTTCAAAAAACAATCTAAAGATATGATGTGTCGGTTTATGCAAAGGAGGCTATCCAATAAGGGTTCTTAAGAAGGCATACAAAAGGGTGCTACATGTGACTAGATCATGGTTGTTCTCATCTAAACAAAAGACCACCAGGACAGCACTAGCGTGTGTGCTCCCATTTTCCTACTGTGCACCTAGGATAGGGCATTTAATACATAAATACTGGTATGTGCTGTCTGTGCACTCTGTATTCAATGAGTACCCCGAAAATTGCATATCGCCATAAGGCAAATTTGAGCGAGTTACTTAAAAGAACAAGCCCTGTAGGATTCAATGGGTACCATTCTCTGTGTGGGAGTTGCATCTACTGTAAATATTCAGTCACCACAAAGTGGATCACCATTCCAGGATCCACATACAAATTTTATTTGAGAGCTAATACCTCCTGCAAAAGTGAACGTGTAGTTTACTGTATATTTTGTCCATGTCAGTTATATTATATTGGACATACTAAGAGACAACTCAAACAAAGACTAGCAGAACACACTAGTAACCTTAGAATCCAAAAAAGAGAGGCACTGTTGGTAGTCCACTGGATCAGTCAAGGGCATACATTAGAGGATTTAAAATGCCTAGTGTTAGCACAAGTTGCCCCCCCCCCCCTGCAAAGAGGCAGTGATGTCAGTACCCAATTATTTACTACTGAACGTTTTATTTTTACTTGGGGTACGGTAGCCCCAAGGGGACTCAACCTTGAAGTAGAATGGATATAGTGTTTGGAAATGAACGGGGTGGGCAGTTCCGTCCGGGTATTTAAATTCTGTAAGAGCGCAAGACAATCAGCATCGTTCAAGGGCGGTGCCTGGGACACCCCGCTTAGACAGTAGTCTCGAAGGTAAGCAGCCACAAAGTATAGTATTAATAGAATTGAATATGATGTTTATGGTTTTTATAACTATGATATTTGAGGGTTTAGACATGGTTTGATCAATATTGTAGGTTTCCAGAAAAAGTTCCTCCTGATGAAGGATCACCGAAATGCGGTTTCTCATTGAGGAACGAGAATAAATTAAACTCATGCTGAATAGCTGAGTCCTGGTGGGTCTCACAGAGTCTTTCCTCCAGTCAAACTGAACTGCCAAGCACAGATATAAGCTAGAGCTACATCCGTTCAAGCTGACTTGGTTTTGAACAACATTCATCTAAAGGTTTTTGGAACTTGAATAACTGTGAAGGCTTGAAATTTTACATATTCATCTTCTCCTCACCACTAGTGAAGAAACTTAGCGGGAGTAATTTCCCTTTATGATTTTGGTCTTTGAACTGTTACGATCTCTGAAATTGATCACTGTTTAGTGAAGTAGATTGATTCTTTATAAATTCTAGTCAATGTGAACATAGCAACTAATGGTGTTTGGGGTTGAATGATTAATTAGGAAGTATGTGGTGCATCTAAACAGCTCGCTGAATCCTTGACATTAGCTCATATTGTGGTGCTCCCTAAACCTGACATTAGCTCATATTGTGGTGCTCCCTAAACCGGGAAGGGATAGTACATTACCTGGTTCATATCGGCCTATTTCACTTCTTTGTTTTGAGGCTAAGCTGTTGGCCAAGATTTTGACTCAGAGGCTGGCCAGGATCTTGCCAGATATCACTGTGTCACCGCAGGTCGGGTTTGTGTGGGATCGGCATGCTGTCAAAAATATCAGGCAGATTTTGGCCTCTTTGGAGACTGCTTGGTCTCGTCGGGAACCCACACTTCTCATTAGCTTCGACGCAGAAAAAGCTTTTGACTGCGTGGCATGGCCCTTTATGTTTAAAACACTTGAGAGATATGGCATCGACAGTCAATTTTTTGATGCGGTGAGGGCACTATATTCTGATCCCAAGGCAGCACTGTTGGTTAATGGAGCAGTTTCAATGCCATTTTCAGTAGGTAAAGGGATGAGATAGGGCTGCCCGTTGTCCAAATTGTTGTTTGTTTTGACTTTGGATCCGCTGGTATGAGAAATTTTGGCTAATCCTGAGATTGTAAGGGTGAGGGTGGGTAGCGAAGTGTTTAAAATATTGGCTTTTGCAGATGACCTTTTGGTACACTTGGCCTTGCCTCAGACATCCCTCCCTATTTTGTTAGAAAGCCTTCGGGAGTATGGAGAGTTCTCTGGCTCCGACTTGAACGTGGACAAATCAGAGGCACTGCCAACTGTGTCTGGGGTTCGTGAGCGATGGGAGGATATTTTTCCCTTGACTTGGGCTACCGGCCATTTCACTTATTTGGGTATTCCCGGCTGATACTAGACAGCTCTATGCACTTAATGTTCTGCGATTGCTACGGTCTACTGAACAGATACTGCAGATTTGGCAGTCTTTACCTTTGTCTCTTCATGGCGTGGAGGAGTGGCCTAGTGGTTAGGGTGGTGGACTTTGGTCCTGGGGAACTGAGTTCGATTCCCACTTCAGGCACAGGCAGCTCCTTGTGACTCTGGGCAAGTCACTCAACCCTCCATTGCCCCATGTAAACCGCATTGAGCCTGCCATGAGTGGGAAAGCGCGGGGTACAAATGTAACAAAAATAAAATAAAAAAAATAGCCTATATCGGAAGTGGCTGTATGTTTTGCACACAGCTCCCCTTGCGGCTTCTGAAAAAAAGATATCAGGCCGTTAACTCGTATGATGGGTAGATTTCTTTGGAATGGACGAAAACCCAAATTACGTATGGACTTTTTAATCAGGCCCTGGATGGTGGGCGGTATGGGTAAACCTAATATGCATCAATATAACGTGGCGTGTCTGTTTCGACATTTATGGGACTGAGTATTGGAAACAGAAGATTATACCCCCTGGACAATGGAGAAAGCATTGTTCCACCCCCTGCACCTTCATTAACTGCTACATGCGCAAGGGACGGATTTGTCTAGGTCTGTGCGAAATAATGTCCTACTTAAAATCTATGCGGACTGCGTGGGTTACTTTTCTTACATATTGGTGTTGCACACCTTATTCAACGGATTTTCTGCCTATAGAAGGGAATCTGGATTTTAACCGGGGTTAGAATCTTTAGTGTTTCAGAATTGGGGCAGCCATGGATACTTATGTATAGCAGATATGCTGAGTGGCCACAGGTGCCTTGAAATCGTATGATGGGGGGTGGGACCCTGTCCTCCGCATACGGGTAATCTGTATGCTTACTTACAGATTGCTCATTATGTCACCCATCTTATACATGGGGGATGCGTGCTGGGAGTAGTGGCTCGCTTGCAATCTTTTTTTACATCTGCTCAGGTGATGCGAATGTCAGTGGCCTATTTCCACAAGGCAATTACACTATTGCAGCCCAAAAGATCCTATGCTCCAATAGTGGCGAGGTGGACAGTGGAAGTGGGAATTCTTGTAGGTGAGAAGGTTTTTTTTTTTTTGCCATGTTACAACTCATTCCACAAATTGTTTTTAATGCCAGATATAGGGAATGCCTCTTTCGACTCCTTACCCAAGCAAGTGTTAGGTGTCGATCAATGGTAACTCCAAGAATTTTTAGGGTGTCCGAAATTAGAAGATTCAGTTTGGTGTGTCAATGGTGGTGAATTTGTTCGTGTTGGTTTGCGAGGTGAGTATTAGGCATTGGGTTTTTTCTGCATTGAGTTTCAGCTTGAATGCGTCCGCACATGTGTGCATGATATGTAGGCTTTGGTTGATATCACTGGAAATTTCCTTTAGATCTTGTTTAAATGGAATGTAGATCGTTACGTCGTCTGCGTATATGTATGGGTTAAGGTTTTGGTTTGATAGTAGTTTCACCAAGGGTATCATCATTAAGTTGAATAGAGTCGGTGAGAGGGGGGATCCCTGTGGAACTCCACATTCAGGTATCCATGTAGCTGATGTAGTCGAATTAGATATCACTTGGTATGATCATATGGTCAGGAACCCCTTGAACCAATTGAGAACATTTCCTCCAATTCCGAAGTACTCGAGGATAAGTAATAGTATTCCATGATCAACCATGTCGACGGCGCTAGACATGTCAAATTGTAGCAGTAGTATGTTCTTGCCAGTTGCAATCATTTGTTTAAATTTGTTCATGAGAGTAACTAGTACTGTTTCCGTGCTGTGGGTTAGACCGAAATCCTGACTGGGAGTCGTGTAGTATTGAGAATTTGTTTAAATAGTTTGTGAGTTATTTGGTTACCATCCCTTCCGTTAGTTTGGTTATTAAGGGTATGGATGCTACTGGCCTGTAGTTGGTTAGTTCACTGGCACTCTTCTTTGCTTCCTTGGGTATAGGAGTGAGCAGAATGATTCCTTTTTCCTTCGGGAAGAGTCCAATTTGTAGCATATAGTTTACGTGATTCGTGAGGTCTGTTATAAATTGATGAGGGGCAGATGTCATAAGGTTGTTTGGGCATATATCTAATTTGCAATGAGATTTGGCAAATCTTTTGAACGTTTGGGAGATAAAATCCTCCGATAATATCTCGAATTGGTCCAGGTTCTGTCTGCTGGGTATACACCAGGGTCTGGATCTAGACAGTCAAGGAGTGCGGCGTAATCGGTGGTGCTGACTGGTATTTAAGTTGCAGTTGTACGATTTTCTCATTGAAGTATCTCGTGAGATTGTCTGCTCCTGGTGTGTCTTTGTTGTTGGTTGTGATTGGTGTTGTATCTAGTAGTTTATTCATGAATTGGAAGAGTTTGTGTGTGTCTTTGTAGTTCGGTCCGATTTCATTTTTATAAAACAATCTTTTAGTTTGCCTTATGGTATATTTATATTTTCTTTTAAGTTGTTTCCAGGTGTTGAGTGTTGGATCTCTTTCTTTTACTCCACGCACGTTCTAACCTTCTAACTTGTGTTTTGAGTTTTTTCAGTTCTTCAGAGAACCATAGTGTTGAGTTCTTCCTGTGTGAGGTTCTGGTTTGAGTTGGGGCAATGTTGTCTAGTATTGCTCTGCATCTATCATCCCATTCTAGGAGGAATTGGTTTGTGTCTGCTTTTGTTGTCCATCCGTTGTGGTAGATCTGTTGCCAGAATGTTACCGGGTCTATTTTTCCTCTCGTGGTGTAGGTTATTCGTTCTTGTTTATTAACTGTGCCTTTCGTTTGCCATTGGAGGGAGATGCATGCTTTATAGTGGTCTGACCACTGTGCGGGTGTCCATCTTGTATTGGTTAGTAGAAGCTTTGAGTCTGGATCGAATTTGTGTGTCCTTTTATGTGTGTTGGTTGTGTATTTGGTGCATGAAGATCCCATAGTTGTAGGAACTCTTTGCTTTCTTGGGTGCTTGCTAAGGTAAGATCTTCAAGGTGCAGGTTGATATCTCCTATTATGATAAGGTTTGAGGTAGAAACACAAGTGTTCGAGATGAAGTCCATAAAGTGTGTTCGGGAGTCTTGCCAGTTGCCTGGCGGTCTGTAGAGTAGGATTGCGTTGAGGTGTTCCTGCAAGTTTGGGTGAATGATTCTTACTAAGGCGATTTCAAGTTGTGGTAGAATGGATTCAGCTGTGATTGTGATGGTGAACTCGGATTTGTATATTATGGCTATTCCACCTCCTTTTTTTCCGTTTCTTGTCCAGTTGGTAATTTTGTATCCTGGTGGGCATAGATCTAAGATTATGGGGTCTTTAAGGTCATGGATCCAGGTTTCAGTGATGAATAGAAGGTCAAGATTGTCTGTAGTAATCCATTCGGTTATAGTCTCTGTTTTATTTACTACTGATCTGGCGTTTACGTACCCAAGTTGGATTGAATGGTAAGGCTCAGTTTGGGGCGTAGATGTGTTGATTTTTATTAATTGCCTGTTTTCTTGGTATCTGGTTTTGTTGTTTCCTTTTTTCCTTTCCTGTTGGTTATGTCCTTGTGTATTTGTTCTTCCTTTTAATTGATTGTTGTTCTTTTGGTCTGATGAGTAGTAAATAGGCTGTCTGTAGGGTTTGTGTATTGTGGGTAGATTGTTGTTTAAATTGGGGGTGGTCCATGCGTGGTAGATTAGGGGAAGGAAGTAAATTATCATGAGTAATTTGTTAGTGTTCATGTTGGTTATGGTTCGTGGTGCTTGGTTGTGCTTGAGGGAATTAGTGAATGAAATTTTGTATGAACATTAAGCAGTGTCAGTATTAGGCAGTATCAACATCAAGCATTATTAACAAATAAATAGTGAGTAAATATAGTTTTAAGCAGCATCTACATTGAGCAGTCTTATCATCAATCGGTATTGACATTAGCGATGTTAACATTTAAGCATATTCGATAAAATAAGGTAAGACAAGAGTCTCACTTATAATCCGTGTTGTGGTTCTCATCTATGGCACAGTTCGGACTAGTATAGTGCATCTAGTGCTTATAAACGATCAAGCAGATAAACATGGATTGTGTCTATAGTTCGTAGTGCAAATCTCATCCAAGCATAGTATAGCTGCTGTATGGAGGTTTAATAGACATGAGTGTAAGTGGGTCTATCTAATACATTGTAAACAGGAAGCCTACTTAGTTTGTCTCTGTTTCTGCATGGAGGTTTAATAGACATGAGTGGGAGAGAGTCTATCTAGTTCATTGTAAGCAGGGAGCCTGCTTGGTTTATCTCCATTTCTACTGCCCTTGGCTACCGTCATCCAGTTCATTCAGGAACAGTTCGTGTAATCCTATGAGCTGTTTTAAGGGGGTTTTAATAGGCTGTAGTAGAAGTGAGTCTAGTTCGTAATTAACAGAACAAAGCAGACAGGCAAAACACAGGCATCCTATCTAATATCATTTTACCAAAATAAAACAAAACAAAAACATAACAAGAGAACAAAACAAAGAAGCAAAATCACAGGTAGCCTAGCGGCAGCAGCTCTCATCGGGTTTTAAGCAGGAAGGCAGTTCGGGACCTTTCTGTTTCCGCAGCTCTGTGTAGCCGTCATCTCTGGTGCACACAAATCAAAACAAAACAAAACAATCAAGCAAAATCATAGGCAGCCTAACGGCAGCAGCTCTCATCGGGTCTCCGGGTCGATGGTATGGGGCTGGTCCTGGTTGGAGAGTCCACTCACCCGATCTGGCCACAGGCTCCACCGTGCAAGCAGGCCGCATCCGTGTGGGTCCACAGCATGGATAGTATTGCGCATTAAGTAGTGTCAGCTTAATGGGCCAGAACCTAAAGATTCTTTTAAAAAATTAAAAAATTTGAGTTTTTAAGATTTTCCATAATATAAAAAAGGATGTGTGGAACCATCACTTGTATAAGCAAACTGCGCCTGTCGAGGCTGGTGATTGCTGAGTTATAAAAAAAAAAAAAACTCCGTGGGGAGTTCAGGTGACTCACCAAGAGGTTTTATTTCACTTAAGAAATTTTATAGCTTTTGAGATGGTTCTTGCCCATGACTATTTAGTAAGAAGGTCCTAGTTTTTAGACACAGATCCTATATAATAATTTGCACCTCCGTCTGGATGCCTGGGTTCGTAACACACTTCCCATTAGTCCGCCCTGGCGATGACGTCGGAGGGCGGATCAGTGAGAGGGAAGGGAACCCAGCACCAGCCAGCGGAGGTGAGTAGAGAATCGCCCCCTCCCTCAGAGTTTCAGGCCCCCCTCTCTTCCTCCGAGTTCCAGCCCTCTTCCCTCCCTCTCCTCCACTCCGTTACAGGCCCCCCTCCCCTTCGAGTTGCAGGACGTCCCTCCCCCCCGAGTTGCACGCCCCCCTCTCCTCCGAGTTCCACGGCCCTGCGCCTCCCTCCCTCAGTGGCATTCCGTGGTTGGCTGACACCCGGGGCGGATCGCTGCTGCGCACCCCCCCCCCCGGATGAAGGGCAACACGGCACCCCCCCCCCCGGCGTTGGCGCACCCCCCACGGCATCCCCCCAACAAAGTCCCCACCTGCCTACCAGCTCCGTCCACCTGGCACTGTGCAGCGTGGCGCCTCGCATCTGCAGCACTGCTGTAAAAGAAGAAAATCGCCTCGTCATCGGCCCTTCCCGCACTGTGTCCCGCCCTCGAGGAAATAGGAAGTTACATCAGAGGGCGGGACTCAGTGAGGGAACGGCCGACGATGAGGCGATTTTCTTCATTTACAGCAGCGCTGCAGATGCGAAGCGCCACGCTGCACAGTGCCAGGTGGACGGAGCTGGTAGGCAGGTGGGGACTGAGCTGGTAGGGACTCACCAGCGGAGCACCCCTCCACACCCGTTGACACCCGGGGCGGACCGCCCCCACCGCCCCCCCCCTTGCTCAGAGGAGAGGGGGGGCGTGGAACTTGGAGGAGAGGGGAGGGAAGGGAGGGGCGTCCTGGAACTCAGAGGGGAGGGGAGGGAGGGGTGTCCTGGAACTTGAAGGGGAGGGAAGGGAGGGGGTCCTGGAACTCAAAAGGGAGGGGAGGGGGGGCCTGGAACTCGAAGGGGAGGGGAGGGAGGTCCTGGAACTCAAAGGCGAGGGGAGGGAGGGGGTCCTGGAACTCGAAGGCGAGGAGAAGGGGGCCCTGGAACTCAAAGGGGAGGGGGGCAATGAAACTCAAAGGGGAGGGGGCAGGGGGTCCTGGAACTCGAAGGGGAGGAGTGCCTGGAACTCAGAGGAGAGGGAGGGAGGGAGGTAGGGGAGCATGGAACTCGGAGGGGAGGGGGGCTGGAACTTGGAGGAGAGAGAGGGAGAGAGGTAGGGAGGGGGGCGTGGAACCTTGCTAGCGCCTGTTTCATTTCTTTTTCGGAAACGGGCCTCTTTTGCTAGTAGTTTATATATTTTTGAATTTTACAAGTATCTCTTTATGTTGAGAATACTATATTTGGAGGTGTGCATAACTGTAAGTATTCAATAATCCACATGCGTAAGTGCTAGGCATGCTCCCGACCCACCCATGTCCCTCTCAGGTCTATGACCCCTTGCAGTTGCACACTATGGATTTTCCCTTGGATTTTTTTTATAGTGTGGACTTAAGTTGCGCGCACAAATCCAGTCGTATTCTGGATTTACTACTACTACTACTTAACATTTCTAGAGCGCTACTAGGGTTACGCAGCGCTGTACAAATTAACAATTAAGGACGGTCCCTGCTCGGAAGAGCTTACAATCTAAAGGACGAAATGTCAAGTTGGGGTAGATAAGTTTTCTGAGAAGAGGTGTAGTGATTAGGATTTACATGCACAACTTAGTTAACAAGCCATTCAGCACCGATAATTGCTACTTAACAAGCAATTATTGACACTAATTGGCATTAATTAGAATTTACATACAGAACTGTCTAACGAACTAACCAACTACAGACCAGTAGCATCCATTCCCTTAATAACCAAACTAACGGAAGGGTTGGCGACCAAACAACTCACAAACTACTTAAATAAATTTTCAATACTCCACGACTCCCAGTCAGGATTTCGGTCCAACCACAGTACTGAAACAGTACTAGTCACTCTCATGAGTAAATTCAAACAAATGATTGCCACTGGAAAGAACATACTACTTCTACAATTCGACATGTCAAGCGCTTTTGACATGGTTGATCATGGAATACTACTACACATCCTTGAGTACTTCGGAATTGGAGGCAACGTTCTCAGATGGTTCAAGGGATTCCTAACTACACGATCTTACCAAGTGACATCTAACTCGTCCACCTCAGCCACATGGATACCTGAATGCAGAGTCCCACAGGGATCCCCCCCTCTCGCCGACTCTATTCAACTTAATGATGATACCCTTGGCCAAACTATTATGAAACCAAAACCTCAACCCATACATATATGCAGACGACTTAATGATCTACATCCCATTTAAACAAGATCTACAGGAAATTTCCAACGAAATCAACCAAAGTCTCCATATCATGCATCCATGGGCGGATGCATTTCAGCTGAAACTCAATGCAGAAAAAACCCAATGCCTAATACTCACCTCTCAACATAATAAGAAAAAATTTACAGCCATTAACACACCAAATCTGAACCTTCCAATTTCAGACACCCTAAAAAAATTCTTGGAGTTACCATCGATCGACACATAACAGTCATGAACCACGCGAAAAACACAACCAAGAAGATGTTCCACTCAATGTGGAAACTAAAAAGAGTAAGACCTTTCTTCCCAAGAACTGTTTTCCGCAATTTGGTACAATCAATGGTGCTCAGTCATCTAGATTACTGTAACGCACTCTACGCTGGCTGCAAAGAGCAGATAATCAAAAAACTTCAGACAGCCCAGAACACCGCAGCAAGACTCATAATCGGCAAAACAAAATATGAAAGTGCTAAGCCACTACGAGAAAAATTACACTAGCTCCCACTTAAAGAACGCATCACGTTCAAAATCTGCTCCCTAGTTCTCAAAATCATTCACGGAGAAGCACCAGCCTACATGTCAGACCTGATAGACTTACCACCCAGGAATGCCAAAAGATCATCCCGCAAATTCCTTGATCTGCACTTCCCTAACTGCAAAGGTCTAAAATTCAAATTAATGTACGCGTCAAACTTTACCTACTTGAGCACGCAGTTATGGAACACACTGCCGCGCAACTTAAAATGATCTACGAACTAACGAACTTTCGCAAACTACTGAAGACCCATCTCTTTAACAAGGCATACTACAAAGACCAACCAATGTGAATATACACAACCCCCCCCCCCCCCACCACATATATTCAGAACTATCTAACAATATCTGCTTGTTTATTCAAATCAGGGGCGTAGCCACGGGTGGGCCTGGGTGGGCCTAGTTTGGGTTCAGGCCCACCCAGCAGAGCACCTTTGTTTGAACGGTAGCAGAGGGAGCAGGCTGAGCTCCCCCGATCCTGCATCTGCCTCCCTCTGTCCCACTGCAGCGCTTCCCAGACGCTACCTACCTACCGCCGCCACGATCTTCCCGTTTCAGCAGCAGCGCGGACCAGCGGTAGCGATTCATGCTGCTGCTGCTTCGTTCTAACCCGGAAGCGTCTCCTCTGCAGCGTCCCGCCCCCATTATTACAACTTCCTGTTTCTGCTGGGGCAGGACGCGGGCGCTCGGCAGAGGAGACGCTTCCGGGTTAGAACGAAGCAGCAGCAGCATAAATCACTACCGCTGCTACTGAAACGGGAGGTACATGCTGGATCGTGGTGGTGGTAGGTAGGCAGCGTCTGGGAAGCGCTGCAGTGGGACAGAGGGAGGGAGATGCAGGATCGGAGCTCAGCCTTTTAAGAGTGGTGACCCATTGAAGAGAGGGAGAGTTGGGGGGAGGTCTCCATAAGATAGATGCTGCATGGGGGGGGCATGAGGTGGAGAGGGGCAAGAGAGAGAGAATTGTGGGACATAGAGTAGAGAGGGGTAAGAAAGTTAAAAATATTGCATGGGGAGGGGAGAGGGACAAGAGAGGGAGAAATGTTGGACATAGGGGGGTAGTGGGGAGGGAGAGATAAATGTTGAACAGGGGGTGGTGAGGAGGAGAAGATAGATGGTGAAAAATTGGACATGATGGTGGAGGGCAGGAAGAGATATTGTAGGGGGAAGCGAGAGATGTTGGATGGGGCACAAGGGAGGGGGAGAGGCAGAAATGTTGGACATGGCACGGCAGTGGAAGGGAGGGAGAGAGAAAATGCTGTATGGGGGGAGGGGGGAAGAGAAGTGTTGGTCCCATGGCACAAGACAGGGAGAAATGGTAGAACGTGGGAGAGAGGGAGATATATTGGACCTGGGGGTGAATGAGAGGGAGAAAAAAACGCAGGAGGTGGAGAGGGAAGAAAAGAGGAGATGTTGGATTCAGGAGCAGAAGGGTGATGGAGAGATGCCGGACAGTGGGAGTGAGGGAAGAGAGAGGGAGAAATGTTGGAACATGGGGGAGAGGGCAGGAGGAAAGAGAGATGTAAGGCTACAAGAGTGGGGTGGGGAGAAAGAGGGAGCAGATGCTAGGCTAGAAGGGTGGAGGGAAGGAAGATGGTGGAACCATGTGGGAGAGGCCAGGAAGGAGAGGAAGAGGGTGGCAAGGAAATAAATAAAAAGATAGTGATTACAGAGGATAGAAATATGGTAATGAAAGGGAATGGAGGGCTGAGGAAGGAGTGAGATGGGGAAATGGAAAAGCTAGTAGGTAAGAGAAAAAGATGAAAATCTGATAGGGAGCTGTAAACTAAAAAGGAGGAGAACAGCGAGAGAGTGAAATTTGAGTTGACAGCAAGGCAGAAAGAAGACAAAAGAGAGGAAAGAGCTAAAAATAAGAAGTCAATATGTCAGAAGCATGTGTAGTGAAGGTAAAAGAAGACAAATGGACAGCAGCCGCTTGAAAGAGAATTAGAAGACGACAGACAGGAAAGCAGAAAAGAAGCTGCAACCAACATGATGGAAAAATACAATGTCCAGATCACAAAGGTAGAAAGCAATGTATTTTGAATGTTTTAAATGGAATATGTTGGCTTTGGGAAATCTACATAGCAAATGTGTTTGTATCGTGTTCAGGAGAAAGGAAATGCATTTCTGTTTTTATTTCTCCAGTGTTGAAGTTTAACTAAGTTTAACTTTTTTGGGGTTCCGAGTTCCATTTTTGTCTAAATATTTTTATTTCTGATACGCGATCCCATGTTCTGTATTTGGTGAGGGTCTGTTGGTGTGACAGTAATGGCAGGTTGGGAAATTGGAGGGAAGGCAGGGAGGAGAGGGGATCAGGGAGGGGGCCCTAGCATGTCTAATACCAGTTCTGACCCTTGCTGTATAGCTGGTAGGGATCCCAAGCCTCCCCAGCTGAGGACTTCCTCCAAAGACGGCCACAACTTCCTTCTACCAAGCTCTGCAGTCAGTGACAGCATGCTTGAGTCACCGACAGCTAAGCACGCATAGGGTGCTGGCATCAGTGGCTTACGGATGTTGCTACTGCCTGTCAAGTTTGGTAAAAGGGAGTTCTGGCCACCTTCAGAGAAAGTCTTCAGCTGACAGAGTTTGAGGATCCTTATTAGCTAATTAATGTATTTATATTTTGCGGTAGGGCAGGGCAGAGAAAATATTGTGCCCACCCACTTTGGGCTCAGGCCCATCCAAAATTGGCTGTCTGGCTACGCCACTGATTCAAATATTATGTTTTATCATTATCTTGTTGCCCAAGATCTTTCTGTAACACTAAATGTCTATTTTCTAATATATTTCCATCACTCATGATATATTGTAAGCCACATTGAGCCTGCAAAGAGGTGGGAAAATGTGGGATACAAATGCAATAAATAAATAAATAAATAAAATAAATAGTGGAATGGGTGAGTTGTGGGGGCTTCTAAAATCTATGTGTGTGGTTATAGAATACACCTGGTCAGTACATAATTTAGGCATCGGCACTTACACCAATTTTTACCTGGTGTAACTGCAAGTGACTACATTTAGATGTGCAGAGGGCGCTCAGCATATTCTATAAACCGTGTGGAAATTTAGGCTTATTCAATAAAGTAAGCCTAGCTGTATTTCACTTCAGCACCGATTTTTTAGGCGTGATATATAGAATCTAGTCCATTATGTGCACATTTTGTACTATACCAACTAATGGCATGCCTATAACTGCCAATCAGCTCCAATTAACAGCCATTATAGCCAATTATTGCTAACTAAAATCAATTGAACAAATTATTAAATTAAGTTAAATGTGTAACTGCCACTAGTTTATAACTTGCATATGCAACTTTGAGTGCTAAGCATAAAGTTGTGTATGCAACTTTATAGAATCAGGGAGACAATACCTTGCCCTAGATCATGAGGAGTTTCAGTAGTCGAAGAAGAATTTAACCCTGGCTTCCCCGATTCTCAATGTGGATGGGCTGTCATTTGCAACAATATAGGAAATGCCTATGACATATCCCATGTTGTGAACCAATGAAATCAAGCAGAAAAGATATGACATTTTCCCCTTGATTCTATAAAAGTTGCCAAAAGTTGTGTGCACAATTTAATTGAATAAGGAGCCAATTAGTGCCAATAATTAGACTTAACTGGCAATTCTTGGTGCTAATTGAAATCAATTAGCATGTACATGCATACATTTAGGCATGTGATCCGCATGCAAATTTTACATGCATACTGAAAAAGGGGCACAGAAATGGGAGGGTCATGGGCGTTTCGGGGCAGAGTGTGGGCGTGGATTCAAGTTATGCATAATAATAAAACTTTATTTATAACCCACTACATCTTTAAAAGTCTAAGTGGGGAACAAATCATATACAAAATATTTAAAAAAACAAAACAAAGGGTTTCATATGTAAATTTAGGCAGGGTCATTTGCACCATGTTTTCGTTAATGCAAATGGACACGCCTAAATTTATGCATGACCCCTGCTCTTGAGCACTGTTCTATAAACCGTGCATAACTTTAGGCATGGCTTATAGAATAGCACTTGAGGTTTTTTTTCCAGTGTCTATTTCTAGGCACAATTTATAGAATTAACCTTTTATGTTTTTTTCATTTGCTGATAATTGTCACGGTACTGGTGCAGTCTCTGGAGTCGAGCTCTCTGCGTGCTTCTGGCGTGGTGGTCTCCCAGGTCAGATTCTGCCTCTGAGGCAGGTCAGGCCGCAACTTGTATAGGTGGACTCGATGGTGACTCCTTCCGGGGAGGGCGGTTCCCTGTGCAATGACGCTTGCTCGTCGAGTGCCAGATCTCCTGCTTTCGACGCTGAGGCAGCTCCTCCTCTAGGAAGGCGTGGTCATCAGTGATGTCAGACACCTTCACCTTTTAGGGGAGAGCCATCTTGCGCTTCGGTGCATCAGCTACTTCCTGCCTGGAGTTCCGGTAAGTTTCTTTGTCTGACTGTCTGCCGCCTACCTGAACCTACAAGCCTGAACCTGACTGCATTATCTGCTAGCCACCTGCCTGAACCTACAAGCCCGGACATGACTCCGCTACCTGCTAGCCGCCTGCCTGAACCTAGAATCCTGAACCTGACTCCGCTACCTGCTAGCCACCTGCCTGAACCTGACTTCTCCACCTGCCAGCTTGAACCAGTAAGTCTGACACCGAACTCTAGTCTTCCCTTTACACCACTGGGTTCTCCTGTCCTTCTGTTGCTTAGACCCACGACCGCTCCTCGGTGCCCTTCTTGGTAGTTCTCTCTCGCCCTGACACCCATCAAGTTCTGCCGGCCGCCCGCACCTAGGGGCTCAACTACTAGGGAATGGCGGTCATCGCAGGTGAAGCACTGGGCTTTCCAACTGCTGATTCCAGACAGCACCCAGGACTTACGTTTGACTGTCTCTGGTCTGGATAGAGCACAAGAGCTCACACCGATGGTAATCATCGTACCCATCATGACACAGCGTGACAGATGTGACAGATAGCAAGGCCATGAGCTCGTTGGTTAAGCCTGAGCTTCCCGATCTGGCCCAAGTCCTTCAACAGCAACAGTCTCAGTTACACCATTTATCAGGAGTTCTTCAGGATGTTTGCACTCAACTCTCCACAGCGAACTGGAGCTCCTTCACAGGCCGACGCCTCTGCTCCTGGACCACCCCTCGGAGTACCCGAACCTTCCAGGTTCGATGGATCTGCCATGGCTTGCCATGGATTTCTGAATGAATGCCTAATGCATTTCGAACTTCAACCTGCTTCATTTCCCTCCGAACGCACCAAGGTTATCTATATTATTTCCTTGTTATCTGGCCAAGTGCTGGCTTGGGCCTCTCCATTGTGGGAACAAGACCACATCTTGTCCAACTTATCTGAATTCCTCCGCCATTTTAGAATGGTTTTTGATGAACCTGGGCGTCCGTCTTCTGCTGCTAGCGAGATCCTCCGAGTGCAGTAAGGGACTCTCACTGTGCGATCTTATGCTATCCAGTTCTGCACGCTGGCAGCCGAACTTCGCTGGAATCAGGGGGCCTTGACTGCTATCTTCTGGCAAGGCCTCGCTGACAGGATTAAAGATGAACTGGCAGGTCGAGACATGCCCAACACACTAGATAAGTTGATAGCGCTGTGTATCCACATTGACATCCGCTTTCAAGAAAGAGCCCATGAACGTGCGGCCTCCCATCTGTTTTCTCAAACTGCTCCTCATCCTCAGTGACCTTCACCCGAGACTGGGACTTCTACTTCTGCAACTGAAAGAACGGAGGAGCCTATGATGGTAGGCCATTCTCATTTGTCTCAGGAGGAGAGGTCACATCATCGCAAGAACAAACTCTGCCTATACTATGGAGGATCTGGACATTTTCTGAAACAATGTCCCCCAAAATCGGGAAACTAATAGGCCCACATCTGGGGAGAATCACCCTGGGCCTGTGTGACAATTTCCCCAAGTCCCTGCTGACAGTACCTGTTACCCTTCGTTGGCCAGGTGGCAAGGCGACTACCGTCATACTCACTGACTCTGGAGCAGCAGGCAATTTTATCAATGCTAATCTCCTACAGTACCTGTGGATTCCCACCCAAGAGATCAGTACAGTCTTGCAGGTCATGTCTATTCAGGGTAAGGTGCTTCCTTGGCAAGGTACATCGAATTTCAACCCCTATCCAATTACAAGTGGGAATTCTTAACCATGAGGACATTCAGTTCTTAGTTCACTCGGAGTCCATTCATATTCTTGGGGCTTCCCTGGCTTCACCTTCATTCCCCTTGGATTAATTGGAGTCATAATTCCATCGATAGGTGGAGACCTGGATGTTTCTACAAGTGCTTGGACCTTGTGTCGACCCTTGATACCAGGCTGCTTCACTCCTGTCCTCTCTTCCGCCACAATATGCAGACTTCCACGATGTTTTTGATAAAAAAGAAGCAGACATTTTGCTGCCTCACAGGAGTTTTGATTGCCCTATCGAGTTGATTCCTGGGAAGATGCCTTCTAGGGGATGGATTTATACACTTTCCCGAGTAGAATCTAAAGCCATGAGAGACTATGTCTAAGAGAACCTGAAAAAAGGTTTTATTAAACCTTCTACCTCTCCTGCTGGGGCAGGTTTCTTTTTTGTCTCCAAGAAAGATGGCACTCTCTGTCCCTGCATAGACCATTAAAAATCAATACCCACTACCTCTTATTTTGGAGTTATTTGACCACCCTTCAGGGAGATGAATGGAAAACTGCCTTCAATACGCATGAAGGTCAACTATGAGTATTGAGTCACGCCCTTTATTGTGTTCAATTCTGGTCGCCGCATCTCAAGAAAGATATAGTAGAATTGGAAAAGGTGCAGCGAAGGGCGACTAAAATGATAGCGGGGATGGGACGACTTCCCTATGAAGAAAGACTAAGGAGGCTAGCAAGCTCATTTTCAAAGCACTTAGCCTCCCAAAGTTCCATAGAAACCTATGGAACTTAGCCTCCCAAAGTGCTTTGAAAATATGCGTCTAGGGCTATTCAGCTTGGAGAAGAGACGGCTGAGGGGAGACATGATAGAGGTACATAAAATAATGAGTGGAGTGGAACAGGTGGATGTGAAGCGTCTGTTCACGCTTTCCAAAAATACTAGGACTAGGGGGCATGCGATGAAACTACAGTGTAGTAAATTTAAAACAAATCGGAGAAACTTTTTCTTCACCCAACGTGTAATTAAACTCTGGAATTCATTGCCGGAAAATGTGGTGAAGGTGGTTAGCTTAGCAGAGTTTAAAAAGGGGTTGGACGGTTTCCTAAAGGACAAGTCCATAAACCGCTACTAAATGGACTTGGAAAAATCCAAAATCCCAGGAATAACATGTATAGAATGTTTGTACGTTTGGGAAGCTTGCCATGTGCCCTTGGCCTGGATTGGCCGCTGTCGTGGACAAGATGCTGGGCTCGATGGACCCTTGGTCTTTTCCCAGTATGGCATTACTTATGTACTTATGTAATGTGCCTGCGGTTTTCCAAGATTTCATAAATTACATCTTCAGAGATGTCCTGTATTCCTCAGTCATTGTGTATCTGGATGACATCCTGGTTTTTTCTGCCTCACCTCAGGATCACCCTAAGCACATTCGAGCAGTTCTTAAACGACTTTGAGACAACCATCTTTTGCCAAACTCAAAAAATGCGCGTTTCACCAGACATCCATTTCATTTCTTGGATACATTATCTCACCTGAGGGACTTCAAATGGACCCAGAGAAGCTCCAGGCTATTCAATCCTGGCTCCAGCCCCAGGGACTTTGCTCCCTTCAACGATTCATAGGGTTTGCGAACTATTACAGATAACTTATAGACCATTACTCTACTATCACTGCTTTGCTAACGGGCTCACTAAGAAGGGAGCAGATGTCAAGAATTGGTCTCTTGAGGCTATGCAGGACTTTAATAGATTGAAGATGGCCTTCTAGTCTGCCCCCATCCTCCGGAGCCCTGATATTAACAAACCTTTCACTATGGAAGTGGACGCATCTTCACTTGGAGCAGGAGCCATTTTATCTCAGGTCTCTGAAACGGAGAAGGGTCACACTTGCTTCTTCTTCTCCAAGTCATTCTCACCTACAAAGCGTAATTATACTATAGGAGATAGGGAGCTTCTAGCACTCAAACTGGCCTTGCAAATATGGCGTTACTCACTTGAAGGGTCCCTTCATCCTTTTACCATCATAACTGACCATAAAAACCTTCTTTATCTTCAAAATGCCAAATGGCTGAACCCCCGTCAGGACCGATGGTCTTTATTTTTCGCTCGCTTCAATTTCCGGCTGATGTTTAGACCAGCAGAAAAGAACATTCAAGCTGATGCTTTATGCAGAGCCTTTTAGTCCTCTGAGGAACCTGATGAACCTCAGCCCATGCTTAATCCCGCCTGCAATATAATCAACACGGGAGTTAACGAACAATCCTCTGATGGGGACATTCCTCATGCCTGACAGGCCATCCAGGGTTTTGGAAGACCCTATACCTCATCTCTCAACATTACAAGTGGCCTCGCATGGCACAAGATGTTCAACAATTCATTACTACCTGTCCCACCTGTGCTCATAACAAAGGGTCGCATGCCAAACCATGGGTTCTCCTTCAACCTGGTTCCTCAAAGACCTTGGCAAGAAATTTCCATGGATTTGATCTTCCTCCCTCCTAGGGCTACACAGTGCTCTGGGTGGTAGTGGATCGCCTTTCCCGAATGGCTCATTTCATACCGATGCCCGCGCTTCCCTCTGCCTTCACCCTGACCCAAGCCTTCATTCAGCAAATTTTTCACCTCCACGGACTTCCCTCATGTATCATTAGCAACTGTGGGCCCCAGTTTACTTCATGATTCTGTTGGTCTCTCTGCTCATCACTGCCCATTTCTCCTTGGCATACCATCCTCTGACTAATAGTCTAGTCGAACGAATTAACTAGACTCTCAAAAGTTTCATACACATGTATGAAAGGATGCCAGGACAATTGGGCATCCTTATTACATAGTAGATGATGGCAGAAAAAGACCTGCATGGTCCATCCAGTCTGCCCAACAAGATAAACTCATATGTGCTACATTTTGTGTATACCTTACCTTGATTTGTATCTGCCATTTTCAAGGCACAGACCGTAGAAGTCTGTCCAGCACTAGCCCTGCCTCCCAACCACCAGCCCCGCCTCCCACCACCAGCTCTGCCACCCAATCTCGGCTAAGCTTCTGAGGATCCATTCCTTCCGAACAGTATTCCTTTATGTTTATCCCACGCATGTTTGAATTCCATTACCGTTTTCATCTCCACCACCTCCCATGGGAGGGCATTTCAAGTATCCACCACTCTCTCAACATCTGCCAAGCGGTGACCTGCTCAGACGCTCAAACTGTGGACACTAGGGACAGGAGGATGTTTGCCCGCGTGTCGGGGAGATAAGCTCGAGCTGTCTTTGTGTCCAGCAGTGCTACAATGAACTCTAATTTTTCAACAGGAGGGAGATGGGACTTGGTGTAATTATTAGGAACCCTAGTAGCTCGAGCACCTGAATAGTCATCTGCATGGACTTCTGAGAACCGTCCTTCCATGTGCTCTTCACCAGCCAATTGTTGAGATAAGGGAACACATGCACTCCCAGTCTGGCTACTGCTAGGCACATTGTAAACACCCTGGGCGCAGACGCCAGGCCAAAGGGCAGTACATGCCCTGGGCAGAATTCGCCTACAACAACCATCTCCATGAATCTTCTCATATGTCGCCATTTTTCGTTGTGTATGGACAACATCCTCGATTACCCCTTCCGATTCCTGAAGCTTCGGGACCACCTGCTGTTTACTGCACTCTTCAGAACATTCATAACATCTGGAACAACGTTCAGGGACATCTTCAATGAGCTGCGGCCCGATTTAAGCACTTCACCGATGTTAAGAGAAGAATGGCACCAATCTTCCAACCCAGACAGAAGATTTGGCTCAGTACCAAGTATTTACGACTTTGTCTACCTTCCTATTAATTCTCTCCCAGATTCATTGGACCATTCCCCATACACTCCCAGGTGGGGACCACCACTTATCGCCTACTACTACTAGTTAACATTTCTAGAGCGCTACTAGGGTTACGCAGCGCTGTACAGATTAACATAAATTGACATAAAGGACAGTCCCTGCTCCAAGGAGCTTACAATCTAAAGGGTGAAATGTCAAGTAGGGGCAGTCCAGGTTTCCTAAATAGAGGTATGATGGTTAGGTGCCGAAGGCGACATTGAAGAGGTGGGTTTTGAGCAAGGCTTTGAAGATGGGCAGGGAGGGGGCTTGGCATATGGGCTCAGGGAGATTATTCCAGGCATGGGGTGAGGCGAGGCAGAAAGGGCGGAGCCTGGAGTTGGCGGTGGTGGAGAAGGGTACTGACAGGAGGGATTTGTCTTGAGAACAGAGGTTACGGGTAGGAATGTAAGGGGAGATGAGGGTAGAGAGGTAGGGAGGGGCTGTAGATCGAGTGCATTTGTAGGTTAAAAGGAGAAGCTTAAACTGTATGCGGTACCTGATCGGAAGCCAGTGAAGTGACTTGAGAAGAGGGGTGATATGAGTGTACCGGTTCAGGCGGAAGATAAGACATGCAGCAGAGTTTTGAATGGACTGAAGGGGGGATAGGTGGCAAATTGGGAGGCCAGTGAGGAGTAGGTTGCAGTAGTCAAGGCGAGAGGTAATGAGAGAATGGATGAGAGATCGGGTGGTGTGCTCAGACAGGAAGGGGCGAATTTTGCTGATGTTATAGAGGAAAAAGCGACAGGTCTTGGCTATCTGCTGGATATGCACAGAGAAGGAGAGGGAGGAGTCAAAGATGACCCCGAGGTTGCGGGCAGATGAGACGGGGACAATGAGGGTGTTATCAACAGAGATAGAGAGTGGAGGGAGAGGAGAAGTGGGTTTGGGAGGGAAGACAATAAGCTCAGTCTTGGCCATGTTCAGTTTCAAGTGGTGGTTGGACATCCAGGTCGCAATGTCAGCTAAACAAGCTGATACTTTAGCCTGGGTTTCTGCAGTGATGTCTGGTGTGGAGAGATAAAGCTGGGTGTCATCGGCATAAAGATGATATTGGAACCCATGGAAGGAGATTAGGGAACCGAGGGAGGAGGTGTAGATTGAGAAAAGAAGGGACTCTAACAGACAGCGGGATAGGGGTGGAGGAAGAACCCTGAGAATGTACTCTGAAGGTACGGTGGGAGAGATAAGAGGAGAACCAGGAGAGGACAGAGCCCTGGAACCCAAGTGAGGACAGTGTGGCGAGAAGTAAGTTATGATTGACAGTGTCAAAAGCGGCGGATAGGTCGAGGAGGATAAGGATGGAGTAGTGACCTTTGGATTTGGCAAGGAACAGGTCGTTGCAGACTTTAGATAGTGCCGTTTCCATCGAGTGTAGGGGGTGAAAGCCGGATTGAAGTGGATCGAGGATGGCGTGAGAGGATAGAAAATCGAGGCAGCGGCTGTGAACGGCGCGTTCAAGTATCTTGGAGAGGAAGGGCAGAAGGGAAATGGGGCGGTAGTTGGAGGGACAGGTAGGGTCAAGTGATGGTTTTTTGAATAGTGGTGTGACTACAGCATGCTTGAAGGTGTCAGGGACAGTTGCAGTGGAGAGAGAGAGGTTGAGGATATGACAGATGGGGGGGTGACAGTAGGAGTGATGGTGTTAAGTAAGTTGGTGGGGATGGGGTCTGAGGAACAGGTGGTGCATTTCAAAGAGGAGAGAAGATAGGCGGTTTCCTCTTCGGTGATATCGGGAAAAGAGGAGAAGGAGGCCTGGGTTGGTTGGTTGAGGGAGTGTGTTATAGGGTGAGGAGGAGGAGAAGATGGTTTGGAGGTGAATTCGAGGTTGATTTTCTGCACCTTGTCGCGAAAGTAGTCCGCCAGTGCTTGAGGAGAGAGTGAGGGGGGGTGGGAGCAGAGGGCACTTTGAGGAGGGAGTTAAGGTGGCGAAGAGACAACGGGGGTTAGAACTGAGGGAGTTGGTCAATTGGGTGTAATAGTCCTGTTTGGTGAGGAATAGGGAGGACTGGAAGGAGGATAACATGAATTTATAATGAATGAAATCAGTGTGGGTGCGAGATTTCCTCCAGAGGTGTTCAGCTGATCGGGCGCAGGAGCGAAGGTATCGGGTGCAAGGGGTCAGCCAGGGCTGGGGATTAGTACGCCTCATGGGATGGGAGATGGACGGTGCAAGGGCATCGAGAGCAGACGAGAGGGTGGCATTGTATGTGGAGACAGCCTTGTTGACAGTCTCAGAGGACATGATAGAAGGGAGGAGATCAGAGATAGTAGAGGATAAGGTAGGCGGGTCGATCGCCTGGAGATTCCTAGAAGTAGTGGTTAGTATTGGGCGGGACTGAGGGGGAGGGTGATGAAGTGTGAAGGTGATCAGGTGATGGTCAGAGAGAGGAAGAGCTGAGGCGCAGAAATTGGAGGGGGAGCAGGTAGAAGAGAGGACGAGGTCAAGACAGTGGCCAGATCGGTGAGTGGGGGTGGTGGAGCTCAGTAGGAGGTTGAAGGAGGAGGTTAGAGTGAGGAATTGAGAAGCATACGAGTCGGAAGGGTTATCAGTGTGTATGTTAAAATCACCAAGAATGAGGGATGGGGATGAGGGCTCAAGAAAAACGGAGAGCCAGGCATCGAAGTCGGTAAGGAAGGAAGGGAGGGACTTATTAGGGGGCAGTAAATGACTGCAACTCTGAGTGGCAGTGGGTAGAATAGACTGATGGCATGGACTTCAAAGGATGAGAAACAGTGAGACTGTGGTAGAAGGAGAGGTTGAAAACTGCAGGAGGACGAAAGTAGTAGCCCGACACCGCCACCGCGGCCAGCTGGGCGGGGAGAATGGGAGAAAAGATAACCACCGTGGCATAGGGCCGCGACTGAGGCAGGGTCGTCAGGGGTGAGCCAGGTTTCAGTTAGGGCGAGCAGGTGGAGGGAATGGGAGATGAAGAGATCATGGGTGAAGGAAAGTTTGTTGCAGACCGAGCATGCATTCCACAGGGCACACGAGAAGGGGCGGGAGGAGGGGGGGAGGAAGGGAACAGAGATGAGATTGGAGATATCACGGAAACATTTACATGGATGAAGCGAGGACGAGTACAGATGTGGGGGACCTGGGTTGGGATTGATGTCTCCCGCGAATAGCAGGAGAAGGAGCAAGAGAGTGCGGAGGAGGGTGGGGGAGGTAGGGTGACGAAGGCGGCGGAGACGGGGTGCACTTAGGAGGAATGGGGAGGGGTTCATGGCAGGAATGAGGTGTTGAAGGTTGAGAGCTAGGAAGGAGGAGGAGGACAGTAGGGATGGTGAGGTGGGGGACAGGGGTGGGTAGGGTATTGGAGTAGTGAGCAGGACGGGAGAGGACATGGATGGGCAGTGGGTTTGTGCGGTATGCGGCGGTGGGAGGGGGAAAAGGTTGGGGAGGGATAGTGCAAGGAAGACAATGTGTATGGGGGCCATAAGTAGTGACTGGGTGTTTATGGGTGCAGATGTAATGACAGAGGCAGGACTGGAACAAGCTGGAATGGTTTGGAGCAGAATAGCGCAGAGCAGCAAGATTGGAGCAGGCTGGAACAAGCAGGATCGGGCGAACTGGAACACGCTGGAGCAGATGGACTGGAACAAGCAGGCTGGAGCAGATGGACTGGAGCAAGCAGGGAGAAGCTGGATCAGGTGGACTGGAGCACGTTGGAGCAGATGTACTGGAACAAGCAGGCTGGAGCAGATGGACTGGAACAAGCAGGGGGGAAGCTGGATCGACGGACTGGAACAAGCTGGGATCAGGCGGACTGGAACGAACTGGGATCAGGCAGACTGGAGTACGCTGGAGCAGTAGGACTGGAGCAGGCTGGAGCAGACGGACTGGAACAAGCAGGCTGGAGCAGATGGACTGGAACAAGCAGGGGAGAAGCTGGATCGGCGGACTGGAGCAAGCTGGGATCAGGCGGACTGGAACGAGCTCGGATCAGGCGGACTGGAATGAGCTCGGATCAGGCGGACTGGAACACGCTGGAGCAGTTGGACTGGAACAAGCAGGCTGGAGCAGATGGACTGGAACATGCGGGGGGAAGCTGGATCTGCGGACTGGAACAAGCTGGGATCAGGCGGACTGGAACACGCTGGGATAAGGTGGACTGGAACACGCTGAGGCAGATGGACTGGAACAAGCGGGGGGGGGGGGGGGGGAGCTGGATCTGTGGACTGGAACAAGCTGGGATCCGGCGGACTGGAACACACTGACGCAGATGGACTGGAACACGCTGAAGCAGATGGACTGGACAAGCAGGGGGGGAAGCTGGATCGGGCAGACTGGAACAAGCTTGGATCAGGCAGACAGGAACAAGCTGGGATCGGGCAGACAGGAACAAGCTGGGATCGGGCAGACTGGAACAAGCTTGGATCAGGCAGACTGGAACACGCTGGAGCAGTTGGACTGGAACAAGCAGGCTGGAGCAGATGGACTGGAACATGCGGGGGGAAGCTGGATCTGCGGACTGGAACAAGCTGGGATCAGGCGGACTGGAACACGCTGGGATAAGGTGGACTGGAACACGCTGAGGCAGATGGACTGGAACAAGCGGGGGGGGGGGGGGGGGGGGGGAGCTGGATCTGTGGACTGGAACAAGCTGGGATCCGGCGGACTGGAACACACTGACGCAGATGGACTGGAACACGCTGAAGCAGATGGACTGGACAAGCAGGGGGGGAAGCTGGATCGGGCAGACTGGAACAAGCTTGGATCAGGCAGACAGGAACAAGCTAGGATCGGGCAGACAGGAACAAGCTGGGATCGGGCAGACTGGAACAAGCTTGGATCAGGCAGACTGGAACACGCTGGAGCACATGGACCGGAACAAGCAGGGGGGAAGCTAGATCTGCGGACTGGAACAAGCTGGAGCCGTTGGACTGGAGCAAGCAAGCAGGGAGAGGCTGGATCGAGTGGACTGGGGCAAGCTGGAGCAGCTGGGCTGCCCCCAGAGCAACAGAGCAGCCAAGGCGTTCGAAGGAGTCTGCCCCGCTACAGATCCGCTGGGCCACTGCAAGGCCGCGCCACGCGGCAGGACGGGCAGTATGGGCGTCGGGCTGCCGGGCCTGGGAGTGTCGTGGTGGTGAGGTGGGTCTCCCGGACTGCTGGGCCGGGTCCGCGCAGGTCTATGCTCACCTATCCAATAGGTGAGGCTGTCCACCGCCCGTGCCCCGCGTCGCTCGGTCCGGGCCTGCGCCACGAAGTCAGGCTCGCGCCACAGGCCGCGGGTGAGCTCCCTCCCACACCACCTGGGTCACACAGAGCTTCCACCCGACTCGGTCCTGGGCAGTTCCTGCCAGGGAGCGCGATGGCTACGGGCGAGCTCTCGGACTCCACAGACTCGGCGCCTGGGCGGCTGACTGCACGAGACCGTCCCGCAGCCTGGGCCCTCGCACCGCTCTGGGAGCGATGGAGTAAACTCCCAGAAACGTCCACAACGTAGCTCAACGTGGCTCACGACCCGAGTCTCTGGCTCTGCTGGGGGGGGATCGCACCGCACCAGGAGCGCTGGGGAACCTCTCCAAACCCAGGTAGAAGAAATTCTCGATTCCAAGCGATGCTCCGGAAAACTTTATTATTTGCTCTCTTGGAAACACTTCAGCCCCAAAGACAATTCCTGAACCTGACTCTGCTACCTGCTAGCCGCCTGCCTGAACCTGAATCCGCTACCTGCTAGCCACCTGCATGAACCTATAGGGCCGGAACCTGACTCCTGCTCCTACCAGCCGCCTGCCTGAACCAGTAATTCTGACACCAAACCCTAGTCTTCCCTTTACTATGCTGGGTTCTCCTGTCCCTCTGCTGCTCAGACCCATGAGACCCATGACCGCTCTTCGGTGCCCTTCTCGGTAGTTCTCTCTCACTCTGACACCTATCAAGTCCTGACGGCTTCCCGCACCCAGGTGTTCAATTGCTGGGGAACGGCGGTCATCGCAGGTGAAGCACTGGGCTTTCTGACTGCTGATCCCAGACAGCACCCAGGCCTTCCAGTCGACTATCTCTGGTCTGGATACAGCACAAGGGCTCACACCGACGGTAATCATCGTACCTGTCGTGACACAGCGTGACAAATGGTGTGGCATTGTTCCTGAAACAAAAAAGAAGACTAACCAAAACAAAACAAACAATGCTGCAAACAACACAGAAAATGGAACTAAACAAACATTTTTGGGCTGCCCATTCCTAGTTACTCTAACCTCTAATCCACCTCTGGCTCCTACAAAGCTCATAGCTTTCTTATCCACTAATCAATTTTCATCTCCGATGATATACTGTTCCTCACTAGCTGTGACATCAGTCCTGCGCAGTCATGGTTGCAGAATTAACTCTACAATTAATGAACAAAAACAGGTCTCCATATAAACTGTATCAGTAATTTTCTTTCTTTCTGACCTAGGATCCTATCAGTACAACAGTGCAATAGGTAAACCTGGGAGAAAAACAGTCAAAATAGAGTAGGTCGATATACAGAAATGCTTTTTTGTTTGCATAGATATCTAGAAAGTCTTTTAGGTTGTATCAAGATCCCTCTGAAAATTACAACCAAGTCATGAAATTCTTTGAAAGTCACAGTCAACACCAATGATAAGTAATAAAATCACTGACACGTCAAAGTCATGGATACTATGATGACTACAAAACAATCTGATCCTCAAAACGGTAGAGCCAATATTTACTACTGAACATCAGACAAAAATCTATAGAAAACTACAGGGTTGTTTACCATTGCATGCAAATACGCTGCTAGGAGTTCACATATGCATAATCTACAGAACCAGTCATGCATCACAATAACAAATAAATCATGCACGAATGCACACACTGGATAAATATCAATAGTTCATTGGCACAAAGAAAGAGTAAGGAAAGCAAGCTTGTACAATAATGGGAAACAAGCCTGGGACTGCCAACTGCAAACAATTAAAAAGCACTTTCTAAGCTATTGAACATATGATGGGTCAGAAAAGTTTTTTGGACTCAGCTGTATCTGGTTCATTATGCTTTATTCAAAACATTTGCTTAAACTTCAGACATGGAAATACAAAGAAATGACAGCAGGACAATTAGAAAATATGTTTTTAGACTGTTTGGTTGGTAGTAAAAGAATCGCTGGAAGTCCCCTTTTTCAATATGATTTATTTTGAAATCCTGAGGTGACAATAGTGTTTTATGATGTTTATTTAGCCACCCTCACTGTTACAAAGTAAAATAAATCTGAGACCTGCCACATCTCGGAGTAAGGAGTCCCACAATACAAAATTCCATGCAAAAATAAAGCAACTCCAATATATTTTGCACAAGCTAGATGAGTAAAATAGAGTTCAGCCAGCATTTTAGGAATACCTCTCCTCTCCCCCCCCCCCCCACCCCCCCCCCCCCCAAAAAAAAAACCTCTCCTGACCTTTGCCTATCATCTGAGTCATCTTGTCAGGCAGAGTTTAGTAGACTGCGATTCAGGGTCGTATAAATCAATAGAGTGTCTAAAAAGGCCCCCCTGAGGAATCTCCTAGCATCATCCATAATCCAGTACAGAGTAACATAGTAACATAGTAGATGATGGCAGAAAAAGACCTGCACGATCCATCCAGTCTGCCCAACAAGATAAACTCATATGTGCTACTTTTTGTCTATACCTTACCTTGATTTGTATCTGTCATTTTCAGGGCACAGACCGTAGAAGTCTGCCCAGCACTAGCCCCGCCTCCTAACCACCAGCCCCGCCTCCTAACCTCTGGCTCCACCAGAATTCTACTCTAAAGCTTTCATGGCTGCCAAAAGGATTACACTAGTACTGTTCTTCAGGGCTGCTTAGATCGTATAAACTAACTTAAATACAAATAAATACTGCAACACCAAGCACTACAAATTAAATTCAATCCCTGATATGTTTAATGTCATAACTAGTTTCTGGCACAATTTTCCGTCTTACTGTTGAAATGTACACTCCACAAAGCATGATTACTGACTATTCAATATGCCACCTTCTTGACATTCTCTTTCCCTGGCAAAACACTTTCATTTTATAAACATGCATTTGGATGACATGTTTTACATAAAGCTGAATTACTGGCAAAGAACGTGTGTTATTGCAATGAAGCAGATTAGTAAATAAGGCCCTACGTTTGTACTTGAGGCAATGACAGATAGAAAGACTTGTTCTTGTTCCCAAACAGTATAAGCAGGATTTCAACCCCACTTTCCCTGGTTCTCAGTTTCCTACTCTAACCTATAGGGCTCCTTCCAGAACCCACAAATCAATGGCCCAAAACCTGGCCAAATGGAGGATAACTTTATAATAGGATGCCTAGATTAAGAGGCCAAGTAGGTTATCTACTTACTACTATTTTATGAAAACACATAGACACCTTTGTCTCTTTATAACATCTATTTTTTAAAAAAGGGCCTGAAAAACTCCCATTAGCACAGTCAAGAAAAACAAACAAACAAAAAAACCCCCAAAAACCCAACAATAAAGTGGAAGATATAAAGCATGGGACAATGCCCTTACAAATACTTTTTATTCATTATAAGTTATAAATTTTTTAAAACATTATCAGTGCATTGGCAATGACTTCTTTAGTGCAACAACCCTGGTTATAGGCGGGGACCACAGAAACGCTGTTTGCCCTGACTGAAGTTCGAAGCACTAGTGGTGTTAGGTGTCATAGAAGACCCAATGTTTGCAGTAGTGCTGAAGATGTTGCTATTATTATTTCTATTTATCCTGCCAAGACTTTTCATATAACGATGTGATGGTACACTACCATTTATTGGAATTCTGTTGAATCATCAACAATGAAATGAAACTTTGTATATGGTGGACACTTTAGTACGAATTCTGTATATTTGGAAACCTGAATAATTTTGACATATATTCCCTAATTCTAAAAAAGTCACCAAAACTTGTGCGCCCAATTTGCGCATGCAATTTAATTGACTAATGAGCTAATCAGTGCTAATTGGCTTTTTAATAGGCAATAATTGTCACTGATTAGCATTTACATACATAAATTTAGGTGTGGGATCTGCACCTAAAATGTATGCATGATCTGAAAAAGTGGGCACGGAAATTGGCAGATCATTGATATAACAGGGGTGTTCCTAAAATGTATACACATTAATATAGAATAACAGGGATCCATACCTAATTTAGGCACGCACATTTGCACCATGTTTCAACTGGTGCAAATGGCTGTGCCTACAGTTAGTCGCAATTCCCAGGTAGGCATAAGCGCTATTCTATAAACCGCGCATGGCTTATAGAATAACACTTTTTTCAACACCATATATAGAATCTAGTCCAGTGATTTCCAAACCTGGCCCTGAAGACACCCTAACCCGGTGATGGCGAACCTATGGCACGCGTGCCAGAGAGGGCACGCAGAGCCCTCTCCCTTGGCATGCGCGCCGTCGTTGGTCTGCCCACTCTCCCTCCCTCCGAGCACCAGTTCGCCCTCTCTCTAACCAAAGAAGCATCAGGCCGCCCGCCCGTCCTCCCTCCCAGCACCAGGAACCCCCCGCCTGCTCTGAAATTTAAAAAGCGTACCGTCCTACTCCTCGGGGTTAAGGTGACGTGCGTCGGCAGCCTATGGGGCGGGACCAGAGCTTGAGAGACAGAAGGGAAGGCCGAAGGCGCGCCGAGAGAAGAACATGCACTTCGCTGCCGACGCACGCCGCTTTAACCCTGAGGATGGTACGCTTTTTAAATTTCAGAGGAGGGGGTTCCTGGTGCTGGGAGGGAGGACGGGCGGGTGGCCTGATGCTTCTTTGGTTGGAGGGAGGGCAACTGGTGCTGGGAGGGAGGGAGGCAGGGAGACAGGCCTGGTGCTGGGTGGGTGGGTGGGAGGCTTCGTGCTGTGTGGTGCTGGGTAGGTGGGAGGGAGGGAGGCCTGATGCTGGGTGGGAGGGAGGCCTGCTACTGGGTGCTGCTGCTGCTGGGTGCTGGGAGGGAGGGAGGCCTGATGCTGGGTGGGAGGGAGAGAGCGCTGATGTTGGGTGCTGGGTGGGTGGGCGGGAGGGAGGCCTGATGCTGGGTGGGAGGGAGAGAGCCCTGATGTTGGGTGGGAGGGTGGGAGCCCTGATGTTGGGTGCTGGGTGGCAGGGAGGGAGCCCTGATGTTGGGTGCTGGGTGGGAGGGAGGCTGGCCTGATGCTGGGTGCTGGGTGGGAGGGAGCCCTGATGTTGGGTGCTGGGTGGGAGGGAGGCTGGCCTGATGCTGGTTGCTGGGAAGGCCTGATGCTGGGAGGGAGGGCTGCCTGGTGCTGGGAGGGAGGGCAGGGGGAGAGGAGGGTGGCTGGAGGGGAGGGTGGCTGGAGCGGAGAGGAGGGTGGCTGGACATTTGTGGCTGGAGGGGAGTGGAGGGTTGCTGGACATGGATGGAGGGCAAGAAATGAAGAAGAAAGGAGGAAAGTAAAGAAATAAATGGAAAGGAAGCCCTGGAAATGGCGTTAAGAGGACAGATAGCAGCAGAATCGGATACTGGGCCAGCATGATCAGAAAAACAAAGTCACCAGACAACAAAGGTAGAAAAGATAATTTTATTTTCATTAGTGTTTGGAATATGTCCACTTTGAGAATCAGGTGCTCAACATTAAATGTTTATATTTATTTACTTATGTATGGCATTTTATCCTACATTAAACATGAATTAGGATGTTTTGTGGATATCCACAATGAATAATGAAGAGAGATTTGCATGAAGTTGAAGGCAGTGCATGCAAATCTCTCTCACGAGTATTCATTGTGGATATCCTAAAAACCTGACTGGCTGGGGTGCCTCCAGGACCAGGGTTGGGAACCAGTGATCTAGTCCATAGTGCATACACAATTGAAGAGTTTGTGATCGTGTGGAATCTTTTCAGGTCTGGACAGTTTGTCAGGGTTGCCCCCAGTTTTAGTTCTATGACCTTTGTTCATTAAAGCTTTTTACACTGATGCTCTTTAAAAACACATTATAAGTGATAATGAATAAAAAGTCGATTTCACATATCTATTTGTAAGGGTGCTGGTCCCACGCTTTATATCTTTCACTTTAATGTTGTGTTTCTAAAATACCAGCATTAAGTGGCAGAAATCATGCCTTGAATGCAGGCATGGACATTTGTACCAGCTCCAATGCAAGCATAACCGTTCATGCATAAAGCCCACAACTACACATGTAGTTAGTATATTTTACAATCAATGCATTCACTTGTGAATTCTGCCTGTGTACTGCAAGGACTGCAACCTCGGCAGTGCCTGCAGTAAAAGTAAATATGTTTATGCCATCATGCATACTTTTACACCTAGAAGTACTTTATAAGAGTAGGATTTCATGACAGTTTGCCTGCTAGTGTTTTTTTTTATTATTTATGGCTTTATACCAATATCTATGTTCAATTTAGATGTCTATATTTGTTGGGAATTCATTGCATCTCTTAAGATTATCTGATCATATATTTTATTTTATTTATTGTCATTATTTATTTATTTCTATTTTTATACATATGTTTTTATATGCAAATGTTGTGTCTTACTGTATATGTAATCATGATTTTTCTATTTTATTTTAATAGACCCCTGACGCAGGTGCTTGGTTGCAGAAACATGGCCTGTGTCGGGTCTTTGCAAGTAAAGCATCTCCCTTTGTCCTGTTCTTGAAGTCCATTTTATGCTTTTTGGCTTATCTCGCTACTTTATAAGAGCCATTTGATGTGTTAATAGGGGGTGCAACCTTCTCCTGGTACCTTAAAATCACCTTGCTCCACTCCAGTCTTCGCCCGAGCAGCAACAGTGGCACTCAGACTGCCTGTGGCCTGCACCAGGGTTTTCTCTGTGAACCCTCCCGCCCTTCACAAAACAGGAAGTTGCATCAGAAGGGGTGGGACGGTTCACAGAGAAAGCCCCAGTGCAGGCCACAGGCAGCATATGAGTGCCAGTGCCACTGCCCAAGCAAAGACTGGAGGAAGATGATTTTTAAGGTGCGGGTGGGGAGGGGGGCACAGTCTGATAGGTGCACACAAGTACCTGGAATAAATATAATCACTGACCAATTAACAGATTTGCCATTTATATTTTAATTTGCATATCATACACATGTTGACAACGTCCTGGAATCTTCACTAGACTAAAGAAAATAGGGGAGGCTGGTCCATCCAATCAATAGGCCTTATTCAAAATGGACCCTTTTCATTCAGTGCCTATGGAACAAAATGTTTATTTAATAAAGTTCATTATATCTTCTACTTTCTCAGATAATACCATAAAAATCCTTGCTGAGCCACATTGAGAAAACAAGTTGTTGAAACATTATCTGGGCCAGAAAGTTTCCACTCGTTAAAACTCTTTTTAATATATACTCAAAACAGCTTCCAGAAAAATAACTCTTCATGCATGACTGAAATAGGCGTGTATAAATGAGACCAGGCATTTAGTATGTTTCACAGCTCTGTCTGGCAGACTAGGATACTCACTCTGGCTACCAACGTTAATTACTGGGATTTGCAAAGATTTCTAATTTAAGGCATAAATCTTAAACTCATGCACTCAAACTGGGCTAACTCATGTTCCTGAGAGAAGAATGAGAGTTGGCACTGAGCTATTACCCACGTGATAAAACAGGAATTAATGTCTGCTTCAACAGATGAGGAACTTGTTTCCACAGAGATTGTGTGTAGTCAGAACACAAGCTATCAAACAAGGCAAACACTGAACCATTGTCGCAAAAAATAACCTTGGACAGTGGCAATTTGGTATTTGTGGACGAAACATCAATCTCATTGTTACAGCTAGTGCAAAGAACTCTCTCTGTATAAATAACACCGTATGTGTCACAGCAAGTGAGCCCATGAGCTATTCCAGGACCAACAGTCAACAAGCCCCTTGGCCCTTGCACTGTTCCAGAACCAGCAATCGACAAGCCCAGTCCTTTGCTTGTGACGACCACTGTTCCTAGCAGTTGAGCCCTTGGGTTCTGTTATGATTGGGGTCTGAACCCCTCTCAAACTTACCTCTTTCCTGGGGGTCAGCTTCTTAGCTGGCTTCTGTTTCTTTTCTCTGTCCTTTCTGAGCTGGCTCTGTCTCTCTGTGCTGGCAGCTTCCAGCAGCATGGGGTTAATTGTTTTACTTTACTACAGCTGTGTGTTGCCTGAGTTGCTATACCTCTCTTTGGGTGTACTGGCTTCAAGTGTTTCACAGTTTTGCATTGGGGTGGGTTGGGCCTCTCTGGGTCAGTGTGCTTTTGCCTAGGTCTAGGGAGTGTGACATCATCAGGGAGGGCCTTGATAAGGAAGTGGTGTTGTTTCCTTCAGAGCCTTGGCAACGGTGGTGTTTGCTTTAGGTAGGGTGGTGCAGTGTGCACTTCTGACTCTGTGTCTAGTTTCCCTGCTTGCTTTTGCTAAGGTCCAGGTTAGTGTTAGTGCAGTGTGCACTGATGTCTGTGTGTTTAGCTTTCCTGATTTTCCCTCTTGGTTTTGGAAGCATTGCTGTGTGTAGGGCTTTGGAAGCTCTGTTGCTGATAGAAGTACTTCAGGGTTTGGTGTTGTTAGGAACACTGCAGAGTTTGCTGTTAGAAGTACTTCTGGTGTTTGTGCTATTAGGAGCATTGCAGTCTTTGCTGTTGGTGTTTGGTGATTTAGAATCACTTTTGGCTTATGTGTTAGCTTCCCTGCTTTTTCCTTGTGCCTCCCCTGTCTTCCCTTTTAGTGCTAGGAGCTCTTCTGGGTGCTTGCCAGAGTAGTGCTTAGGAAGCACCTTGTTAGTTGTATCTAGCTTGCTAGAGCAGTGCTTAGGTAGCTGGTTAGTTTTGTGTTTAGCTTATTAGTGTAAAGCTCTGCTTGTAGCTTGGTGCTTAGTAGCACCTGTGTTAGCTTTGTGTTTAGTTCCCTGCTCTGTTAGTCTAGGGCTTAGGAAGTCCCTTTCTTGAGCAGGGATTAGGAGCTCCTGTTTAGTATAGGGCTTAGGAAGTCCTTTTGTCAGTTTACTGTTAGGAACACTCCTGCTGGTTTAGGACTTGGGAGCACGTAGATCAGTTTAGGTTTAGGAGTACTTCTGTTTCCAGTCCTGGTCCCTGTGTCAGCCGGTATCCAGTAAGTCCTGTCGGCTACTCGAACCCAGGAGCTCAACTTCTGGGGGGCTTAGTAGCTAAGTGCAGGTGAAGCTGTGTGGACCAGCCCAGTGTGCTCCAGTCCCGTGTTCCAGTCCTGTGTCCTCCAGTCTGGGGGACCAGTCCAGTGTGCTCCAGTCCAGTGTGTTCCGGTCCGGTGTGGGTTCCAGTCTGGTGCGCTCCAGTCCAGTGTGTTCCGGTCCAGTGTGTGTTCCAGTCCTGTTTCCTCCAGTCCGGGGGATTCCAGTCCATGTGTTCCGGTTCGCTGGGCAGTGCCTGTAGTCCCTGCCGGAGTGCTTGCCCAGTGTTGGTTGGGGGGTTTTGCCTGCTGCTGTCGCTCCTCGTCAGCAGCCCAAGGGCTCACGTTTGCTCCAGAGCCCGGCCCTGCGGGCTCTGAACCTGAGAACCTGACAGGTTCTGGCGGCCAACAGGACTTGGAGAGAGTCTGGGCACTGAAGGGACAGCAGGAGAGAACAGACTCTAGGTGGGGAACTGAGGGTCAAGCAGATAGTCACAGGCAGGAATAAGGGTCCCGGCCATGGGACTAGCTTGGCAATAAGCAGAAGACAGTATCCGGTTCTGGTTCGGGATCAAGGCAGGCGGTAAGCAGAAGACAGTATCAGGTTCAGAGGTCAAAGAATAAACACACCTGAGAACTGCAAACAAAGTTGTAGCTGAGGCTCCAAACATATGAATGACCCCTCCCTAAAAGAAGAAGGCATCTGATGTCAGGTCCATATCAGGGGAAAGGCAGAACCTCGGAAGGAAAGTCAAAACCACTCCCAAGGGTAGGAGCAAACAGCAGCGCCAGAGAAAGGAGGAGCCAGCTGCACATAGTGGTGGTGTAGAAAGCCGCCGGCAACAAAAAAAACCTTTGTACTTATCAATAGAAACTCTGAATGTTGAGCGCCTGATTCCCATAACATTATGACTGTTTTGGTGGCCCTTTAGTAGGTGAAAATATCTCTGCACGAATACAATGCCTGCAAGGGAGCTAGGGAGACCCTATAAACAGCCCCTCCAAATAATACGATTACAATTTGGAACTAATTATTACTCTAAACGATTAAACCAATATTTCCTCTGTGTACATCCGTATGCTGCACAAGTCAGAATGCTTGAAAATATAAGTGAAATCAAGTAAAAATGCTACCAACAATAAAGAACCACAACATGGACATAGCAGCTGATAGTTTGTTTACTTTTTTGGGGTGTACCAAGATGACAGCTGCATGGGGGAGAAGGGGGGAATGGCTTCAGCTTTTTGATGTCATGCTATCTCCTGTTCTCAGTGTAACCTCCTTGGCTGCCCCCAATGCCTCTAAGTCCTGCCCACCCACTGACCTAGTCCTTAGTGGAACACATGACCTGGTGCGGGAGGTAATGGTGCTGGGGCCACTTGATAACAGTGATAATATGATCAGATTTGATATTAGCTTTGAAGTAAGTATACCCAGGAAATAAAGTTAGTGTTTAACTTTAAAAAAGGAGACTATGATAAAATGAGAAGAATAGTGGAAAAAAAACCTTAGAGGAGCGTCTGTGAGGGTCAAAATTTACATCAGGTGTGGATGCTGTTCAAAAACATCATCCTGGAAGCCCACGCCAAATATATTCCTTGTATTAAAAAAGAAGTACAGAAGAACAAATGACAGCCGGAATGGTTAAAAAGTGAGGTGAAGGAAGCTATTAGACCTAAAAGAAAATCCTTCATAAAATGGAAGAAGGAACTGACTGAAAATAATATGCAGCATAAGGAATGTCAAGTCAAATGCAAAGTGCTGATAAGGAAAGAAAAGAGAGCCTTTGAAAAAGAGATTGCGCTGGAGGCAAAAACACACAGTAAAAATGTTTTTAGGTACATTAAAAGCAGGAAGCCAGCAAAAGAATCGGTTGGACCGCTAGATGACCAAGGGGTAAAAGGGGTGATTAGGGGAGACAAAGCCACGGCGGAGAGATTAAATGAATACTTTGCTTCGGTCTTCACCAAGGAAGATTTGGGAGAGATACCCATTGTACCTGAATTTCACTCACCTTGAGCTACTACTGAAAAAGGTGTGAGCAAAATCTAAATATATAAATACCGGGGGTCACGTGACGCTATGGTGGAGAGAAGTCGTGTGTGAGCTTTTCTCCGCGGCCTGACTGCTCTTACTAGACTCAGCAATAGAATCGGAGCCCGGAACGGAGTGTTCCCCGATACAAAACACAGCAGTGAGTGAGATATTATAGGAAAGAGACTCAAAAACAGCAGGATGGCAACAAAATCCGCACAAAAAGACAAACTCCGAGGGAAGGTGCCTGAGTATAAAATCGCGGCCTCACCTCCCAAGGCAGGACCTTCGGTGTCATCCGCCTGGATAGGCATGATCACATCAGAGATGACAGTGGTGATGGAGGAATTATTAGAACGTCGCCTCGCTCCGCTTGCCAAAAAGTTGGATAATAAACTAGAACAACTAAGCTCGAAGCTGGAAGAGCTGACCAGAGAATGCGGAGCGTACCAGAGTAGGACCAGCGAAGTGGAGGAAAAAATGACCGTAATGGAAGGCCGCCAAATAGACCTAATAAGCCAATGCAAGGTAATGGAAGCTAAGATAGAAGATTTGGAGAACCGCTCCAGGTGGAACAATATCCGTCTGGTGGGGTTACCGGAGGCTCTCGGTGGCCGTTCGCTGAAGCGAGTGTTAGAGCAATGGCTCACAAAAACAATTGATTTTCCTGCTGAACTGGGCCCATTACGCATAGAGAGAGCCCATAGACTGGGAGTTCGTCAAGAGGAGAGAAATAAACCAAGAGTGGTGATCTGTAGAGTATTAAACTTCGCACATAAACAAATTATACTCCAAACAGCGCACTCTGATAAGTCTCTGACCTTTGAGGACTCACAGATCCTTTGCTTCCAAGATTATTCGGCCGCCATAGTGGCAAAGCGGCACGCTTTTTCAGCAGTGTGCTCCCAGTTGTTTACCATGAAGATCCAATTCACGCTTCAATACCCTGCTACCCTGAAAATTACATATAAAGGCACAACGAGATCTTTTGAATCCGACAAAGAAGCTAGAAAGTACGTGGATCAATTGGCGAATTCAGATCGAACGGCAACTGAAGATGGCGGGCAGACTTGAAGGACTGCAGAAGTATACCTGTAAGGGATTACAGTGTACAGTGGTAAGCGAAGCGAGGGACTGGCAGCAAGTCTAAATCTGGAAACCATATTGGAAAGTGGCACAGTATTTAGCGAATCGTTTTATATTAATATTAATGTTGAGAGTTAACTGTTAGATGTTATATTGTTCAAGTTCATTGGACTGCAGCACTTAGAACTCGTACTGCCCTCCTCAGTAAAGACACAGATGGAGCGCACTGAGGTTTTCTTTGTGGAACTAAAGGCAAGGTGAGAGACCTTTTGATTGGGGAGGTCTCCACTTGGGGATTTTCACATCTAAGAGTGCATTAGGGCTCTTCATTTGGACAACAAGTCACCAGTATGTGTACTTTAATCTCTGAGCTCTCAATTTGAGAGAGGTGAACCTACTATATTACTGAACTCAGTGCAGGAGGGATGAAGTAGATTTACCTTTAAGCAATTTTCACTGACTCAAGAGGCCATAGCTCTGGGGTAGACTGGAGATGGACTTATCTCTGAACTAGTGTTCTGGTGGAAAACAGCTAAAGGACACTGAGAAAGTTAGGCTGAATATTTCAACAATTGCAAAACCTTTGGTTACTGCAGTACAGCAGGAAGACTATATAAGGAGTAGGCTGAATCTATTATGGTACTGCTGGGGAAGAGGGTTAATACAAAATGTGAGACTTATAACTGGATTGAAGGTGGGAGGGGGTTTTATCTGCTAAATGGTCAAAGGAGGTTGGAGGGAAAACATGGAGTTAGAGATTAGGAATTTAAAAGAGTGGTGAGGTAAGCGTTAAACGTGATGGCTTTCTATAGGGAAGCATTGAGGGACGGGGAACATGGGAATGGGACGGGAGGGCTGGAAGGGGGGCAGGAGGGTATAGGGGGGTGTTTCAGGGTGAGGGAGGGACAGAGAGGTAACGGGTAGTTCTCTGGGAGAGTCACATGTGTGGTTGGAGGGGCAGAAAATGTTTGGTGTGTGATGTGGCGGGATGTGTGGACTAATGGGTTAGGCCAGAAACAACAAAGGTATTATAAGACAGAGGGGAGCTATAGGCTGGGATGGCTCCTCTTGATAAATACGGGGGACCATCAGAGGTTATTCAATGAGCTAGTAGATGGGTGGGATTAAAGTAGTGACCTGGAATGTGGGGGGCATCCATTCACCTATTAAAAGGTCAAAAATTCTACAATATCTTCAAAGAATTAAGGCAGATGTGGCCCTTTTGCAAGAAACCCACCTATCGGATCTAGAACATGCAAAATTAGTCAAATGGTGGGTAGGGGATTGTATAACTTCTGCAGCGGTGGGGCGCAAAGGGGGGGGGGGGTTGCTATTCTATTTAGAAAAGGAATTGCCTCACAGATTCACCAGTTGCACAAAGACCCGGAAGGGAGATTTGTCTTTTGTAATGTCATCATTGCAAGGAGACAATTCATGTTAGGTAACATCTATGCTCCAAACACGTTAGATATGAAATTTTATAAGAAATTGACGATGATTCTTAGCAAGAATAGCTCACTTCCTGTGATCTTAGGCGGCGACTTTAACACAGCCTGGGATCCACAGATTGATAGATGCACCCACCTGCAACAGGGGGACCTAAGAGAACAAGGGGTTTGCCGGACATGTGTGATACTCTAGACCTCATAGATGTATGGCGCACATTGCACCCTGGAGATAGGGAATACACCCATCAATCAAGGGCACATCATACCCACTCTAGGATTGATTACCTGTTGATCTCGCGATCATTCTTTACCCATATTAATGAAGCTGTCATAGGCCCCTGTATAATCTCCAACCATGCAGCGGTGTGGATGACCTGGCAGATAGGAAATTCGGATCAGGAAACTTGTGGGTGGTCGTTTCCCAGTTATCTTTATAGTAATGAAAAATTTTGAGAATTTTTATTAAAAAAATGGGAGGACTATAAGCAATTTAATGAGGGGACAGTGCAAAGGGCCTCAACTTACTGGGAAGCAGCCAAAGCGGTGCTAAGAGGGGAAATAATTAGCTTTGCTAGCCATTATGAAAAGACCCGTGATAGGGAGATCCTACGTTTGGAGAAACGCTTGGCTAATTTGCGGAAACAGTATGGGAGAGCCCCATGTGTTAGAGTGAGGAAAGAGATGGAGGCTGACCAAATAGCACTGAATTCACTACTCCATGATCGAGCAGTAAAGTCTCAAGTATATTATAAATATCAATTATACAAACATGGAGACAAGGGGGGCAAGCTTTTGGCAAGGCTAGCAGCACCACAATATGCATCTAAGCACATTCTAGGTATCAAAGGTAGGGACGGGAGAATAGTGCGCACTGACAAAAAAATACGAGAAGTCTTCTGCAGCTTCTTACAGAATCTTTATAAAGCAGGAGATTCCTAAGGCCTACAGGGAGATCTATATTTGCAAAATGTGAGTACTCCCACACTGACACAAAGAGAACGTATAAAATTGAACTCTCCTATTAGCAGCGATGAAGTCCTGTGAAGCCCCTGGCCCTGATGGATTCAAGGCTGAATTCTACAAGCTATTGGGTGATCATATAGCTCCCGCGTTAACTAGGGCATTTAATGAATGGGTGGAAGAGGGACGCCTGCCTGATCGTTTAAACCTAGCTCAAATCATAATGCTGCTCAAACCTAACCGAGAACCATTGTTGGCATCTTCTTATAGGCCTATTTCGTTGCTAAATAATGAAGTGAAGTTATTTGCAAAGATATTAGCTAATCGGTTAAGTAAAATATTGCCCAAGCTAGTCCAAGAAGCACAGGTAGGCTTTATCCAAGACCGTTCTGTAACTAAGAACCTACGGAGTATATTGACTGCTTTAGAAAAACTTAGGAAAGACCTGGAACCAGCTATTCCGATCAGCTTTGATGCCGAAAAAGCCTTTGACCGGGTGGAATGGCCTTTTTTGTTCTCCGTCTTAGATAATTATGGTTTCAATGGCTGGTTTGTGCAAGCGATTCAGGCACTATATTCCTCTCCCCGGGCCAGAATAATGGTGAATGGAGGGAGGTCTGAGATTAGTAGGGGGGCCAGGCAAGGATGCCCGTTATCCCCGTTGCTGTTTGCTCTTTATTTAGACCCCATGATCAGAGACATCCAGGCTTGCCAGGCCATTAGTGGAGTGAGGATAGATCGGCAGGAGTTTAAAATTGCGGCATTTGCCGATGATTTGTTGGTTATAATCACAAATCCGCGACCATCCTTGGAAGACCTATTAGAAACTTTTCACGAATTTGGAGATTATTCAGGCTTCAAATTAAACCTGGATAAGTCAGAGGCCTTAGCAGTTACACCGGACACTCACCACTTGTGGACTGAGGGATTCCCATTAAAATGGGCGGAAGTTTCATTTCGATACTTGGGGATCCTCCTGACAGCTAACCCTGCAGAGTTATATAAACTAAATGTCAACAGGTTGTTGGAACAGACAGAAAGGCAATTGGATGCTTGGAATGTGTTTACGGTGCCTTTGGGAGGCCACATTAGTCTTATCCGGATGGTAATACTACCCAGATGGTTGTATGCATTGCAAATATTACCGTCACGGCTCCTTAAAAAGGACATTAGGCAATTTTGTAAGGTTGTGATGAGATTTTGCTGGGCAAAAAAGAAGGCAAAACTTAAGTTGCAGTTTTTGATGGGAAATTGGAGTCATGGAGGATTAGGCCTACCCCATTTACGGTATTATAACCTGGCCTGTCTTTTGAGGGCGTTAAGAGATTGGATCTTTGGGTCTAGTATACATGTGCCGCATGGGTTAGAAGAGGCCTTTTTTCAACCCTTTAACTTAATCGCACTGTTACATACCAGAAGGCAGATGATACCAAAAGCCTTTAGACAAAGTATTTTATTAATGCCCTTCTGGGACGCCTGGCAATTTCTAGGGAGAAGTTTGGGGGGCGACCTGAATACATTTGAATTGATAACAATTAAAGGGAATCCAGAATTATTACCGGGACTTGAAAACTCGGTGTTTAAGCAATGGGAAAACAAAGGATATTGTAGGCTAAATAATATATTAGACGCCACAGGGAAAATTAAACCCTTAGACCAATTAATATCACGTGCTGAACAGAGATGGGGGGATGTATATGCATATCATCAGATCCATCATTATGTTAGGTCCTTGGATATGGGGAAACTTGAGCTCAATCTGGGGAAAAAGGTACAGGCTTTTTATGATGAGATTTCACCAGGGACTCCGTCTATTTCGGGCATTCACAAAAAGTTATGGATCTTGATTCTGAGAGAGGGGCTAGCTCAACTTCGGCAGAGGTGGGAAGCCGATTTAGGATTAGATTTAACCAGTTGGGATATTGAAAGGCAAATTAAGGGGATCCCTAAATTAATTACGTGCGCCCGGTATAGGGAATGTGTGTTTAGGACACTCCATAGGGCATACTTTACACAGACACAATTGTTCCGGTCAGGAGGGATTCACTCACCAGTGTGCTTGAAATGTGGCCAACAGGAAAACACATTTTACCATGCCTTTTGGGAATGTGTAAAGACACAGAGATTCTGGCAACGAATAGTGGGGTTTTTGTCCTTTATATTATCAACACAGATAAAAGGCACCCCATTTCAGTTAATTTTAGACAGTTTGGGGTCATTCGGGGGTTTATCAGCGGTTAATATACTTCTGTGCCGCAAGCTGAGTTTAATAGCACGGAAATGCATACTGCAGGTCTGGGTGTCAGAAAGTCCGCCAGAATACTGGCATTAGCGCAATCAAGCACATCAATTGATGGTCTGGGAAGCGCGCGAAGCAAGAGGATCTTGCAAACGTAAAAAGCGCTTCCTTAGTATCTGGGGCCCACTCTTGGGGACTCTAACACAGAAAGGTAGAAGCCATATTCTTAATATGTTATGAATACGTTTGGGTACCACACATCATAAGAAAGAATATCTTGCTACTCACAGTCACACACACTTAAGACCATACATCTGATTCCTACTATAGGTGGGGTAGGGTGGGAAGGAGGGGTGGGAAGGGGAGGGAGAGAAGGAGGGTAGGGGGGGTTATATATATTCAGAGACAAGTGACAACATAAAAATGCATGTTCACGGGGTATGTTAGGGATTTGATTAATGTGGGGTACGTGGGAGTGGTGATTCATTTGTTTGGGATTGCTCCAAATTGAAAGAAAGGAAAACAACACCCCGGTAAGGGACTGGGGCTATTCCTAATAATGATGCATGATGGTTTCTAACATTTGATTCCGCTGGACATAGTTCAAGTTTGACTTTTGTATATTTAATGGTGAAGATGCCAAATTTGTATGGTTTACAATAAAACTGTTGGAAAGGTATAATCAGTGGGGAAGGGGGGAGAAAAAATGTTAAAAGATTAATGACGGAATGTACCTGAGGGGTTCTGTTGTAGAGAATCAAATTTGTTTGAGAGTTACTGCTGATTTATGGTGCATCTGTATCATTGATGTTGTCATTAATAAAAAATTGTAGAACTTTAAATATATAAATACCGGTGCCAGAAATATGTCACATTTTCAAAACCCAGAAACTGGGTTTGTGAGCCCTTGGGCCACTCGGCAGGCAAAACCACCCTCAAACCAGGGACAGGGCAGCATAGGACTGGAACCCCAGACTGGGGTTGCAGCAGAGGCAAACAAGCTGGAACAGGCAGAGCAGGAACCCTAGTCTTCAACTGCCCTTAGCCGCTTTTTCCCAGGAGTTGAGCCCCTGGGTGCAGACGGCCGGCAGGGCTTTGCAGGACAGGGCAGGGGCAGGATACCAACAGGCAACACACAACAGAGTAGGACTAAAAGCTGCCAGCGCAGTCACTTAAGAAACACAAACAGATAAGAAATAGGACTGAAAGCTGCCAGGCAGCCACTAAAAAATTCACACACAGAACCAAGAACTAGACACAGAACAGTAGAATAAACCAAGGAACAAGCCAGATTGGGGCAGACAGAAGAGAAAACCAGGAAACTAGCCGGGTCAGGGCAGGCAGCAGGCAGTAGAGAAAACCAGGAAACTAGCCGGGTCAGGGCAGGCAGCAGGCAGTAGAGAAAACCAGGAAACAAGCCGGGTCTGAGCAAACAGCAGAATCAGGCAAGAAACTAAAACAAGAAACCAGACTAGGCAGAAGTGCACAATGCACCAACATACCAGAGACCTTAGATGATGCAAAGGCAAAGGCAGAGAGTTTCCAAATGGCTAATAAGCCCAGCAGCAATAGAGGCTCAGCTGCAGCAATCACCAGGCAACTACAGGAGCTGTGCAGGTTCAAACAAAAGGAACATGTCTGGCAGTCTGGAAGATCCGGACCGGACTGGGCTGAAATCTGGGATGGGTGACAATAACCAGCCAGTTCAATGCAGCCACCAGGTCTGGCCACCAGGTGGTGAGATGACTGCGAGCCTGAAACCTGGGCAGAATCGTAACAGTATCTCCCCCTCAAGGCTCCCCCGGTCTCCACGGGTGATTCAGGTCTCCATGGGTAAGAATGATGAAACCTATGGAGAAGCTTCAAAACAGGACCATGGTCAGCTGGACTGGAACTTGGACTGGCATCAGCATCTGGGCCGGCCCTGGAACTCGGCTTAGGCTCAGCATCCCGGCTAGAACTGCAACTCGGTCCGGACTCAGCATCTTGGCCAGAACTAGAACTCAGCGTGGACTCAGCACCTTGGCTGGAACTGGAACTCAGCGTGGACTCAGCCAGGGCCGTGCCTAGGGTCTCTGGTGCCCCCCTACAGGCTATCAGTTGGCGCCCCCCCCCCCCCCGTGTGGCACAAGATGCAAAGGAAATAGGAGTTGAAAGATGGAGTGCATCTTTGTGGGATTGCTGAATAAATAGAGGGATTCCCCTGCCCTGTTTGCTTCTTGTATACTTTCCTAAGTTTTTCACTTTGTAATTTTTATTTAATTCTCTGTAAGCCACATTGCGCCTGCATAAGTGGGAAAATGTGGGGTATAAGTAACCTATAAATAAATAAATTACAACCACTTAGCTTTTCGTGCTTTCATGTTCACGAAATTAATAATTAAATCTTTGATATCTAACTGGGCACATATATCAATCTCAATAGCAATCATGGCAAGGCTTACAAGCCTTTCTTGTGAAATACTTGATCGCAAATAATTTTTTATGATTTTTAACCGTGAAAATGATCGCTCACCACTTGCTACACTGACAGGAATTGTCAGCAATATTCTTAGAAACAAATTGCTATACATTGCAAAATAAGAGAGCAGATGTAAATTCTCAAAGTGGGCATATTCCAAACACTAAAATGAAAATAAAATGATTTTTTTCTACCTTTGTTGTCTGGTGACTTGATCATGCTGGCCCAGTACCTGATTCTGCTGCTATCTGTCCTCTTAACTCCATTTACAGGGCTTCCTTTCCATTTATTTCTTTACTTTCCTCCTTTCTTCTTCATTTCTTGCCTTACATCCGTAAGTAAAAGCTGGGTCCTCTGCAGACTGTCCAGTGGATCCAGCTTCTGCCTATTTTCTCCATCCATGTGCAGGTTTTCGCCCTTTTCCCTCATCTCATCTCCTTCCTCTCTCTTCCCTCCCCTCCATCCATGCCCAGCATTTCTTCCCTCTCCCTTCTCCTCCATCCATGTCCATCCTTGTCCCTCTCTGCCCTTCCCTCCTCCATCCATATCCAGCAATTCTCCTCTCTCCCCTCCCCTCCATTTCCAGCAATTTCTCTTCTCTCCCTGGGCCTTTCCCTCCCATCCATATCCATCCTTGTCCCTCTCTGCCCTTACCTCCTCCATCCCTCCTTATCCAGCAATTCTCCTCTGTCCCCTGCCCTCCCATGTCCACCCTCTGAGTCTGTTTTTTTGTATTTAATTTAAATTTGCCTCCATCGTGGCAGCAGCTGCCAACGTCTCCAGCCTTCCCTTCACTTCGCGCTCGTTCGTTCCCTCAGTGTCCTGCCTTCTTCTGACGTCATTTCCTTGCGACGGCGGGACACTGAGGGAACAAACGAGCATGAAGGGAAGGCTGGAGATGTCGGCAGCGCTTTCACTGATGCTGCTCAGCTCAGCTGCTACGACGTCGGAGGTAAATTTAAATAAAAGGGCTGCTGTCGGGGTCGGGGAGCTGCGGTAAGCGGCGAGGTTAAGCATGGCACGGCGGCACCCTTCAGAGGTCAGCGCCCGCCTGCGGTGCTCACCCCGCTTACCGTGTTGGCATGGCCCTGGACTCAGCAGCTTGGCTGGAACTGGAACTCAGCGTGGACTCAGCAGCTTGGCTGGAACTGGAACTCAGCGTGGACTCAGCAGCTTGGCTGGAACTGGGACTCAGCGTGGATTCAGCAGCTTGGCTGGAACTGGAACTCAGCATGGGCTTCCAAAGTGGCAGGCGGGCCAGACGCCATCTTTCAGCTTCGGCTTCAGGAGTATTCCGCAGGGTTTGATCAAAGAAAAGTCTGCCGCGGTACTCCAAGAGCATGATTGATGGATCAATAGCAGACACTGGATTTATCCAGAGCCCAAGCCCCCTGACCCGCTCTCTCTCAGCAACCGCTTCAGGGGTATCCCTCAAGGCCGGATCAGAACTGAGTTTCTCACGGTAGGTCTGAAGCGTCATTAAACAGCTAAGATCCCCAACTGGGTCAAAACGGACCGCCGAACTAGGAGATGCACCCGGGCAAAGACCCAGCTCCATAAGGGAGAAAGTCCTAGGCTGGAAAGATGATTTTACCGAGCTCATGGCCTTTGCATTCTGTCATGTTTTCAAAAGCAGGAAACTGGGTTTGTGAGCCCTTGAGCCACTGCCGAGGAGCGGCAGCAGCAGGCAAAACCACCCTCAAACCAGGGACAGGGCAGCACAGGACTGGAACCCCAGACTGGGGTTGCAGCAGAGGCAAACAAGCTGGAACAGGAAGAGCAGGAACCCTAGTCTTCACCTGCGCTTAGCCGCTTTTCCCCAGGAGTTGAGCCCCTGGGTGCAGGTGGCCGGCAGGGCTTTGCAGGACAGGGCAGGGGCAGGATATCAACAGGAAACACACAACAGAGTAGGACTAAAAGCTGCCAGCGCAGCCACTAAACAAGAAACACAAACAGATAAGAAATAGGACTGAAAGCTGCCAGGCAGCCACTAAACAAGACACACAGAGAACCAAGAACTAGACACAGAACAGTAGAATAAACCAAGGAACAAGCCAGGTCGGGGCAGACAGCAGACAGAAGAGAAAACCAGGAAACTAGCCGGGTCAGGGCAGGAAGCAGGCAGTAGAGAAAACCAGGAAACAAGCCGGGTCTGGGCAAACAGCAGAATCAGGCAAGAAACTAATACAAGAAACCAGACTAGGCAGAAGTGCAAAACGCACCAACATACCAGGGACCTTAGACGATGCAAAGGCAAAGGCAGAGAGTTTCCAAATGGCTAATAAGCCCAGCAGCAATAGAGGCTCAGCTGCAGCAATCACCAGGCAACAACAGGAGCTGTGCAGGTTCAAACAAAAGGAGCAAGTCTGGCAGTCTGGAAGATCCGGACTGGACTGGGCTAAAATCTGGGACGGGTGACAATAACCAGCCAGTTCAATGCAGCCACCAGATCTGGCCACCAGGTGGCAAGATGACTGTGAGCCTGAAACATGGGCAGAATTGTAACAAAATGGTATTCAAAGCTAATGAGTAGGAGAAACTGAATGAAATCTCTATAAACCTGGAGGGTGTAAAGGGGCAGTTCTACAAATTGAAGAGTAGCAAATCTCCTGGACCGGATTGTACTCATCCCAGAGTACTGATAGAACTGAAAAATTAACTTGTGCTACCTTGGAGGAGGGAGGTCTCCTAGAAGGAGAGCATCACCCTGGTGAAGTAGGAAGTACTCCTGTAGCCAGGACCTGCCCACCAGGGGATGTACTATCCTCTCGCACCGAGGATATGTCTCCAAGTGCTGCCCGGGAGGGAAAGGTTAGGACAGCTGCTGTAGTTGGTGATTCGATCATTAGGCATATAGATAGCTGGGTGGCTGGTGGACGTGAGGATCGCCTGGTGACTTGCCTGCCTGGTGCGAAGGTGGCGGACCTCAAGCATCACCTAGATAGGATTTTAGATAGTGCTGGGGAGGAGTTGGCTGTCTTGATACATGTGGATACCAATGACATAGGAAAATGTGGGAGAGAGGTTCTGGAAACCAAATTTAGGCTCTTAGGTAGAAAGCTCAAAGCTGAAATGCTACCTGTTCCACACGCGGGGCCAAAGAGACAGGCAGAGCTCCAGAGTCTCAATGTGTGGATGAGACGATGGTACAGGGAGGAGGGTTTTAGATTTGTTAGGAACTGGGCAACATTCTGGGGAAAGGGGAGCATATTCCGAAAGGATGGTCTCCACCTTAACCAGGGTGGGACCAGGCTGCTGGCATCAGCATTTAAAAAGGAGATAGAGCAGCTTTTAAACTAGAAACGGGGGAAGGCCGACAGTCGCTCAAAAGCGCATGGTTCGGGATAAGGTATCTTTCAAAGATAGTGAGGTTGCAAAAGAGACCATAGAAGATCAGGTGTCCTTAAATAAAAATCAGACAAAAGATCACAAATTAATACTGTCAAGTACTGAGCATGATGTAAATAGGAACAACAAACATAGTTTGAAATGTCTATATGCGAATGCCAGGAGCCTAAAAAATATGATGGGAGAGTTAGAATGTATTGCACTAAATGAAAAATTAGATATAATAGGCATCTCTGAGACCTGGTGGAAGGAGGATAACCAGTGGGACACTGTCATACCGGGGTACAAATTATATCGTAGTGATAGGGTGGATCGAATTGGTGGAGGGGTAGCATTGTATAATTAACGAGAGCCTTGAATCAAATAGATTGAAAATTCTGCAGGAAACAAAACACGTCTTGGAATCACTGTGGATTGAAATTCCATGTGTAAAGGGAAAAAGGATAGTGATAGGAGTGTATTATTGTCCGCCTGGCCACGATGAACAGACGGATACAGAAATGTTAAAGGAAATTAGGGATGCAAACAAACTGGCCAACACGATAATAATGGGTGATTTCAATTACCCTGATATTGATTGGGTACATGTAACATTGGGACACGCTAGGGAGGTAAAATTCTTTGATGACATCAAGGACAGCTTTATGGAGCAGCTGGTTCAGGAGCCAACGAGAGAAGGAAAAATTCTAGACCTAGTCCTTAGTGGAGCGCATGATCTGGTGCGGGAGGTAATGGTGCTGGGGCCACTTGATAACAGTGATCATAATATGATCGGATTTGATATTAGCTTTGAAGTATACATAGGAAATCAAATACATTAGCGTTTAACTTTAAAAAAGGAGACTATGATAAAATGAGAAGAACGGTGAAAAGAAAACTTAGAGGAGTGACTGCGAAAAGCACCATCCTGGAAGCCCAGGCCATATATATTCCGCGTATTAAAAAAGGAGGACGGAAGACCAAACGACAGCCGGCGTGGTTAAAAAGTGAGGTGAAGGAAGCTATTAGAGCTAAAAGAAAATCCTTCAGAAAATGGAAGAAGACTGAAATAATAAGAAACGGCATAAGGAATTTCAAGTCAGAGGCAAGATGGCGACTGAGAGGGAGCTCTGAGAAGACGCTCCTATTCAATTACCTTGATTTTCTCGCACATCCTTGATATGCCTAAGAGGAGAGGCAGGCAGAGAGTGAGTCCCGCAGCTCCTGCTCTGCCGCCGGTTGGCAATTTGGAGCGTTTGTTTACACCAAGAGTACTATCGGGTGCAGGAACTCCGATGTCGGAGAGAGTGGGGGAAGGTGAGCCGCCTCTCCGCCTGGACGCCGAAACAACGTTGAGCCCCGAACAGCGGTTAGCCCCACACACATGCCGGCAGACACGCCGAGAAGGGACCGAGAAACCCTTAGTTCCCAAGAAGTGGAGGGGATTATCGGAGCGGGACCCAAATCAGATGGAAGTCTGCCAAGGACTACAGCACATGAAGTGCTGGAATCAAAGGATGGGAGAGCCTTGACTGGAGACCAGCAGCTGAAGGAAATGCTAGAACAAACCATACATCCAGAACAATTAAGTCTTTACTAGGAGAGAAACCAGATAATATAACTTTAGAAGCTATTTGGGAGGCATTACAGAAACTGGAAGCTTCTTTTTCACAAAAATTGTCTTTATTATTTGATCAATCTCAGACTTTACTAAATAAAAATCCAATCTTAGAAGGAAAAATACAAACTTTGGAAAAATCAACGGAAAATAATATGAAAGAAATACAAAAGGTTCAACAGGAGCAAACCAATTTAATCAAAGAAAATCAGTATCTCCAGAATAAAATAGAAAGTTTGGAGAATACACAGAGATCTAATACACTTAGATTGATACATTTCCCAAAGCAGCCTTTGATAGCTCCATTAATAACTTTTAAAAGATATTTAGGTGAAGTTTTGAAGATACTAGAAAAGGCATATCCTCCAATATCAAAAATTTACTATTTATTACCATTTAAGAAAAAGGAGAGTCAACAACAAGAAGATCAAGAAACTGAAACACCGTTTGATATTTTAGATTTAAACCTGACACAAACTTTAGAAGATGATAATTTGGGAGTAATTCCAATGACCTTAATAGTTTCCTTTGTATTACAACCGGACAGAGATGGATTTTAAAACAGTTTTTCCTACATAGAGAACAACTTTTTATGAACTATAAAATAAGAATGTTTCCTGATATTTCTAAAGCATCCCAAAAACGGCATAAAGAATTTCTTAAATTACGCCCAAAGATACAATTGGGAGCTCTTTTCTGGTTAAACTTTCCACGTAAATGCCTTGTCAAATTAAACTCTGTAAAGTATTTATTTATTGCATTTGTATCCCACATTTTCCCAACCATTTGTAGGCTCAATGTGGCTTACAGAGTTTGTTATGACATAGTTATTCCATGATATCAGATACACTTAGTATTGTATACAGATTAAGTAAGGGAAGAGAGAAGGAAGGTGTTAGGCAGGATAGTATGGAAGGTGGACTTTAATAATTGGAGGGATTGGTGAGGTAGTTTTGTGAGGCTGTGGGTTCTCTTTGTAGGCCTTGTTGAAGAGATGTATCTTCAAAGATTTGCGGAAGTTGGTTATTTTGTCAATAGCTTTCAGGGCTGTAGGTAATGCATTCCACAGCTGCGTGCTCATGTAAGAGAAGGTGGTGGCGTGTATCAGCTTGTATTTTAGTCCTTTACAGCTGGGGAAGTGTAGATTGAGAAATTTGCGGGATGATCTTATGGCGTTCCTGGGAGGCAAGACCACGAGGTTTAGCATGTAGATTGGGGCATCTGCGTGAATGATTTTGTGTACAATCGTGCAGATCTTGAACGCAATGCATTCCTTGAGTGGGAGCCAGTGAAGTTTCTCTCTTAGGGGTTTTGCACTTTCATATTTGGTTTTTCCAAATATGAGTCTGGCGGCGGTATTCTGGGCTGTTTGGAGTTTTTTGATAGTCTGTTCTTTGCAGCCAGTGTACAGTGCGTTGCAGTAGGTCCAGATGACTTATTACCATTAACTGTACTAGGGTACGGAATATGTATCTCAGGAAGAAAGGTTTTACTCTTTTGAGTTTCCACATGGAGTGGAACATGTTTTTCGTTGTGTTCTTCACGTGAGCATCGAGTGTGAGGTTTCGGTCAATGGTAACGCCAAGGATTTTCAGATTTTGTGCAACGGGGAGAGAGCAATATGGTGTGGTTATGGTGGAGTAGTTGTTTTTGTTGTGTTGTGAAATGAGTACAAGACATTGTGTTTTTTCTGCGTTGAGTTTTAGCTGGAATGCATCTGCCCAGGAGTGCATGATTTGGAGGCTTTGGTTGATCTCGTTGGTGATTTCATTTAGATCGTGTTTGAACGGGATGTAAATCGTGACATCGTCTGCGTATATGTAAGGATTAAGGTTTTGATTGGCTAGAAGTTTGGCTAAAGGTATCATCATTAGGTTGAAGAGAGTTGGTGATAGGGGGGATCCTTGGGGAACTCCACATTCAGGTATCCATGGGGGTGATATGTCCGCGTTTGTTGTTACTTGATATGATCTTGTGGTCAGGAATCCTTTGAACCATTTGAGAACTGTACCTCCTACTCCGAAATATTCTAGTATATGTAGTAGTATTCCATGATTAACCCTGTCGAAGGCGCTGGGCATGTCGAATTGTAGGAGGAGTATGTTGCTACCAGTTGCAATTGCTTGTTTGAATGAGTTCAATGCGGATACTAGTACAGCTTCGGTGCTGTGATTGGACCGAAATTCTGATTGAGATTCATGTAGAATTGAGTGTTTATTTAGGTATTCAGAGAGTTGTTTCGTCACTATGCCCTCCATGAGTTTGGTTATAAGCAGGATAGATGCTACTGGGCGATAATTGGTTAGGTCCATTTTGCTTTTCTTAGCATCTTTTGGCAGCGGAGTAAGTAAAATGTTTCCTTTCTCCGTGGGAAAGAGACCATTTTGAAGCCTGTGGTTTACATGATTCATGAGGTCTTTTTTGAATTGTTTGGGGGCGGATCTTATTAGGCTATTGGGGCAGATATCTAATTTGCATTGTGACTTGGCGTATTTTCCAAGCCATTGTGAGGTTTCATCTGGCAATATCGTGTCAAATTTTGTCCATGATCAATCTGCTGGGCTTTCCTCAGGTTTTGGATCTAAACATTCAAAGATGCTTGTGTACTCAGTTGTGTTGGTGGGCATCATATGTCAGAGCTTTATGATTTTTTCATTGAAATAGTTCGCAAGATTGGTTGCGGATGGGGTGTCTATGTTGTTAGAGGTAACCAGTGTAGTATTTAGGAGTTTGTTTACGAGTGAGAAGAGTTTGTTTGTATCCTTGTAGTTTGGTCCTATTTTGGTTTTATAGTACGTTCTTTTAGTTTGTCTGATAGTGTATTTGTATTTTCTTTGTAGCTGTTTCCAGTCTTTGAATATATGTTCGTCTTTTTTCTTGCTCCATGCTCGTTTAGTTCTTTCAGTTCTTCATTAAACCATGGTATTGATTTTTTTCTATGTGGGGTTCTGGTTTGCAGTGGTGCTATGTTGTCTAGTACTGTTCTACATCTGTTGTCCCATTCTTGGAGAAATTGGGGCAAGTCCTTAGGTGTTGTCCATTCGTCAGTATAGAATTGCTGCCAGAATGTTGGTGAGTCTATTTTGCCTCTCATAGTATAGGTTTTTTGCTCTTGTTTTTGTTGTGTCTTTTTTATTCTCCAGCGGAGGGAGAGGTTTGCTTTGTAGTGATCGGTCCATGGCGTGGCTGTCCACTTTGTGTTTATAAGTGTGAGATTAGGTTCTGCTGAGAATTTGTGGGTGATAATATCTAATGTGTGTCCTTTATTATGGGTGGGTTGCATGTTTGGCCAGTGAAGCTCCCATAGTTGGAGGAATTCCTTGCATTCACGTACATTGCTTCAGTTGGTGTCTTCAAGATGAAGACTGATGTCTCCTGCTATGAGAAGGTTCTGGATGGAAACGCAAGTTTTTTGTTCTTTTTTATTTGTACCCCGCGCTTTCCCACTCATGGCAGACTCAATGCGGCTTACATGTTATATACAGGTACTTATTTGTACCTGGGGCAATGGAGGGTTAAGTGACTTGCCCAGAGTCACAAGGAGCTGCCTGTGCCTGCAGTAGGTTTTTCGTGGCCTTTTTTGATTTTTTGAATAGGCATGTTGTGTATGGGTTGTGTGGGTGGTTTGTGAGTTGTGGGACTATTGTTGTCTATACTAGGGATTGTGAGTGTGTGTTGGATTAGGGTGAGACAGTAGATAGTTAAGAATAGTTTACTGGAATTCATAACAGTATTAGTTTGTGTAGTTTAGAACATTAGAGGATATCAAATCAGTTGGGAGGCGGGGGATAGTGTTGGCCAGCCTTATACTGTCTGTGCCAGAGCTGGTGGTTGGGAGGCGGGGATAGTGCTGGGCAGACTTATACGGTCTGTGCCAGAGCCGGTGGTGGGAGGCGGGGCTGGTGGTTGGGAGGCGGGGATAGTGCTGGGCAGACTTATACGGTCTGTGCCAGAGCCGGTGGTGGGAGGCGGGGCTGGTGGTTGGGAGGCGGGGATAGTGCTGGGCAGACTTGTACGGACTGTGCCCTGAAAATGACAGTTACAAATCAAGGTAAGATATATACAAAAACTAGCACATATGAGTTTGTCTTGCTCGGCAGACTGGATGGACCGTGCAGGTCTTTTTCTGCCATCATCTACTATGTTACTATGTTAAGGTTTAAGAAAGGCAAATTACAGTTCTATAAGCAGTATCATGCTATGAGATGCAAATTTTAGAAGAATTACGCAGTGTTAACATCGAGCAGTGTCGACGTCAACAGTATCAACATTAAGCTGTATCATCATTATGCAGTGTCAGTATCGATCAGTGTCAGCATTAAGTAGTTAACACCTATAAAACATTTAGGCATTTAAAGGGAGTCTTTCAACATGTTGCAGGGCATATATAAGAAAAAAAAACTTTTAAAGTTTGTAATGCATTTAAGCATTTAAAGGAAGTCTTTTAACATGTTGCTTAGCATATAGAGCGTTTGAAGCGTTTGGTGGAAGCTTTTAAAGCATTTAAAGCATTTTTAAAACATTTATAGCAATCAAACCAGCAAACCAGCATGTAAAGCATTTGGAGCATTTGGTGGAAGCTTTTAAAGCATTTAAAGTAGCTTTAAAGCATTTATAGCAATCAGACCAGCAAGCCAGCGAACCGCTAGCTTTGAGCTCTCCGGATCAGTTTGGGTCAATCCCTTTAACACGGCGGGATCTTGGTCTGGTCGCGCGACTTTTAAAGCATACTAATCCCCAGCCCTGGCTGACCCCTTGCACCTGATACCTTTGCTCCTGCGCCCGATCGGCTGAACGCCTCTGGAGGAAATCTCGCACCCACACCGATTTCATTCATTATAAATTTATGTTATCCTCCTTCCAGTCCTCCCTATTCCTCGCCAAACAGGACTATTACACCCAATTGACCAACTCACTCAGTTCTAACCCCCGTCGTCTCTTCGCCACCTTAACTCCCTCCTCAAAGTGCCCTCTGCTCCCACCCCCCCTCTCACTCTCTCCTCAAGCACTGGCGGACTACTTTCGCGACAAGGTGCAGAAAATCAACCTCGAATTCACCTCCAAACCATCTTCTCCTCCTCCTCATCCTATAACACACTCCCTCAACCAACCAACCCAGGCCTCCTTCTCCTCTTTTCCCGATATCACCGAAGAGGAAACCGCTTATCTTCTCTCCTCTTTGAAATGCACCACCTGTTCCTCAGACCCCATCCCCACCAACTTACTTAACACCATCACTCCTACTGTCACCCCCCCATCTGTCATATCCTCAACCTCTCTCTCTCCACTGCAACTGTCCCTGACACCTTCAAGCATGCTGTAGTCACACCACTATTCAAAAAACCATCACTTGACCCTACCTGTCCCTCCAACTACCGCCCAATTTCCCTCCTGCCCTTCCTCTCCAAGATACTTGAACGCGCCGTTCACAGCCGCTGCCTCGATTTTCTATCCTCTCACGCCATCCTCGATCCACTTCAATCCGGCTTTCGCCCCCTACACTCGATGGAAACGGCACAATCTAAAGTCTGCAATGACCTGTTCCTTGCCAAATCCAAAGGTCACTACTCCATCCTTATCCTCCTCGACCTCTCCGCCGCTTTTGACACTGTCAATCATAACTTACTTCTCGCCACACTGTCCTCACTTGGGTTCCAGGGCTCTGTCCTCTCCTGGTTCTCCTCTTATCTCTCCCACCGTACCTTCATTCTCAGGGTTCTTCCTCCACCCCCATCCCGCTCTCTGTTGGAATTCCTCGGGGATCTGTCCTTGGACCCCTTCTTTTCTCAATCTACACCTCCTCCCTGTGTTCCCTAATCTCCTCCCATGGGTTCCAATATCATCTTTATGCCGATGACACCCAGCTTTATCTCTCCACACCAGACATCACTGCAGAAACCCAGGCTAAAGTATCGGCCTGCTTAGCCGACAGTGCGACCTGGATGTCCAACTTCCACTTGAAACTGAACATGGCCAAGACCGAGCTTATTGTCTTCCCTCCCAAACCCACTTCTCCTCTCCCTCCACTCTCTATCTCTGTTGATAACACCCTCATCGTCCCCGTCTCATCTGCCCGCAACCTCGGGGTCATCTTTGACTCCTCCCTCTCCTTCTCTGCGCATATCCAGCAGATAGCCAAGACCTGTCGCTTCTTCCTCTATATCATCAGCAAAATTCACCCCTTCCAGTCTGAGCACACCACCCGAACTCTCATCCATTCTCTCATTACCTCTCGCCTTGACTACTGCAACCTACTCCTCACTGGCTTCCCAATTTGCCACCTATCCCCCCTTCAGTCCATTCAAAACTCTGCTGCACATCTTATCTTCTGCCTGAACCGGTACACTCATATCACCCCTCTCCTCAAGTCACTTCACTGGCTTCCGATCAGGTACCGCATACAGTTTAAGCTTCTCCTTTTAACCTACAAATACACTCGATCTACAGCCCCTCCCTACCTCTCTACCCTCATCTCCCCTTACATTCCTACCTGTAACCTCCGTTCTCAAGACAAATCCCTCCTGTCAGTACCCTTCTCCACCACCACCAACTCCAGGCTCCGCCCTTTCTGCCTCGCCTCACCCCATGCCTGGAATAATCTCCCTGAGCCCATACGCCAAGCCCCCTCCCTGCCCATCTTCAAAGCCTTGCTCAAAACCCACCTCTTCAATGTCGCCTTCGGCACCTAACCATCATACCTCTATTCAGGAAACCTGGACTGCCCCTACTTGACATTTCGCCCTTTAGATTGTAAGCTCCTTGGAGCAGGGACTGTCGTTTATGTCAATTTATATTAATCTGTACAGCACTGCGTAACCCTAGTAGCGCTCTAGAAATGTTAACTAGTAGTAGTAGTAAGTAGTTTTAAAGCATTTATAACAATCAAACCAGCAAACCGCTAGCTTTCAGCTCTCCGGGTCAGACTGGGTCAATCCCTTTATCACGGCGGGGTCTTGGTCTGGTCACGCGGTACGAGTCGCTCTTTTTGTCTGTTCTCTTCTGTCATGCTGCTCGTCCTGAACGGCGCTTTGCCTTCAGCACTGCTGGTTGCCTCTCACCTCTGTCTTCAGGCCCTCCAGCCCGGTCGGTGGTGTCGGTGACGGGCTCGGCAGGAGAACAGCTGGACACGAGATCGACTCCGATGAGCCTCGGTAGGTGGGTGGCGATCAGTCACTGCTGAAGGCGGTCGCAGGGAGGTTCCCGGTGTTTGGGTGGTAGTCGGCAGCTCTCTATGGCGGAAGATCAAGCCCGAAAACACTCGTCGGCGTGGGCTGCGATGTTGGAGGCTGGCGGATAACCTGGGCAAGGCCGATTCGATCCTGCATGGCAGGCCCAACTGCTCAGCAAATTCCTCGCTTGCAGCTTTGCAGTCTTCCCTGCCCGTCTGTGACCGCATGGTCGAGTGGCCGGGTTCACCTCTGTCCACACTGGTTTCGCGACCAGGTTAGGTAGGTCGATTTGGTTGCTGGGTGGTCGCCTGAAGCCGCGAGCTGTGACTGCGGCTCACCCCTGTTGTCTTTGTGTCGTTAGTCGCTTGGATCGCTCTCCGAGTCGCAGTCTACGGGGTCAGACCAGCTCAGGAGCTCTCTCGGCTCGGGAGCTCCTCATTAGGGCTCCGGTCCGTCAGCCATCTTAACTTATATTCTTTGATCCTATACAATTTAATTCTTTTTTGGATTCTAGAATAGCCCTATTGCCTTCTGCATAGCCAAGACAAATGATTACATCTACTCTGTAAAAAATATTTTAACTCTTGGAACTCCTTCTCATTCCTCAATTTCCTAAAAGAAAGAATTTTAGGTTTATTCATTGTAATTACTTAGGTATTGTGACATGCCTCCCAAGTTCTGGACTACAGATGAATAATATATTGAGTTTGAAAAGAGAGAAACTCGATGTTACCTCTAAATATGTTATTTCTTCTTTTGAAGTTTTTCTTTATTCTCTTTTCAATGTAAGTTGGGTAATTATAGAATTATGTTTGTAATTCTTTTCCTTTGTTAATCATCTTTACCAATCAAGATATACTCTTGAAATAAATGTAAAATTGTAAAAAAAAAAAAAAAGGAATGTCAAGTCAAATGCAAAGTGCTGATAAGGAAGTATAAGAGGGACTTCGAAAAAAAGATTGCGTTGGACGCAAAAACACATAGTAACATTTTTTTAGGTATATTAAAAGCAGAAAGCCGGCAAAAGAATCGGTTGGACCACTAGATGACCGAGGAGTAAAAGGGGCAATAAGGGAAGACAAAGCCATAGCGGAGAGATTAAATGAATTCTTTGCTTCGGTCTTCACCGAGGAAGATTTGGGAGTGATACTGGTGCCGGAAATGGTATCCGAAGCTGACGAGTCAGAGAAACTTAATGAATTCTCTGTAAACCTGGAGGATGCAATGGGGCAGTTCTACAAACTGAAGAGTAGCAAATCTCCTGGACCGGATGGTATTCATCCCAGAGTACTGATAGAACTGAAAAATAAGCTTGCAGAGCTATTGTTAGAAATATGTAATTTATCATTAAAATCGAGTGTAGTACCGGAAAACTGGAGGGTGGCCAATGTAACGCCTATTTTTAAAAAAGGTTCCAGAGGAGATCCGGGAAATTTTAGACCGGTGAGTCTGACGTCGGTGCCCGGCAAAATGGTAGAGACTATTATTAAGAACAAAATTACAGAGCTTATTCAAAAGAATGGATTAATGAGACAAAGTCTGGATTTTCAGAAGGCGTTTGACAAAGTACCTCATGAAAGACTCCAGAGGAAATTGGAGAGTCATGGGATAGGAGGTAGTGTTCTATTGTGGATTAAAAACTGGATAAAAGATAGAAAACAGAGAGTAGGGTTAAATGGTCATTATTCTCAATGGAGATGGGTAGTTAGTGGGGATCCCCAGGGGTCTGTGCTGGGACTGCTGCTTTTTAACATATTTATAAATGACCTAGAGATGGGAGTAACTAGTGAGGTAATTAAATTTGCTGATGATACAAAGTTATTCAAAGTCGTTAAATCGCGGGAGGATTGTGAAAAATTACAAGAGGACCTTATGAGACTGGGAGACTGGGCGTCTAAATGGTAGATGACGTTTAATGCGAGCAAGTGCAAAGTGATGCATGTGGGAAAGAGGAACCCGAATTATAGCTACGTCATGCAAGGTTCCACGTTAGGGTCATAGATCAAGAAAGGGATCTAGGTGTCGTCGTTGACGATACGTTGAAACCTTCTGCTCAGTGTGCTGCTACAGCTAAGAAAGCAAATAGAATGTTAGGTATTATTAGGAAAGGAATGGAAAACAAAAATGAGGATGTTATAATGCCTTTGTACTGCTCCATGGTGCGACCGCATCTCGAATATTGTGTTCAATTCTGGTCGCCGTATCTCAAAAAATATATAGTGGAATTAGAAAAGGTGCAGAGAAGGGTGACGAAAATGATAAAGGGGATGGGATGACTTCCCTATGAGGAAAGGCTAAAGCGGCTAGGGCTCTTCAGCTTGGAGAAAAGGCGGCTGAGAGAGATATGATAGAGACCTATAAAATAACTAGTAAAAAAAGGCTCGTTTCTGACACAAATGAAACGGGCGCTAGCAAGGTTTTCCTCGGAGTGTGTATGTCTGAGAGAGTATTGTGAGATTGACTGTGTGTGTGTGAGAGAGAGAGTGAATGTGCGAGTGTGTGTGACAGAGAGAGAGTGAGACTGCTGGGTGCGAGTGTGTCTCCTCTGTCCCCCCTCCAGCCACCCAGCAATTCTCCTCTCTCCCCTGCTTCCCCTCCAGCCACCCAGCGATTCTACTTTTTCCCTTACTCCCCTCCAGCCACCCATCGATGCTGTTCTCTCCCCTGCCCCCCTCCAGCCACCCAGCGAGTCACCTCTGTCCCCTGCTCCCCCTCCAGCCACCCAGTGATTCTCCTCTGTCCCCTGCCCCCCTCCAGCCACCCAGCGATTCTCCTCTCTCCCCTGCCCCCCATCCAGCCACCCAGCGATTGTCCTGCCCCCCCCTCCAGCCACCCAGCGATTCTCCTTTTTTCCTTGCCCCCCCTCCAGTCACCCAGCGAATCTCCTCTCTCCCCTGCCCCCCCCCTCCAGCCACCCAGCGATTCTCCTATCTCCCCTGCCCCACCCTCCAGGCACCCAGCGATTCTCCTTCCCCTTACAGCACCACACCGCCCAAATGTCTGCCCCTCCGCCAACCACCCAACCTCCGCTGCCGTGCACAGCTCAGCGTGCACGCCCACTGAACGGTAGAGCCAATCGCTGCCGTGCGCCCGCCCTCCCACCTGTGGTTGGTCAGTGCTGTGTGTGATGTACCCGGAAGTACTCTGACGTCACTTCAGGAGATGGATACAGCTTTAGAGAGAGCACGAATGCTTCAAGGCTTCACTTTCTCAGCTTTAGAACGTTGGAGGTGCGTTTTATTATATAGGATGAGTGGAGCTGAATGGGTAGATGTGAAGCGTCTGTTCACGCTTTCCAAAAATACTAGGACTAGGGGGCATGCGATGAAGCTACAATGTAGTAAATGTAAAACGAATCGGAGAAAATGTTTCTTCGCTTATTGTGTAATTAAACTCTGGAATTCGCTGCTAGAGAATGTGGTAAAGGCAGTTAGCTTAGTGGAGTTTTAAAAAGGTTTGGATGGCTTCCTAAAGGAAAAGTCCATAGACCGTTATTAAATGGACTTGAGAAAAATCCACTATTTCTGGGCTAAGCAGTATAAAATGTTTTGTACTTTTTTTTTTTTTGTTACGTTTGTATCCCGCGCTTTCCCACTCATGGCAGGCTCAATGCGGCTTACATTAGGCAATGGAGGGTTAAGTGACTTGCCCAGAGTCACAAGGAGCTGCCTGTGCCTGAAGTGGGAATCGAACTCAGTTCCCCAGGACCAAAGTCCACCACCCTAACCACTAGGCCACTCCGCCAGGTATTTGTGACCTGGACTGGCCACTGTTGGAAACAGGATACTGGGCTTGATGGACCTTTGGTCTTTCCCAGTATGGCAATACTTATGTACTTATGTAATTTATCCTTAAAATCGAGCGTGGTACTAGAAGATTGGAGGATGGCCGATGTAACGCCGAGTTTTAAAAAACGTTCCAGAGGAGATCCGGGAAGTAATAGATCGGTGAGTCTGACATCAGTGCCAGGCAAAACGGTAGAGACTATTATAAAGAACAAAATTACAGAGCATATTCAAAAGCATGGATTAATGAGACAAAGCCAGCATGGATTTAGTGAAGGGAAATCTTGCCTCACCAATATATTACATTTCTTTGAAGAGGACCTTATGAGACTGGGCATCTAAATGGCAGATGACGTTTAATGTGAGCAAGTGCAAAGTGATGCATGTGGGAAAGAGGAACCCGAATTATAGCTACATCATGCAAGGTTCCACGTTAGGAGTCACTGACCAAGAAAGGGTTCTAGGCGTTGTCATTGACGATACGTTGAAACCCTCTGCTCATTGTGCTGCTGCAGCTAAGAAAGCAAATAGAATGTTAGGTATTATTAGGAAAGGAATGGAAAACAAACATGAGTATGTACTAATGCCTTTGTATCGCTCCATGGTGCGACCACACCTCGACTATTGTGTTCAATTCTGGTCACCGCATCTCAAAAAAGATATAGTGGAATTAGAAAAGGTGCAGAGAAGGGCAACGAAAATGATAAAGGGGATGGGACGACTTCCCTATGAGGAAAGGCTGAAGTGGCTAGGGCTCTTCAGCTTGGAGAAAAGACGGCTGAGGGGAGATATGATAGAGGTCTATAAATTAATGAGTGGAGTGGAACGGGTAGACATGAAACGTCTGTTTACTAGGAGCATGCGATGAAGCTACATAGTAGTAAATTTAAAACTAATCTGAGAAAAATTTTCTTCACTCAACGTGTAATTAAACTCTGGAATGTGGTAAAGGTGGTTAGCTTAGCAGAGTTTAAAAATGGTTTGGACAGCTTCCTAAAAGAAAAGTCCATTATTAAATTGGACTTGGGGAAAATCCACTATTTTCTGGGATAAGCTGTATAAAATGTTTTGTACTCTTTTGGGATCTTGCCAGATATTTGTGACCTGGATTGGCCACTGTTGGAAACAGGATGCTGGGCTTGATGGATCTTTGGTCTGTCCCAGTATGGCAATACTTATGTACTTATGTAACGTCAGGTGATGAAAGCCAGAAGTGCACCATAAATTTCAAGCCAGCCGAAAGAGCATGATGTGCTCCTTTAGGCAGCTCAGGAAGCAGTTCTCAAGTGCTGCTTGCTAACTCACTGTCTTCCTACAGCCTCAAACACCCACTGGGTTGATTTTAAATTTATGTCACAGTTTGTTACTGTACTGTGGGAGCAGAAATCAGCATTTTTTCTGCTCCACCTATCTAGTAAAGCAACTGGGTATAATTTTTATTTGTTACTGAGCTGCTTCTTAGTCAATATTTAGAACTCTTTGCACTTGCCATGGTCCAAGATACACCCATTCAACAGGTCTCTTTTACAAACACACTCAGCTAGTTTCCTTCTGACTCCAGCACTGTATTATCTGTTCAGTTCACACACTACTCAATCTTCTCAGCTCTAGGTTGTAAACAGGATCTAAGATGGCGTCATAAAGACATACTGCAACAGCTGCTTCCAGGTCCTACCTTGAATCGCTGTTCATTGCAGCTCTTTGTTCCCTTGATCATGGGGAAAAGGAGACGGAAGGTGCAGGAGTTTCCCTCGACTTCCACCACAACCCAGGCTCCGATACAGATGACCTTGGAAAGATTTGGATTAACAGCTGGACCTGTGCAAGCGTCCTCTCCTTCTATCAGTGGTGCCGCATCGGTGTCAGCCAGCAGTGTTGACGGGGCTTCCTTGAGCCCTGTTGTGCGAACAGCTCCCCCACAACCAGGAGAAACTGCTGTTTTAGGAAGTCCTGCCCTCGGCTCTTTTCAGATTGAGGACCCGGGTGAGCAGGGAGGGAACTTACCCACAGCAATGGAGAATTTGGTATTTGGTCAAGAAGAATTTCAAAATGCGGCACAAATTTTACCTCATCAAACAGTGAGTACTCTGCACCAGATTTCCAATATGCCTTCTCCTGGTACACTTTCTGGGGCTTTCACGAAACCTGCCGCTGTGACATTGGAGTCACTTTGGGACCTTACATCTGATATGCACTCTTTTTTACAATCTTTGACTTTCAAAAATACTAATGATATAAAGGTTTTGTCCGAAGCTGCCATTCTTCAAGCACAAGAGACTGCTCACCAGTCTACTAAAGTAAAACTCCTAGAATCAAAAATTCAGACCTTGGAATCATTAGGAACATTCTCAATTAAGGATAAGAACTTTACTTATCGCCGATTGGAATATCTGGAAAATCAAGTTAGGAGGCTTAATTTGAGATTAACCAATTTTCCCAGGTCACCTCTAATTACGCCTATAGATATGGTTAAGAAATGCTTAATTGACATTTTGGGAATGTCGGGTAACTCACTGCCTCCAATAACTCGAGCTCAGTATTTACTGATGCCAAAAAAAAATCTGTTGGTGAGAATTTTCAAAATCAAGTTGGAGATGATATGAACCTAACATCCTTCTTAGAGTCTTCACTGGAAGTGATTACGCAGAGAACTACTATAGTGGTATCTTTTGCTTTGGAGATGGATCACAATGCTGTATTGAGGCTTTCATTTAGACATTTGGACACATAGTTTCTGGGATCTAAAGTTAGAATATTTCCTGATCTTTCTAAAGAAATACAGAAAAGGCGAAAGGCCTTTTTGGCCTTTTGACCAAGGATTTTGGCCTTGGGCGCCAATTTTTTACTTAAGTTTCCATGTTTATGTTTTGCATTATTTCGTGCCAAACGAATCTCATTGAATTCTTTGATTGGGTAACTGGAGAATTAAATCATCGACATGCTATAGACGTAATCTACTTAGATTTTAGCAAAGCTTTTGACAGGTTCCCCACAGGAGGCTCTTAAATAAACTCGATGGGCTGAAGATAGGTCCCAAAGTGGTGAACTGGATTAGGAACTGGTTGACGGACAGACAACAGAGGGTGGTGGTAAATGGAGCTCATGCGGAGGAGGGAAAGGTGAGTAGTGGAGTGCTTCAGGGATCGGTGCTGGGGCCGATTCTGTTCAATATATTTGTGAGTGATATTGCCGTAGGGTTAGAAGGTAAAGTTTGCCTATTTGCGGATGATACTAAGATTTGTAACAGAGTGGACACCCAGGAGGGAGTGGAAAGCATGAAAAAGGATCTGAGGAAGCTAGAAGAATGGTCTAAGGTTTGGCAATTAAAATTCAATGCGAAGAAATGCAAAGTGATGCACTTAGGGAGTAGAAACCCAAGAGAGACTTATGTGTTAGGCGGTGAGAGTCTGATAGGTACTGAGGGGGAGAGGGATCTTGGTGTGATAGTATCCGAGGATCTGAAGGCGACGAAACAGTATGACAAGGCGGTGGCCGTAGTGAGAAGGTTGCTAGGCTGTATAGAGAGAGGTGTGATCAGCAGAAGAAAGGAAGTGTTGATGCCCCTGTACAAGTCGTTGGTGAGGCCCCACCTGGAGTATTGTGTTCAGTTTTGGAGGCCGTACGTTGCAAAGGATGTTAAAAAAATGGAAGCGGTGCAAAGAAAAGCTACGAGAATGGTACAGGATTTGCGTTCCAAGACGTATGAAGAGAGACTTGCTGACCTGAACATGTATACCCTGGAGGAAAGGAGGAACAGGGGTGATATGATACAGATGTTCAAATATTTGAAAGGTATTAATCCACAAACAAATCTTTTCCGGAGATGGGAAGGCGGTAGAACGAGAGGACATGAAATGAGGTTGAAGGGGGGCAGCCTCAGGAAAGATGTCAGGAAGTATTTTTTCACAGAGAGGGTGGTGGATGCTTGGAATGCCCTCCCGCGGGAGGTGGTGGAGATGAAAACGGTAACGGAATTCAAACATACGTGGGATATGCATAAAGGAATCCTGTGCAGAAGGAATGGATCCTCAGAAGCTTAGCCGAAATTGGGTGGCGGAGCAGGTGGGGGGAAGAGGGGTTGGTGGTTGGGAGGCGAGGATAGTGGAGGGCAGACTTATACGGTCTGTGCCAGAGCCGGTGATGGGAGGCGGGACTGGTGGTTGGAAGGCGGGAAGTACTGCTTGGCAGACTTGTACGGTCTGTGCCCTGAATAAGGCAGGTACAAATCAAGGTAAGGTATACACATATGTTTGTCTTGTTGGGCAGACTGGATGGACCGTGCAGGTCTTTTTCTGCCATCATCTACTATGTTACTATGTATTTCAAGGTAAACAGTTTCAATTTTTTGATCCTAAGCAACTAGAATAATTTCTTGTGGCTAAAGAAGAGATTAATATTACTGTACAAGTCCCATTTGCACACTGTAAAGATAGGCTGGGGCGAGCCTTAAGGATTGCAATAATCTTGGCTGATTGCCTCTAATGTTTTTTCTTTTTCCTATTTTTGGATCCTAATTACCTGTTATTTTAGACGAAGGTTTATTTCTTTTTCTTATTGTACTCAATTAATTTGATACATATTATTATTCTACTAGTAAATAAGGCCCATTTCTGACACAAATGAAACAGGCGCTAGCAAGGTTTTCCTCGGAGTGTGTATGTTTGAGAGAGTGTTTGTGAGAGTGACTGTGTGAGTGTGTGTCTGTGACAGAGAGAGAGTGAGTCTGGGTGCGAGTGTGTCTGTGAGAGAGAGTGTGTGTGTGAGAGAATGAGAGTGTGTGCGAGTGCGTATGTGAGACACAGTGACTGAGAAAGAGAGAGTGTGTTTCACACAGATACACTGTGTGTGAGTGTGTTTGAGAGAGAGAGAGAGAGTGTGTGTGAGACAGAGTGTGAGAGAGAGTGTGTGTGAGACAGAGTGTGAGAGAGTATGTGTGTGATACACAGACTCTCTGTGAGACCGAGTGAGTGTATGAGACTGAGTGTGTGAGACCGAGAGTGTGTGAGTGTGACTGTGTGACACATAGAGAGTGAATGTGATACAGTGTGAGACATAGTGTGAGAGACTGTGTGAGAGTGAGAGAGAGAAAGACACTGATTGTGAGAGAGTGCGTGTGAGAGAGAGAGAGAGAGTGTGTGTGTGACAGATACCTCCCCCCTCCCTCTGTAGTCTCAGGACCCCCTCCCCTTCTGTTCTCAGGATCCCCTCCCCCCTCTCAGGTCTGAGGACCCCCTCCCCCCTCTGCGTTCCCCTCCCCTGTGGTCTCAGGACCCCCTGCCTCTCCCCCCCTCTGCGTGGTTGGCAGCACCGTGCGAGTGTGTGTGTGTGACAGAGAGTGAGTCGCTGTGTGCGAGTATGTCTGCGAGAGAGAGAGTGTGTGTGATTGTCCTCTCTCCTCTGCCCTCCTCCAGCCACCCAGCGATTCTGCTCTCTCCCCTGCCCCCCTTCAGCCACCCAGCGATTGTGCTGTGTCCCCTGCCCCCCTCCAGCCACCCAGCGATTCTCCAGTATCCCCTGCCCCTCCTCGAGCCATGCAGCGATTCTCCTCTCTCCCCTGCCCCCCTCCAGCCGCCCAGCGATTCTGCTCTCTCCCCTGCCCCCCCTCGAGCCATGCGATTCTCCTCTCTCCCCTGCCCCCCTTTCAGCCACCCAGCAATTATGCTCTCTCCCCTGCCCCCCCTCCAGCCACCCAGCGATTGTGTCCCCTGCCCCCCTCCAGCCACCCTGCGATTCTCCTCTGTACCCTGCCCCCTCCTCCCCTCCAGCCACCCAGTGATTGTACTGTGTCCCCAGATTAGCTCCGTCAAAGTGGCAGCGTTATTAAAAGCCCTGGCCGTCCACGGAGTCAGCTTCAGAACGTTGGAGGTGAGTTCGTTCCCTCAGTCCTGCCTTCTGATTACCTGCCCTCGACGTCATCATGTTTTGACGCGAGGGCGGGGCAGAGAGAGATGTGACACCATTACGAACCCTTCACTGAAGCCATGGAGTCAGCTTCAGAACGTTGGAGGTGCTTTTTATTATAGTAGATGTGAATTTAAGAATTACCAATTTCTGTATTATTTCTCAGTTTTTTTATTGAGATGTATTTAACATTAAATAAATAATAAAAATTAAAAAAAATTTCTTCAGCTCTAAATCATATTTAGTTTTTTTCTGTTTTTGGAAAGGTATTTTGTAATTGTAGCACTGAAAAAAAATTAAAACCACAAAGATGCTCAGGAGTCAATGAGATGTTTGCAGAAAACTACCAAATGGCTTTCAGAAGGGAATGATTCTTGGATTTCTGTTGAAATTCTAGACATGAATCATATATACACTTTCAGAACATTTGACAAGATTTTACATGCAACAACAAAAAAAAAAGGTAATTCTAAAAAATGAATTAGTGTAGCTTTTGATTGATAGGTTAAGTCTTCATCAAACAGGGGAAATACCATCTGCAACTGGAGAGGGTGGGGCTGTTTGTTATCCCCATTCACTAAAAGGAGCAATAAAACTCTGAAGGCTCTTATATAACCTTTGACTTGTGTGTTGCTTTGGTGCTATGAACCAGGGCACATTGAGCTCTCTAGGGTAGAATCCTATAGGAGATTCATGGTACCCCCTAAGGCAGACCATGGAGCATGTTCCTAGGGCTTAGTATGTGTGAAGTGTGGCTTTGGAAGCTGTAATTTTCTCTGAATCAACTACTGCACCCCTTTTATTAAGCAGTCTAGGTTTTCAACTTCTTAATGAAATTATCCATTCGTGGCAAATAAACTTGGAGTAATCCCAAATCAGGTGTTTACAGAAACAAAATTGAGTTGCAAGAGGTTTCCTACCCCTGAAACCATATGCTTGAACAGACAGCACCAGAAAAAAATCTCCACCAGTGAGTTTCCTTTTATTTTGTGGTGACCCTTAATTTTGTTCTAGTACAACAGCTGGTCTCAAATAAAAGCTATTGGAAACTAAGTGTATTTGCTTAGTACATACAGAACACATCTCAACTGTAGAAAACTATTTACTAGTGCCATGCAGTAAACTGATTTTCTGAAGTCTGGGTGAAAGGATCAGCCCTCTACAAATGTTGTTTTAAAAAATCACCACAGGGTCACAATGCTGGCTGAAAAGGGGCAAGACAAGGTCAGGGGTAGAGTGAGTACATGTGAGTTTCCATTTTGAAAGCCACAAATGTACTTTGGGTGGGTATATCTGCATCTTCTTCAAAGCAGATACAAACGGATGTACCAAAGTTTGAGCCCATTCCTGCGTGTGCTAGCATTTCACAAGGAAAGTTTTAATGGGGGTTTCATTTGGAAATGAGTTTACAGTACCATGGGTACAATAGAAACATGGGACTGTAAGCTCCCCTGTGGAGTTTCAAAATTGCTCCATAGGAGTAAATTTCATATAGGTCGTTAAGTAGAGGTTGTTAAAATTTCATATAGGTCGTTAAAAGTTAGGTGCCAAAACCCTGAGCGCTAAGCTACTGTTCTGTAATGGCAGAGTTGCGCACCAGCTCTCGGATTCTATAAATGGTAACTAAAACTGTACATGAAATTCAGCATGCATAGATTTGCGCACACTACTTAACTGCTTAAAAAGCCAATCAGCGCCAATAATTGGCTACTAACAACCAATTATTGGTGTTAATTGATCTTCATTTGGATTTACGTGCAGACCATATTCTATAATGATCCAAGTGTAAATCGTAATGCATGTAAATTTGGGGGCATGGCTGGAGCATTTCGAGGGCATTCCAAAATTTTACAAGCGTAAAGAATTTGGCCAAACTGCGCCAAATTTAGGTGCTGGCATTTAGACCTGCTTTTAGCAGGCGTAATTGTTGGCTCCTAGAGTTACACATGGTTTATGCCCTAAGCGCAATTCTATAAAGGGTGTGTACCCTCTATAGGATAGTGCTCGGTGTATAAAAGTTTCTGTGCCAATTTTTATGCACCAGTTATAGAATTTACCCCCAAATGTGTTCTAGAATACTAGCGTAAGTCTGCAGTTAGATGACAAACTTTAGGCGCAACCACTTACACTATGTCTATGGCTGGTATAAATAGTAGCACTTCAATGTGGCAGCTGGGCGCATTTAATAATTTATGATATCCACTACATTTGTGATTCATTTAGTTTATAGTACTGTTCTATTCAGAAGGTGGACTGAATGGAAGCCAAACACCTGGCCAGACTTCCATTTATCTATAAGGTGGCCCTACCCTCTTTCCCTCGTATGGTTGAGAGTCAGACAGAACCTGCTTTTTTGCATGACTTGCACATGAATGGCAGACCTGGTTAACGATGTTGTGGTCCCTCATGGGTGGCAGATGAGGCAGAAGCGTAGCCAGGTGGGGTGCAGGGGGAGCGGTCGCTCCCCCAAACAGCTGTTTCGAAAAAATGGCGCCTATGCACCCTGTGCCAATAAATTTTTTTTTCTGCTCCCTCCTGAGTCCTATCTCTTCTGCCCGTCTTCTCCCTCCTGCGCAGCACTGGCGATTCAGAGTCAGCCTTCTGCCAGCGTCGGGGCCTCTTCTCAGGCGCATCCAGCCTACTCTATTGCAACTTCCTGTTTTCCGCAGAGGTGGGACGCGCCTGAGAAGAGGCCCCGACGCTGGCAGAAGGCTGACTCTGAATCGCCGGTGCTGCGCAGAAGGGCCAAGATGGGCAGAAGAGAAGGTAAAAGATGCAACGCTGGGGGGGGGGGGGGGTGCTGGAGAAGGGAGAAAGCGGGCGGGTGGGGGGGGTGGCTGGAGAAGGGAGAAAGCGGGCGGGGGGGGGGGGGAGTAGCTGGAGAAGAGAGAAAGCTGCCCGGGGGGAGGGGGGTGTGCTGGAGAAGGGAGAAAGCGGGCGGGCTGGAGAAGAGAGAAAGCGGGCGGGGAAGGTTTAATTGACCAGAGTGGAAGTGAGTCTATCTAGTCCACTTTAACAAGGAAGCCAAACTTACTTTCCTTGTGCCATCACTATCCAGCAGGATAGGCAATGTCTTGAAAGGTGGAGGATAAAGGATTTTTTAAAATATATTTATATCACACATTATCCCAAGCAAAGTTGGATTCAGTGTGGCTTACATTTTAAAATACAGTGAGACAGAATAATAGAATTTAGTTATATCATGGGAATAAATAGATGGATGTGTCTGAAACATTTAACAAAGTTGAGATTAGCTTATATACCCAACTGGGCATTTAAAACTTTGTCCTTTATTGATACCACATGTTCAGAAATCATAGCCATAAGTATAGACAGTTATTCAAATATTATCACATGGGAGGGGAAGGAGATAGGGACACAAAGAGGGCACTACTGGAAAAGGGAGGAGGAGATAGGGACAGAGAGGGGCACCACTGGAAGGGGGAATGGGGATATGGGGACAATGGTGAAAAATGGGTGAGATGGGGACAAAGAAGTAATGCTGGAAAAGGGGGAAGATGGTAACAGCGGTAATGCTGGAAAAAGCAGGAAGATGGCGACACAGGACAATGTTAGAAAAAGGGAGAGGTGGGGGACACCAGGACGGCAGATGCTAGAAAGTGGGAGATGAGGAGACCAGGTAGGCTTGTGCTGAAAAAGGTGGAAGATGGGGACACAGAAAGGGCAGATGCTGAACTTGGGGGTAGGATAGGGACAAGGGACACAGAAGGAAGATGCTGGACAGGACAAATGCTGGCTCCTCCTCCTCCTACTACTACTACTACTTAGCATTTCTATAGCGCTACTAGGGTTACGCAGCGCTGTACAAGTTAAAACATGGGGAAGGACAGTCCCTGCTCAAGAGAGCTTACAATCTAAAGGTAACAAACTATGTAGTCAGTGTAGTCAGTGTATCATGAATGGGGAAGGTGGTTAGGCGCCAAAAGCAAGGGAGAAGAGATGGGTTTTGAGTAAGGACTTAAAGATGGGCAGGGAGGGCGCATGGCGTATGGGCTCGGGGAGTCTGTTCCAGGCATAAGGTGATGCGAGGCAGAAGGGACAGAGTCTGGAGTTAGCGGTGGTGGAGAAGGGTACAGATAGGAGTGATTTGTCCTGAGAGCGGAGGTTACGGGTGGGAACATAGGGGGAGAGGAGGGTAGAGAGGTAATGGGGGGGCTGCAGATTGAGTGCATTTGAAGGTCATTAGGAGAAGCTTGAACTGAATACGGTAGTGAATCGGGAGCCAGTGAAGCGACTTGAGGAGAGGGGTGATATGAGAGTATCGGTTCACGCGGTAGATAAGACGTGCAGCGGAATTTTGGACAGATTGAAGGGGGGCTAGGTGGCTAAGCGGGAGACCAGCAAGGAGAAGGTTGCAATAGTCAAGACGAGAGGTAACGAGTGAGTGGACGAGGGTTCGGGTGGTCTGTTCAGAGAGGAATGGGCGGATTTTGCTAATATTATAGAGGAAGAAGCGACAGGTCTTAGCTGTCTGCTGGATATGGGCAGAGAAGGAGAGGGAGGAGTCGAAAATGACTCCGAGATTGCGGGCTGACGAGACGGGGAGGATGAGGGCGTTGTCAACAGAGACAGAGAGTGGGGGAAGAGGAGAGGAGGGTTTGGGTGGGAAGACAAGGAGCTCAGTCTTTGCCATGTTCAGTTTCAGGTGACGGTTGGACATCCAGGCGGCGATATCTGAGAGGCAGGCCGAGACTTTGGCCTGGGTTTCGACTGTGATGTTGGGAGTGGAGAGGTAGAGCTGGGTGTCATCGGCATAGAGATGGTACTGGAAACCATGTGATGAGATCAGTGAGCCCACAACCAAATGCCTTGGACTTCGCCGGGTTTGAGATCACCGGCATTATTTTCCATTATGGCCAAAATCCGATGCCGGCCATCTCAAACCCGGCGAACTCTGACATTTGGCCGGGTCCAACTGTATTAGCGAAAAAAAAGATGGCTGGCCATCTTTTTCGATAATACAGTTGGCTCCACCCACTTACGGCGCTGGCCCCAAAGATGGCTGGCCAGCTATTTGGCTGGCGCCGTTCGATTATGCCCCTCCATGTTACCATGGAGCAATACAAAGGCATTATATGTTTTATTTTATTTTATTTTTGTTTGTCTTTTCCGGGCACCACTGCACACTGAACAGCAGGTAGTGACTCTTAATGTGGAACCTAGCATCATGTAGCTATGGGTTGAGTTATTCTTCCCAATATTCATCACTGACTTTTGACTAGCTACAAATGCCCTGGGAATCTGTAACAGTGCTTGTAACTTAGGAGGTCTTTTACTAAAGATTAGCTTGATTTATCTGAAGCAGGGCCCATTTTATTCCCATGGGCCCTGCTGCAGATAACTCAAGCTAATCTTTAGTAAAAGATCCCCTCAATTGGATAACTAGCTAATAAGCGCTGTCAATTTGATGTTAACAAGTAATTATCAGCACTATCTGGCATTAAGGTTTATGTGTGCAACTCGCTAAGCGTATTCTATAACGTGGTGCACTTAAATTCTAAGTCACACAGTTGAAAGGGGCGGGCATGGGTGTTTCTAAAATCTATGCGCTTTGTTATAGCATACACCCTCTCTGAACCAAATTTAGGTGTCAGGATTTACGCCAAGTAAAACATGGTGTAAATGGCTACAACTAAATTTGGTTGCATGGAGAGGCGCTTGGTGTATTCTATATTCTGGGTGGAAATTTAAGCCTTAGATTAAGCTTTAGAGAATATGCCATAGATGTATTTTTTCCCACATGGAAGTTTCAGGTGCCATATATAGAATCTAGCCCATATTGTCTTAAAGGAGACATTTGTCAGTTTTAAGAGACACAATCACAGTTTTCTTATTGTCCTCCTAGAATGTATGTCAAGTATACTGCAACTACTGATAAATCAAATGCTTGGTGGATACTGTTGATATTTAAAGCAAGAAGACTGATAAAATTACCTGAGACAGCAAGGAAAAGGGATGGCTTCCCTAAAGACTGGTCCAACCTATTAAAAAAAAAGTCTATTAAAATAGAAAATGTGCCAAAGATAAATGCTATGTTTTTTTTTTTAACATCTGCTTAAAGCATGTCTATTTTTCTCAATTTGCTATTGAATATGGTGCCTCTAAAAACAATTGGCGTATCTGCACTGGAAACAAAGACTTATATCCATTAAACAGGTATGTTGCCTGGCTTGGATTTAAGAAAAGGTAACACAGACAACTGCCTAGGGTGCCAAATTTTAAAAGTATCGAATACGCAGGCTACAGTGGAACCTGCTCTCCTTTGCTTTAGGGTCACACACTTCAAAGGAGCAATGTCACGGCATTCCACCTCCTCCATCTCTGCTCTTTCCAGTCCTGCCTTTGGTTATCATAATCTTAAATCTGACCCTGTACTGTGCTGGCAATGAAATGCAAGTTTGTAAAAATTCTGTACAACCTTGTTCTATAGTATGGTTTCCTGAACTTGGGTCCTCAGATTCCTCATCCAGCTCTGTTTTTCAGGATCACAAAAAGGTGCAAATTAACCACATTGTAAGACTAGGGGGACAATTCTATAACTGGGCATCCTCTGTTTATCTTTTATAATTTATTACAATTTGATATACTGCCAAATCTAAGTCATGCCTAGCCAGTACAGTTTAGAGAATGCCCACTCTATATCAGCATCAGAGCACCTAATTCTGTTGTAGAAAACCAGTGTAAATCGGCATTGGTGTGTGAGCTCTTATGCTGTGTGTAAATTGTATATATTTTAGCGTGAGATTTATTCCTCCCAGTGCAGCAAATCTGCCACTGCTCTCTAGGGATGAAAGAATCCCATCCAAGGCTGCTTCTGGTTTATTTACCTCGTATTATGTAGACTCCTAAATTACCAGAGCTGTGCACTTTACTCTGAATAGTTGAGAAAACAATCAGGGGAGAATAGTAGATATCAGTTATCAATCAGATACTTTTATTTTTTTTAACCACCAAGTATGATTACAATTAGTCATTGCTCCGTAAGTACAATCTACAGAACACCATTTGTGATGAGAAGTACAACTCAATTGGTTATTACCCCAGCTACACATAGGTGTTATCTGGGACTGAGTCTTTAATGTTATATTTCACTACTCAAAACCAATTATTAGTAAATATAAAAGACTCAATGCTACCTGTGAGAAAGCAATTGGATTACTTTGCCAATTCAAATACTGGTTATTGGTTTTTCCCAAGAGAGAGCAGCTTAACTGTCTCTCTGGCTTGAAGTAGGAAGTACACTCATTTTATAGGTCCACTCAGGATACGGGTAATATGAAAGTAAGCACACCTGATTGGATCTATGTTAATGTCCTAGTTAACACTGATTGGCTATGGTAATGAGTAGCTTCAAATTTTGTAAACATGTTTACATCTTTAGATTCAACCGTTATTGCATATCTCTACCACAAATTTCAGCAAGCCTTCCAGGATCCTGTTTTTCCCCTTGCACCATTTATGTATATCTAACCGCTACTTCTCTTTCGGGCTGTCCACCTGGTATTGCACCCTGTTTGCCAACTCTTTTCACAAACAAGCTATTTGTCAATCAACTTGTTATCTTTGAGTTAGACAGGCTTTTGGATTTTTAATCTGCCTGTATATTATTTCAGGCCTTTATATTCCTTGACCTATCTTTCTCAAAGACACGCAGCATCCATTTTCTACAAAATGGGTGCTCTTCAACGCAGCAGTTACACACATAACTTACAGCAGTGTCAGAAGTGTAGTCAGGGCGAGTGAAGAGCGGACTGCTGATGGCACATATTTATTAAGTGACAGATCGCGTGAAAAATAGGCACCATCAGAAGTCCTTTTGGGGGAGCGGTCACTACCCTGGTGACCTACCTAGCTACATCTCTGAGCAGTGTTTCCCAAGTCCGGTCCTGGAGTACCCCTTGCCAGTCAGGTTTTCAGAATATCTACAATGAATATTAATGAAAGGAATTTGCATACAATGGAGGCAGTGCATACAAATCAAGTTCATGCATATTCACTGTGGATATCCTGAAAACCTGACTGGCAAGGGGTACTCCAGGGCTGGACTTGGGAAACACTGACTTATAGAATTCTGTTAAATTGCCCGCATAACTATGGCCCACCTATGCTCCTCTCCTGTGAATGCCTCTCTTACATTTATGCTCCCATTAAAGAACAACACTGAGTGCGTGGCTACCATTTATGCATGTAAATGTACATTCTCTCACATAGATGGCAGTATTCTATAAATGTAAGCACACAAATGGTGCCTCCAGTTAGGTGACCAGTTATAGAATATGGGGTAAATGCATATGAAGAAAGCTCATGAACAGTCATGGTAAAGAGACTTAAAAGATAAGGTTTATAAACAATCACATTCAAAAGTGTGAAAATAATTCAGTTTTGAGGTCCACTTTTTCCTTGGCTTTGCTGTACAATAACCTAGACAGGATGCCAGTTGGTATCAACTGCAATAATGTTTTCCCTTTGGTAATGTAGCTCCTGTTTACTGGGAAATGAATTGAAACCACAGACTTGTTTTGCATTAGTAGCTCACCTGAAGACCACCTGCATGGTAAAACCAGTCTTTCCAATGCAGTACAAGAGTTTATCTTTAGGCCTTTGACACTGGTGCATACTACCCACAGAATTTACAGTGAAACTACATTTAAAGTTAGACAAGATTAGATAAAGAGTTCAATAATATTGTACAAATGTTCAAAGTTAAGAGACTTACACAAAGACAGACTTAAAATCTTTATCAACAAAGTTACTCTGACACATGAGTCTTTGTTGTTAAAGGCTGTAGGATTCAAGCTTTGTGACTCATCTAACTGGTCAAATCATTTCTTCCTGATATATAATCTCTCTGATGTGCAGGAGATGTTTACCATCTGCAACAGAATACTCATCTTCATTCATTCAGTTGAGACACCATGGGAGTTCTTTTAGAAGCATTTCCACATATAAATAGCACATTGGCTATATGTGTGAAAAATAATTCTACAAAGCTGCTATGTTTGAGTGGGTTGAAAATCTACATGTGTATTCTCCATGTTACAAGGAAATGCAAGAATACACATTAAGATAAAAAATTCTGTGTCGACCTTTACATCTGTCCCAAGGCACACCTAGCTTGAAGGGGCAGATACACAGGCTTAGAAGCTCCCTCTCAAAACTCCTCCCCCCAACAGCATTAATAAGCATCCCTCCTTTAACCCCCCCCCCCCCCCTCATTGGCTGACCTTCCTCCAGATCAAAGCGGGAATCTCCCTGGTGTCTAGTGGAACAATCCCCAGTTCCCTCCTGCCCTTTCTTGTGCTGGGTTCAAAACAGCAGCAGCTGTTTAATTGTATAGTAGCACACATCTACTGCCATTTTGTGGTCAACCACTTCCATTTTGAACCCAACACTAGAAGGGGCAGGAGTGACTGGGGATCATCATGGAGACCCCAAGTAAGACCCAGGGGAGGTGTAGATGGTGGTGTCAGACACTGTTGGGGGAGGGATTTCAGGGGATGCTTATTTTTTATCACATTTGTACCCCGCGCTTTCCCACTCATGGCAGGCTCAATGCGGCTTACATGGGGCAATGGAGGGTTAAGTGGCTTGCCCAGAGTCATAAGGAGCTGCCTGTGCCTGAAGTGGGAATCAAACTCAGTTCCTCAGTTCTCCAGGACCAAAGTCCACCACCCTAACCACTAGGCCACTCCTCCACTCACTTATTAAAGCTGTCATGGGTTGCAGAAATGGAGGGGGAGGGATTGATGCTTATTAATGCTGTCACTGGGTGCAGGAACGAGAGGATTGATACTGTAAAGAGCAACAATTTTACGAGGCTGCATATGTGGGGATTTGGGGAGAGCAGGATACTTTTTCTCCATGGACTTGCCAGCTGATACACATGCACTCCTGTATATCATAGTATTTTATAAAAGGTTCCACAATGCCTTTTGTAACATACCAGGTGAATGTCTCATTTACCATCTCAAAAAGAAGAAGAGTAGAGTAGGACAATTGCAATCCATAAGAAGCCAAAAGGAAGCCCCACAGTTTAAAACAAGAGGTTTATTGATAAAGCACCACAATTGAACAGACTCGACACAGCGTCGTGTTTCGGTGAAGGTGCTGTCAAATTGTTCGTTGCTGTACTATCAAAATGGCTTTATGTGCAATTCCAAATCTTATCCACTACGAGGCTGAAGAAAAGAGCTGCCTTTCCGATGAAGTCAAAGCTTCAAACTGTTTTACATGTTTGCCTACATAAAAGCTTTTGAAAGTTGCCCCATATATTCTTTGCGGATGATACCAAACTCTGAGTGGATGGCATGAGGAAGGATCTAGTGAAGCTTGAAGACTGGTCTGAAAATTGGTAACTAAGATTTAGTGCTAAGAAATGTAAGGTCATGCACTTGGGTTACAATAATTGAAGGGAACGGTACAGTATATGGGCTGAACTGCTTCTGTGTAAGGAAGAAGAGTGGGACTTGGGGGTGATTGTGTCCAAAGACTAATGTGGCCAAGAAGGTAGAAAAGGTGACGGTCGAAGCCAGAAGGATGCTTGGGTGCTTAAGTAGAGAGATGACCAGCAGGAAAAAAGAGGTGATAAGTGCCCTTGTATAAGTCTCTGGTGAGGCCCCATTTGGAGTACTGCGTGCAACTCTGGAGACTTAGGGCACAGGATGAAGTTAAGAGGCTTAGGAAGAATCTAAGAAAATACTATTTCACTGAAAGGGTGGTGGATGCGTGGAATGGCCTCCCGGTGGAGGTCGTGGAGATGAGGACTGTGTCGGAATTTAAGAAAACGTGGGACAGGCACGTGGGATCCCTTAGGAAAAGGAGGAGCTAGTGGTTACATAGGAAAGGCAGACTGGATGGGCCATTTGGCCCTTATCTGCCATCATGATTCTATGTTTCTATATTTTTCTGATGTATGATGCATGGCTGTATCTGAAAGGAAATTTGGAAATGTTTTGATTTATCGTAGAAGAAGAAGAAAAAAAAAGATATTTTTTAAAGGCTGAACCATGACTTTGGCCTATCTGAAATCTTCAGGTATAAACATAATTAGTTCAGTGCAAATACTGATAAGAAACAGCTGATGATTTCCTTCTTCAGTCCTCTCTCCAAGCCACTCGTTCAGAGTAAGCCTACAATATTTCAAGCATCTCCAGTATGACTCTGCTTACCTCCTTTGCAGCTCCTTGATCCGCACCATCAAATTAAGATGACCCTGTGAATACTGCTCAATAACGTCTCGCACATCATATGGCTTCCTGGCTTGCTGAAACAAAAAACAGAGAACTACTAAAAAATAGAAAAACAATCAATGGAAGAAATACTTGAAGTTACGATATAAAACACAGTGGCATCTGACGAAACTGTGTTTGGGTGTGCCAACCAACAATGGCACCAGCTTTTTCAAAGCAGCTCTTATGGGTGTCCTATTCTTGAAGGCAAGTGGGCCATTGTTAACTGCAATTTTCTGTGGTCAGTACTCTGCATATGTACTTGGGATTGTTCAATTTCTAATGATTGAGTACTACAGTTCTGGAATGTTCTGAATCTACAGGATATTTTAATCAATATGAAAATATAGTCCACAGAAATATATGGATTGATCAAAGTATGCGCATGCAGGAAAAGAAAGGGATTGTAAATTTATGAAAATAAATATGGATGACATCGGATAAGTACAGCTATGTACTAAAACCATAGAAATAACAATTGGTTCTTCCTAACATAGGGGTCGATGGCTTAGCACACGGCTTCTAACACGATGAAGCACACAGAACTAGTGTTCTAATCAGGATGAACATATCAGATGCACACTCACAAGGTTCTGCGCTGAGGGCAGCTAGTATTGTGCGCATAACTGAGCAAAATCAAAGTGCCACAACACATCTGCTGGAATGTTTTTGTGTAAGTAATGGTGGCAACACAAAAATTAAGTGCGCCAACATTTTTAAGATGCTGGAATTCATGCACAGAACATTCCAGCACATGAATAGCTAAACTTTTTTCTGCTCTGACCCATCCACAGAACTGTCACATCCTATTCTGTCTTAAAAAGTTACAGGTACTGTTATGCTTTGAAGTTGACCGAATTTTGGTTTTGGCCTCGGTACTGAAACCAGTAATTCTTCAGTTTCGGATGAAACTGCATTTTTGACTGTAACCAAACATCCCTTCTCGTGACCACTCTTTGCCTGACCCAACCCCTCCTCCACCATAAGTACCGCCAGACAGCAGGTCCCACTGGGCCGGCCTCAACCTTCCTCATGATCAAGGATACCCCACGAGGTGAGATTTTGCGTGGAGCCCCAGATCTTTGTCGACTGACAGTCATTTTGTACTTCTTCCATTTTCTTACTATGGCACCAACAGTTGTCTCCTTCTCGCCCAGCGTCTTACTGATGGTTTTGTAGCCCATTCCAGCCTTGTGCAGGTGTATGATCTTGTCCCTGACATCCTTAGACAGCTCCTTGCTCTTGGCCATTTTGTAGAGGTTAGAGTCTGACTGATTCACTGAGTCTGTGGACAGGTGTCTTTCATACAGGTGACCATTGCCGACAGCTGTCTGTCATGCAGGTAACGAGTTGATTTGGAGCATCTACCTGGTCTGTAGGGGCCAGATCTCTTACTGGTTGGTGGGGGATCAAATACTTATTTTTCTCTGCAGAATGCAAATAAATTCATATACTTTCCACAATGTGATTTTCCGGATTTAATTTGTGATGTGCTATCTCTCACTGTTACCAATAACCTACCCTTCAATTATGGGCTGCTCATGTCTTTGTCAGTGGGCAAACTTACAAAATCAGCAAGGGATCAAATACTTATTTCCCCCACTGTATGTATACCCGAGTTTGATTTGTCCTTGCCATTTTCAGGGCACAGACCGTAGAAGTGATCTACTTGGATTTCAGCAAAGCCTTTCATACGGTCCCTCACAGAAGAGTTGTGAATAAGCTGAGAGGGCTGAACCCAGGACCCAAAGTGGTGAACTAGATTGGAAACTGGTTGACCAACAGGCGGGAGAGGGTGGTGGTAAATGGAATCAGCTCATAGGAAGTAGTGGAGTACCTCAGGGGTCGGAGCTGGAGCCGATTCTGTTTAATATATTTGTGAGAGACATTGCTGAAGGGTTAGAAAGAAAAGTTTGTCTTTTTGCGGATAACACAAAGATAGCCAATACAGTGGCCACCCTGGAAAGAGTAGAAACCATGAGAAGGGTTTTCCAAACGTTATAAGAATAGTCGAGGGCCTGACAATTAAAACGTAATAATTGTGCCAATCTAGGGTCCAAAGTTTGTTACCAGAGTACAGACTCAACAAATACTTCATACATAAAGTACTCCTTACTACTCTGTATTGGAGCCCCTCTCTCAAATGGTATTATATACTTAGACCATTTGTGAGCAAGGCAGGGTCTTCTGAGTTTATAAGAATGCTAGAAAAGGTTAGCATTAGTGGAATTGTTAAAGAAAGACAAAATCTTTACATGGTGGGTCTGGACGTGGTGGCTCTAAATACTAGTTTACCCCAGGAAAAAGTCACTGATGTCGCTTGCTCGTATTTGGACCAAGCATCTATACCTAAGCCTAAAATACCCGTTTTGCATCAATTGTTGACTTGGGTAATCTGTGAGAATTACTTTGAATATCAGAACAAATTTTATGTACAGAAGGAGGGCGTAGCGATGGGGGCGATGGTGGCCCCATCGCTGGCATGCCTATACATGACAATGGTTTTTTTTTGTTACATTTGTACCCCGCGCTTTCCCACTCATGGCAGGCTCAATGCGGCTTACATGGGGCAATGGAGGGTTAAGTGACTTGCCCAGAGTCACAAGGAGCTGCCTTTGCCTGAAGTGGGAATCGAACTCAGTTCCTCAGTTCCCCAAGACCAAAGTCCACCACCCTAACCACTAGGCCACTCCTTGAAATTAATCATGTATATGCCTCTTCCATGTACAGTAAGGTGGTATTGTGGAAGAAGTATATAGACAGTGGTGTGCTGGAGCCGGCTTGCACCGGCTTGCAAGAGCCGGTTGTTAAATTTTGTACCGACTTGCGAGCTGGTTGTTCCTGACTGCGAGCCGGCTCTCCTTCCTTCCTCCCTCCCTCCCTCCGGATCCGGTCCCTCACCTGAGCCACCTCATCCAGCGAATTCTTCGGGGCAGGCAATCTTGCCTGCCCGCTGCTGGTGCTGACTCTTCCCCGCTGCCGGATCGCTCTTTAAAAATGGCCGCCGAGAAATCCAAAGGCGGCCTCACGAGACTTCTGCTGAAGTCTTGGAGGCCACCCTTGTAAGTCTCGGTGGCCATTTTGAAGAGTAATCTGGCAGCGGGGGAGAGTCAGCGCCAGCAGCGGGCAGGCAAAACTGCCTATCCCGAAGAATTCGCTGAACAACTCGGTGGCTGGAGGGGGTGGCAGAGGAGAGAAGGGAGTCTCAGTCACTGGACATGGGTGGCTGGAGGGGGGCAGGGGAGAGAAGGGAGTCGCTGGACATGGGTGGCTGGAGGGGGGCAGGGGAGAGGTAAAATTATGTATAATCATACCTGATAATTTTCTTTCCATTAATCATAGCTGATCAATCCATAGACTGGTGGGTTGTGTCCATCTACCAGCAGGTGGAGATAGAGAGCAAACTTTTGCCTCCCTATATGTGGTCATGTGCTGCCGGAAACTCCTCAGTATGTCGATATCAAAGCTCCATCCGCAGGACTCAGCACTTAGAGAATTACACCCACAAAGGGACACTCTGCCCAGCTCACCACCGCCGAAACGGGGGAGGGGAATTAACCCAGCTCATCCCCACACAAGTGGGGGAGGGGAATCCGTCCAGCTCATCCCCGCGGAGCGGGGGAGGGACACCACACCCGCCGATGCGGGGGGATCTGGCTTATCCTGCAACCGCAACCGCGGGAGGAGCTGACTGACCCTAACACCGCCGAAGCGGGAGGGGTACAAAGCTGCCCTACAGCCGCACGAAGCGGGAGGGAGTGCCGGCAGAATTTTAAGTCTCAATCCAGCCCCGTAAAACGGAGGGGAGAGGAATGCAGCAGCTCACTGTAACACAAACTCGTCTTAACTCTTGAAGAATCCAAGTGAAAAAAACTTGAACACGAAGTCTTTCTGAAGTAACTGAAGACAAAACTTGAACCTGAAATGCAACCAGAATAAAAACAGTACAGATATCTGGGAGGGGCTATGGATTGATCAGCTATGATTAATGGAAAGAAAATTATCAGGTATGATTATACATAATTTTACCTTCCATATCATCAAGCTGATCAATCCATAGACTGGTGGGATGTACCGAAGCAGTACTCACCCAGGGCGGGACATTGAAATCCCTGACCTCAACACTGAAGCTCCAAACCGGGCCTCCGCCCGTGCAGCCACAGTCAAACGGTAATGCTTGGAGAATGTATGAGCCGAAGCCCAAGTTGCCGCCTTGCATATCTCTTCCAAGGAGACGGATCCGGCCTCTGCCATCGAGGCCGCCTGAGCTCTCGTGGAGTGAGCCTTCAGCTGGATAGGCGGCACCTTCCCCGCGGCCACATAAGCCGCTGCAATGGCTTCCTTGACCCATCTTGCCACTGTAGGCTTAGCAGCCTGCAGACCCTTACGAGGACCTTCAAACAGGACAAACAGATGATCCGATTTCCGGAAATCATTGGTCACTTCCAAGTATCTGATGATGACTCGTCTCACATCCAGATATTTAAGAGCAGAGTACTCCTCTGGGTAGTCCTCCCTACGAAAGGAAGGGAGACAGAGCTGCTGATTCACATGGAAGCGAGAAACAATCTTGGGCAGGAAGGAAGGCACTGTGCGAATAGTCACTCCTGCCTCAGTGAACTGCAGAAAAGGCTCTCGACATGAGAGCGCCTGGAGCTCGGAAACTCTTCTGGCTGAAGTGATAGCCACCAAAAAGACTGCTTTCAACGTCAGGTCTTTCAGAGATGCCCTCGACAAGGGTTCAAAAGGCGGCTTCTGCAATGCTCTTAGTACCAGATTGAGATTCCACGCAGGCACCACTGAGTGCAGAGGAGGGCGCAGGTGATTAACTCCCTTGAGAAAGCGCACCACATCTGGCTGCGAAGCCAGGGAAGCACCCTTCAGGCGGCCCCTGAAGCAAGCCAGAGCCGCTACCTGGACTTTAAGGGAACTGAGCGACAGGCCTTTCTCCAGACCTTCTTGCAGGAACGCCAACACTGAAGAAATTGGAGCAGTGAAGGGAGAAAGTGAGCCTGCTTCACACCACGCTGCAAAGATACGCCAAACCCTGGCGTAAGCAGTAGAAGTAGAGCGCTTCCTCGCTCTCAGCATAGTGGCGATGACCTTGTCTGAGAAGCCCTTCTTCCTCAGACGCTGCCGCTCAATAGCCAGGCCGTAAGACCAAAGGGGGAGGGATCCTCCATCACCACGGGACCCTGATGTAACAGGCCCTGCTCCACTGGCAGCCGCAGAGGATCGTCGACTGAGAGCCTGATCAAGTCCGCATACCAGGGACGCCTGGGCCAATCTGGACCCACCAGGATTACCCTGCCGGGATGCTTTGCCACCCGGTCTAGCACCCTGCCCAACATGGGCCAGGGCGGGAACACATAGAGAAGCTCTTGTGTCGGCCACTGTTGGAGAAGAGCATCTACTCTCAGGGATCGAGGGTCCCGTCCTCTGCTGAAAAAGCGCGGCACTTGGCAATTGGCCGATGACGCCATCAGATCTAGGCTCGGCTGGCCCCAGCGCTTCGTGATGTCCAAGAACGCCTGAGCAGATAGCTGCCACTCTCCGGGCTCCAAGGTATGGCGACTGAGAAAGTCCGCCTTGACATTCATGACTCCGGCAATGTGGGCCGCTGAAAGCTGCTCCAGGTTCGCTTCCGCCCACTGGCAAAGATTCATAGCCTCCTTGGCTAGAGGGGCGCTCTTGGTACCTCCCTGGCGGTTGACATAGGCCACAGCCGTGGCATTGTCCGACAGGACCCGTACAGGCTTCAACACCAGTACCGGGATGAACTCCAAAAGCGCCAACCGAATGGCTCTGAGTTCCAGGAGGTTGATAGACCACTTTGCCTCTGCAGGAGACCAGAGCCTTCCCAAGCAGTGGGCTCCCCAGCCCGACAACGAGGCGTCCGTCGTGACGACAATCCACTCTGGGGTCACCAGAGGCATTCCCGCAGACAACTTGTCTGTCTGCATCCACCAGCTCAGCGCCTTGCGCACTGCTGGGTCCAAGGGAAGGCGCACAGCATAATCCTCCGACATCGGAGTCCAGCGCTGCAGCAAAGAGTGTTGAAGTGGTCTCATATGAGCCCTGGCCCAGGGCACAACTTCCATCGTGGCCGTCATAGAGCCCAACAGCTGCACATAGTCCCAAACCCGAATGGGAGAGGCTACTAGGAACTGGTCCACCTGAGCCTGAAGTTTGACAATCCGATTGTCTGGCAGGAACACTCTGCCCACTTGGGTGTCGAATCGGACTCCCAGGTACTCCAGGGACTGAGTCGGGCGCAGCTGGCTCTTCTCCCAGTTGATGATCCATCCCAGGGAGCTCAAAAGAGCAACTACCCGGTCCACAGCTTTGCCGCACTCTGCATAAGAGGGGGCTCGGATCAACCAGTCGTCCAGATAAGGATGGACTTGTACCCCTTCCTTTCGTAGGAAGGCCGCGATGACCACCATTACTTTGGAAAAGGTCCGCGGAGCAGTAGCCAACCCGAAAGGGAGGGCTCTGAACTGGAAGTGTCATCCCAGGACTGCAAAACGCAGAAAGCGTTGATGAGGAGGCCAGATGGGAATATGCAGGTACGCTTCCTTGATGTCCAAGGATGCCAGGAACTCTCCTGCCTTCACTGCCGCTATAACAGAGCGGAGAGTCTCCATGCGAAAGTGCCGCACTTTCAAGGCCCGATTGACCCCTTTGAGGTCGAGGATAGGCCGGACAGAACCTCCTTTCTTTGGTACCACAAAGTAAATGGAGTAACGTCCCTTGCCAAGCTGACTTTCTGGCACCGGAACGACCGCGCCCAGGCGGATCAGATTGTCCAAAGTCTGCTGCACTGCCACAGCTTTGACCGGAGACTTGCAGGGAGAGAGTACAAACCCGTCTTTTAAGGGTCGGCAGAACTCTAGTTTGTAGCCGTCTCTGATGACTTCCAGCACCCACGCGTCTGAAGTTATTGTGGTCCACTCGCCCAGAAACGAGGACAGCCGTCCTCCAATCTGCACTGGGGCATGGACCAAGACCCCATCATTGGGTACGAGACCCTGGGGGAGGACCGGAGGGAGCACCTCCGGGACGGCGGTCTCTGCGAAAGGAATGCTGCTTGGGGGAGAAATTCCTCTTGAAGGAAGAGGGGGCAGAGGAACCCGACTTGCCCGGGCGGTACCGACGGGCTTCCTGCAACCGTCCTCTGGAGGTACCGGAACGAGTACTAGCCCGAGCCCTGACCTCTGGTAATTTCTTGCCCTTAGACGTGCCGAGATCGGTCACGATTTTGTCCAGCTCGACCCCAAAGAGCAGCTTGCCTTTAAAAGGCAACCTAGCCAGGCGGGATTTAGAGGCGTGGTCAGCAGACCAATGTTTCAGCCAAAGCCACCGCCGCGCAGAGATTGTCTGAGCCATGCCTTTCGCTGAGGCCCTCAAGACATCATACAGCAAGTCTGCCAAATAGGCTAAGCCCGATTCCAGGGCCGGCCAATCAGCCCTCAAGGAATGATCCGAGGGGGAAGCCCGCTGCACCATAGTCAGGCACGCCCTGGCCACATAGGAGCCGCAAACTGAGGCCTGCAAACTTAAAGCAGCCGCCTCAAAGGACGACCTTAAGGCCGCCTCCAATCTTCTGTCTTGGGCGTCCTTTAGGGCCGTGCCACCTTCCACCGGCAACGCCGTTTTCTTAGTCACCGCAGTGATTAAAGAATCCACGGTAGGCCACAGATAGGCCTCACGTTCACTCACAGCCAAAGGATAGAGGCGGGACATAGCCCTAGCCACTTTAAGGCTCGCTTCTGGGACATCCCATTGAGCCGAAATTAAGGTGTGCATGGCATCATGCACGTGGAAGGTTCTAGGCGGGCGCTTCGTCCCCAGCATAATGGCAGAGCCAACAGGGGCTGAGGGAGAGACGTCCTCCGGAGAGGAAATCTTCAAAGTGTCCATGGCCTGTAACAACAGGTTGGGCAAATCCTCTGGGCTAAAAAGCCGCGCTGCAGAGGGGTCATCCGCTCCATCCGAGCGGGGATCCGTCTCCTCCAAGGAATCCGCAAAGGACCGTTGGGAGACCTCAGACACGCTGCCCTCATCTACATCGGAGGAGACAAATTCCTCCAAGGCCTGGGAATCAACCCGAGGGCTTTTACCTCTGGGAACCTCAATCTCTTTACCAGACGAGGGAGCAGGGGCAGCGTTGTGCATGAGGAAGGCCTGATGCAGCAGCAAAACAAACTCGGGGGAGAAACCCCCCAGACTGTGCACTTCCGCAGCCTGGGCAACAGCCCTAGACGCACCCTCAACCGGCGCTCGCAATAGCGGGGGAGAGACATGCTGCGCATCCAAAATGGCGTCCGGCGCGAAACTCCGCGAAGGAGCCGCGCGGGAAGAACGGCTCTTAACTTTAGCCGCTTCTGTGCCGTCGCCCAAATTAAGGGCGTTCATGGCATTAATGTCTCCAACCTCAAGGGCGGCCCAAGAAGAAGCCGTCCGAGCCGCGTGGCCGGCCAAGATGGCGGAGGCGAGGAGCGGGGGATGGGCGTTTATGGCAGGAAAAACCGCCACGCCGGAGGAAGGACTGGAACATTCATCGGTCACTAAACTGTCACCCAACAAGGGCGAATCAGGCTTTAAGACCCCCGCATCCCCTCTAGAAGCGCTCAAGCGACCCGGGGAGCGACCCTTTGCGCCCTCGCCCTCCGACGCCATATGCCACGAGGAGAAGAATCGGGGAACCCCCTGCCCGCTATAAAAAGGTAAAAATTACCTGCTGTCCGCTCCGAGTTGTAACGACCTGGTGTCCCAGTGAGTAGCTGCAATAGACGCTTAAATAAACGTCGAAATAAACGCCTTTAAGGACGTTCAAAATTTTTTTTTTTTTTTTTTAACGGAGCCAGCGGGAGGGGGGAGAAAAGGAGGGACCTGGTACCACCAGGTTTGCACTTGCTCAAAAGAGCCCTCAACCCCAGGCACTCAACAAAACCTAAAAATTAGGCTTGGAGGCCTAGCCAGAGCTGCTGCTGTGTGTGACCACCACCTGCTGAGATAGAGAACATACTGGGGAGTTTCCGGCAGCACATGACCACATATAGGGAGGCAAAAGTTTGCTCTCTATCTCCACCTGCTGGTAGATGGACACAACCCACCAGTCTATGGATTGATCAGCTTGATGATATGGAAGAGGGCAATCGCTGGGTATGGGTGGCTGGAGGGGGAGCAGGGGAGAGAAGGGAGTCGCTGGGCATGGGTGGCTGGAGGAGGGGGCAGGGGAGAGAGGACAGTCGTTGGGTATGGGTGGCTAGAGGGGGCAGGGGAGCAAAGAGAATCACTGGGCATGGGTGGCTGGAGGGGGACAGGGGAGAGATGGCAATCGCTGGGTATGGGTGGCTGGAGGGGGGCAGGGAGAGAAGGAAGTCACTGGGCATGGGTGGCTGGAGGAGGGGGCAGGGAATAGAGGACAGTCGTTGGGTATGGGTGGCTGGAGGGGGGCAGGGGAGAGAGAACAATCGCTGGGTATGGGTGGCTGGAGGGGGGGCAGGGGAGAGAAGGGAGTCACTGGGCATGGGTGGCTGGAGGAGGGGGCAGGGGAGAGAGGACAGTCGCAGGGTATGGGTGGCTGGAGGGGAGGGTTGCTGGACATGGGTGGATGGAGGAGAGGGTTGCTCGACATGGGTGGATGGAGGAGAGGGAAGGGAGAGAAGAAATGCTGGACATGGATGGAGGGCAGGGAAGAGTGAGGAAGTAGATGAGATGAGGGAAAAGGAAGAGAGGAGAAAAACTGCACATGGATGAAGAAAATAGGCAGAAGCTGGATCCATTAGATAGTCAAGTCTGCGGAGGACCCAGCTTTTACTTACGGATGTAGGGCAAGAAATGAAGAAGAAAGGCGGAAAGTAAAGAAATAAATGGAAAGGAAGCTCTGGAAATGGAGTTAAGAGGACAGATAGCAGCAGAATCGGATACTGGGCCAGCATGATCAGAAAAACAAAGTCACCAGACAACAAAAGGTAGAAAAAAATCATTTTCATTTTCATTATAGTGTTTGGAATATGTCCACTTTGAGAATCAGGTGCTCAACATTAAAAGTTTATATTTATTTACTTATTTATGGCATTTTATTCCACATTAAACATGAATTAGATTGGAACCTGGGATCATTTAATTTTTTTTCCTGGAGTAATGCATTGCCCCCGCCCCCAGGCTCTCTCCCCGGCTATAGCCAGCTCTGCAATTTGGGGGGGGGGGGTGCAGAGGTGGACCGGGGAGAGAGCCTGTTGTTAAACATTTACCAGCACACCACTGTATATAGATGACGTAGTCATGTTTTGGCATGGAAATGAACAAGATTTATATACACATTCATTGACTCCCTCAATACTGCGTATCCTTGTATTAGGTTCACCCATCGTATAGCTAAACAAGAAATGGAATTTTTGGACATAAGGATTATTTGTAAGGAGGATGGTGGATTTTCCACCTCAATATATCGGAAGCCGACCGACAGGAACACTCTTTTGCATTTCACTAGTCACCATCATATAGGGTTGCGAAGGGGAGTTCCTGTCGGTCAATTTTTGAGATTGAGAAGATTATGTACTTCCCTTGCAGATTTTAAAACTCAAGCTGGGGAAATGATACATAGATTCCGTCAAAGAGGGTATCCTATGAATGTTATAAAACAGGCTTATAAAAGAGCGCGGTACACGCACAAGCCGTGGTTGTTTGTCCCAAAGCAGAAACCTATGGTCGGTCCTTTAGCATGTGTGATTCCTTTATCCCATCAAGCGCCTCAGATTGGACAGGTAGTCCATAAATATTGACACGTGTTGTCAGTACACTCAGAATTCAGCGAACGCCCCAAAATAGCCTACCGCCGCAAATCAAATTTGGGAGCGTTATTGAAAAAGCCAGGTAGAAACAATAACGGGGAACAGCATGGACCCTGTGGTAAATGCGTCCACTGTAAACACGCGATTACTACAAGTTGGATAGCTAAACCAGGGTCCAATAGGCGGTTCTATCTGTCATCATATACTACATGTGACAGTGAAAGAGTTATATATTGTATCATATGCCCATGATCGCTATACTATATAGGTCACAAGAAAAGGAAACTTAAGAGTCGTCTTGCCGAGCATATTAGTAATATTAGAACCCCCCAAAAAGATACTCCACTATTCAATCATTGGCTAGAAAGAAAGCATAATATAGAAGGGTTGAAAAGTGTGGTGTTAATACAAGTGGCAGCATCAGGGCGCGGAGGAGATGTGAGCGCCCTGCTGCACAATATAGAACAAAGATATATTTTTGAGTGGGCTACGGTGGCCCCTAGCGGCCTCAATTTAGAGGTAGAGTGGCTGTAGCACAGTCACGTCACGTAGGGGGAGGAGTTAAGGTATATTTAAACTCCCATGTGAGACCTTTTAGGTACAGCGTTATTGGGCGGGTAGAAAACTCCTGACTTGGAATGATATCCTGACGGTAAGCAGCCAATTTCGATATGGAATGATTAAAAAGAATTACATTGATGAGTACAAATAAGCCACTACCTATTCTTGCATTTGTATGTTTATATACACATTACATAATTTAGGTATTGGTTCCTCCTGAAGAAGGAAATTCCCGAAATGCGGTCTCGCAAAGAGGACCAACCAAGATACAGAGAACCCGGTGGATTTAAAAGGACTTTTTAGCCGCAGTGGATATTTTCACACAAGGTACCTCGGTAGCCTTTCCCTGGCTGAAATGATCCTCATGGACATGGTTCTTAAGAAGTTTCCATAGTATGTGAACTGTTATTTAAAGACTCTGTGGGCGCCAATGCACACCGAAATGCAGTGCCTGAATATGATCACGGAGATTTGGATATAGCAAAGACTGAAATATATTTCTTTTGAGTTTATGCATTTGGTATAAGCAAATCAATAGAAATCAAACAAAATAAAACATGGAAAAGAAAATAAGATGATACCTTTTTTATTGGACATAACTTAATACATTTCTTGATTAGCTTTCGAAGGTTGCCCTTCTTCCTCTGATCGGAAATAAGCAAATGTGCTAGCTGACAGTGTATATAAGTGAAAACATTCAAGCATTACTATGACAGTCTGACAGGGTGGGAGGAGGGGGTGGGTAGGAAGTATGCATGGGGATATCAAAGCATATCATTGATATTCTAACAGGGTGGGTGTGGATAGGTGAGGGGAGGGTAAGCAAATGAAAGTCTTTGTATTAACTGATTAGAAGTGATAGAAGTCATTAGGACACTGAAGAGAACTGTGTGGTATGAGTGGAAGCGGCGAGTGATTGTGAGTGCTGAGGTCTGATGTAAGATAAAGGTATATGTGATTAATAAATAAGTTGAAGAAATTAATGTAGTAAGGAGTATTTTATGTATGAAGAATTAAAATTTAATGCCAAGAAGTGCAGAGTGATGCACTTAGGGTGCAGAACTACAAAAGAGATGCACTGGATAGGAGGGAAGAAATTGGTAAGCTCGGCTCAGGAGAGGGACCTTTGGGTGATGGTGTCTGAAAATCTCAAGCTGATGAAACAGTGCAACAAGGAGGTGGTCGCGGCCAGAAGGATGCTAGGCTGCATAGAGAGGGATATAACCAGCAGAAGAAAGGAGGTTTTGATGCCCCTGTTCAAGTCATTGGTAAGGCCCCACTTGGAGTATTGTGTTCATTTTAGAAGGCCTATCTCGCTAAGGATGTAAAAAGACTTGAAGAGGTTCAGAGAAAAGCGACGAAAATGGTAGGATGTTTACATAGCAAGATGTACATGGAGAGAATTACTGACCTAAACATGTATGCCCTGGAAGAAAGGAGAAACAGGGGTGATATGATGTAGATGTTCAAATATTTGAAAGGTATTAATCTGCAAACAAACCTTTTCCAGAGATGGGAAGGTGGTAGAACCAGAGGGTATAAACTGAGGTTCAAAGGAGGGCAAACTCAGGAATAATGTCAAGAAGTATTTTTTCACTGAGAGGGTGATAGAGACATAGAATGCCCTCCCACGGGAGGTGGTAGAGATGAAAATGGTAACTGAATTAAAAAATGCATGGGACAAACATAAAGGAATCCTGTTTAGAAGGATAGGATCCAAAGAAGCTTAGCGGAGATTTGGTAGGAAAGCCGGTGCTGGGAAGACTTCCACGGTCTGTGCCCTGATTGAGGCTGAAAAGATTTGCAGTGGAGTGCCACAGGGATCTGTATTGAGACCGATGCTACTTAACATATTTATAAATGTTATAAATGATACAGAAATTGGAACGACAAGTGAGGTGATTAAATTTGCAGATGATACAAAACTATTCTAGGTTGTTAAAACACGAGCGGATTGTGAAATATTGCAGGAAGACCTTAGGAAATTGGGAGACTGGTCATTCAAATGGCAGATGAAATTTAATATGGACAAATAAATGCAAGGTGATGCACATTGGAAAGAATAATCCGAATCATAGTTACCTGATGCTAGAGTCAACCTTGGGGGTCAGCACTCAAGAAAAAGATCTAGGTGTCGTTGTAGATAATACACTGAAATTTTCTGCTCATGGTGTGGCAGTGGCAGCCAAAAAAGCAAACAGGATGCTAGGAATTATTAGGAAAGGGATGGTGAATAAGAATAATGCTTCGAGTATTGCATTCAGTTCTGGTCGCCTTATCTCAAAAAAGATATAGCGGAATTAGAAAAAGTTCAAAGAAGAGCGACCAAAATGATAAAGGGGTTGGAACTCCTCTCATATGAGGAAATGCTAAAGAGGTTAGGGATTTTCAGTTTGAAAAAGAGACAGATGAGGGGAGATACGATTGAGGTCCACAAAATCCTGAGTGGTATAGAACTAGTAGAAGTAAATTGATTTTTTTTATTCGTTCCAAAAGTACAAAGACTAGGAGACATCGAGGAAGTTACATGGAAATACTTTTAAAATAAATAGGAGGAAATATTTTTTCACTCAACGAATAATTCAGCTCTGGAACTCTTTGCCGGAGGATGTAGTAACAGCAGTTAGCATATCTAGGTTTAAAAAAAGGTTTAGACAAATTCCTGGAGGAAAAGTCCATAGTCTGCTATTGAGACAGACATGGTGGAAGTCACTGCTTGCCCCCAGCTGGGTAGCATGGAATGTTACTGCTAATTGGGTTTCTGCCAGGTACTTGTGACCTGGCTTGGCCACTGTTTAGAAAACAAGATACTGGACTAGATGGACCATTGGCCTGACTCAGAATGGCTACTCTTATTTTCTTATGAATGGGCTGGAATGGAGCTATTCAGGGGCTTTGACAACAGAAATTTTAGAAGAAGGCCAGTGCCTGGCAGACTTCTACTGTCTATGCCCTAAAAATGGCAAGGATAAATCAAGATCAGAAATACATATGATGTATTACTTCATACCATATGTAATGAGTTTATCTTATTGGGCAGATTGAATGGACCATACATGTCGTTATCTGCTGTCATCTACTAAGTTACTATTTAAGATGGCAACACCAAAGTCATACAAACAGAATTTAGAGCTCGCATGATAAAATTCTTGCCAGAAATATGTTTGGGGCTTTGCCTTTTAAAGTATGGGTGTGGTTGGTAGTAAAGAGGGTAATTCTCCTGTCTATGTTTAATTGTGACTTAATTGCTCCACATGATCAGGATTTAATTGGAACACAAGCACTAATTGGAAAAATTTCTAATATGCCCTGCCACTTCATATCAAAGGATGAGAAGCTCTCCTATAAACAACCAGACCCTGCCAGTTCTAGATAAGGACACAAATGTATTTGAAATGTAAACTTTGGCCTCCAGTCAAACCCAGAACTCCAGATGTTCAGATGATGAATTCTCCAAGATTAATCCTCATCAGATATGAGCATGAGGTTTTTAGCAGTATTTTCTGAAACAGCCAATATGGACGTATGCGCAGAACCATAACCTCCTATTCTGCCTTAAAAGTTGAAGTAAAATGTTGTAATGCTCAAAGCAAGGAGTAGTCTAGAGGTTAATGCAGCAGGCTTTGATCCTGGTGAATTGGGTTCAACTCCCACTGCAGCTCCTTATGACTCTGGGCAAGTCACGTGGAGGCAAAAAAACAAATGGGGTTCACACTCTCCACAGGAACGGAACACAACAGTAAAGGGGTTTTGGGTCCTTTCCACCCCTTTACTCAAGTCACGTGGCAGGGCATATTCGAACGTCGCCATCGAAATAGTTAGCTGGGGATCTATTTTGGCGGTGGCGCAACAGCTGGCTGGAACCGTATTATCGAAAAAGATGGCCAGCCATCTTTTTTTCCGATAATACGGTTTAGCCCGGCCAAATGCCAGAGTTCGCCGGGTTTGAGATCGCTGTTTTTGTTTTTCAGTGATAATGGAAAAAAAATGCCGGCCATCTCAAACCCAGCGAAATCCAACGCATTTGGTCATGGGAGGAGCCAGCATTTGTAGTGCACTGGTCCCCCTGACATGCAAGGACAGCAACCGGGCAACCCTAGGGGGCACTTCTAAAAATGTTTAAAAAATACAAAAAAAGCTCCCAGGTGCATAGCTCCCTTACCTTGGGTGCTGAGCCCCCTAAATCCCCCCCAAACCCACTCCCCACAACTCTACATCATTACCTTAGCCCTTATGGGTGAAAGGGGGCACCTACATGTGGGTACAGTGGGTTTTGGGGGGGGTTGGAGGGCTTAACATTTACCACCACAAGTGTAACAGGTGGGGAGGGGGGTGGACGTGGGTCTGCCTGCCTGAAGTGCACTGCACCCATTAAAAACTGCTCCAGGGACTTGCTGGGTATGACATTTGAGGCTGGCATACAGACTGGTAAAAAAAGGTTTTGATTTGTATTTTTTTTAGTGTGGGAGGGGTTTGGTGACCACTGGGGGACTACGGGGAGGTCATCCACCATTCCCTCCGGTGGTCATCTGGTCAGTTGGGGCACCTTTTTGAGACTTGGTCGTGAAAATAAAAGGACCAAGTAAACCCGGCAAAATACTGCTTAACGCCACTTTTTTTTCCATTATCCGCGAAAGCCAGTCATCTGGTAGCCGTGCCCAAGCCCGCCCATGTCCCGCCTTCGCTACGCCGCTGACACGCCCCCTTGAACTTTCGCTGGCAAGGCGAAGGGAAAGCGGCAATGCTGTCAAAAAAGCCACTTTCGATTATACCGATTTCGCCGCTTTTGAGAGATCGCCGGCCATCTCCCGATTTATGTCGGGAAATGGCTGGCGATCACTTTCGAAAATAAGCCTGTTAACCTCCATTGCCCCAGGTATAAATTAAGTGCCTGTATATAATATGTAAACTGCTTTGATCGTAACCAGAGGAAGGCGGTATATCAAGTCCCATACCATCCCATTGATCTCAAAAGAAGAAAATGGCATTAAATCTTACAGTGCCTTCTGTGACCCAACTCTACCTGCAGGTACACCTCTGCAGTACATTTGGGAACAATCTGAATGCTGGCCATTAGCACACAGGGTACATAGGACAGTTTTAAAAGACTGAAGGAACCAAAAGTGTTTGGGGGGGGGGGGGGGGGGGGGGAGTTCTGGCCAGCATTCAGATTGTTCCCAAATGTTCATGTCTTTCAGTGGTTCAGAACTCCCCCCTCCCCCCATTTAACACTTTCGGTTCCTTCAGTCTTTTAAAACTCTCCTATCAATCCTGTGTCCTAATGGCCAGCACTCAGATTGTTTTGCTTTGCCAAATTGTCTTGTCACTGATGTCACTGAGGTCAGAGCATGCCTGCCTAGCAGACCACTTCCGGCAGGCACGGTCCCAAACACATCCTGTTGGAGGTGAGAATTATTATATAGGATAGGTTCCACTGCATAAAAAGGGACCTGTGGCAAATAGCATACATTGGTATTCACTCCCAGTCCTCGAGGACTGCCAACGGGTCACGTTTTCAGGATAACTCTAATGACAATGCACAAGATAGATTTCACGTTCATTACCTCCACGGTATGCAAATCTCTTAAAGGCCATGGTATTAGTACATCTTAGCACCTTCCAGTAAATTTAGCTCTCAGATTAAGTCCTCTGGGGACATGGAAATAGCTATTGTACCTGAATGTAACTTGCATTGCACTTCCAGTGAAAGACATAAGCTACATTCAAAAATAAATGTCACTTGCACATCAGTACACTCTGCAGGCTCAAAAAGAGAAGAATGCACAAGAACCGAATAGATGTTGTCTAAAGTACACTGGAGACTTCTTGTTTTGCTTTATACGAATTTAGAGGAGTTATGGCCTTCAACACAGCATCTATCTGAATTTCTAACCCAGCCAGACTGCATTTTACAGCCTCCACTTTCCTTTGTTTTGCAAGAAGTGATGTCAGGATGATGTAAAACAATTGTGGTATTCCAGACAAGCTAATAAGAGCACACTCCAACCAACTATGATAACAGCATAAACAAGATTTAAAAATCTTTACTGTATTTTATTGAATCTCCACTTACATAGTGGGTATATAAAGCAGGGATCATATCGAGCTATCAGTGCACCTTATATTACTTGCCCATTGGCTCCCCCATCCCATCTGCTTCACCACTCTCAATGAGAGATGAGAGAAGCAAGCAAGCTGGGAGCAATTTTTGCATTGATATTTGTCCCCTGTGCAGCCTTGGCACAGTGCTGTATAAAGCTCACTATCTAGGGTAGTTAGTATACAGTGCCATTCTCCAACCATGCTGCCACTACCTGTAAACAGGTTGTGAGATTCACCACAGCCAGACTAATTCATATCTATGTCCAACAACTGGATGTCCACAGCCAACAGTGACAGTCTACCCCTTCACCCCTACAATACAAACGTTAAAAAATAGGGATGTGAGCACCAACTCTCTTGGCACTCTGAAACATCAGGGGGTCACCTGAGAACTAGCCCCCATCCCATTCGAATCTCTTAACTAGCAGCATGACATACAATACAACTCAGAAGTACAGAAGACATACGAGAATGTAGGAACAGCAAGAAAGAACATAGATAACAGGAGGTTAAAGGCCAAATCCATTAGTAGAGACTTAGAATTTGATTCAGGCTCCATTTCAAGCACATTGATCATTCCTAATGTATCCAGAGTTGGCTAAATGGCTATTAAACAACCCTACCATTTACAAAGAGGGAGAATTGTGGGTGGGACTCATGATTGTATCAATCAATTGCACTACTAGCCTTTCACTCTTGCCTATAAAAGAAACATTAGCTGGAAGAATAGGAGTTTTATTAATGAAATGAACTTTGCAATTGAAACTCACCTGAAATTTCTTCTTTGCTACAAAATACTGCATCCTTCGAATGACCTTAATGGCAGCGCGATGGTGTTCTCGCAGCCTGTAGGAAAAAAGACACAGTAAAGCAGGAGACAGGTGAAAAAGAGTTTTCTCTGGCCAAATAATAGGTTGTAATGAAAGCTTTAGTACACATTTGTTGCAAGGAGACATGATTCTGTCTGTGGACATGTGATATGCTATTATTGTGATTTTGGAAAAAGAGCAAGAGATAGATACACTGGAAGTTACATGTGATCACCTGGTGGAAAAAGATATTTGCACTAGTTTCAAAAGAAATCTTTTTCACAAGGAACAATTACCCCCAGATTCTATAAAGTTGTGTTCCCAAATTTCCAACTTGTGTGAATCTTTGGGCATGCAAGTTATAGGACAATGCCAGTTGTGCACCTAACTTAAGGGCTGTTTTACAAAGCGGCGGTAGGGCTACTGCACGTGTAGTGTGTGCCAAACTGACACTACCGCCCGGCTAGCGTGCCCAACTGGCGGTAATGTTGAAGTTGTCGCATGCTGTTTCCCACAGTAGAAAATATTTTTCTATTTTCTACCATGGGGGGTGTTCCCGGCGGTAACTGGCAGTTCGGCCACATTGGCATGTGCTGAATGAGTACTGTGTGTGCAGCATGTGAGCCCTTACTGCTAGGTCAATGGGTGGTGGTAAGGGCTTAGACAGTAAATAGCCGGGCTACTTTTAATTTTACTGCATGGCCATTTACTGTCCCAATTTTAAAAAGCCATTTTCCCAGCAACGGTAAATAATAGCTCAACGCGCACCAAAAACACACGCCCACACTACTGCAGGCCACTTTTTTACTACAGCTTAGTAAAATGACCCCTTAATTGTTAAATTATGCATCAATTGGCCTTAAGTACAAATAATAGCCCTTGAGAGGCACTATTTGGTGCAAATTGACACTAATTTGTAGTTATGCATGTAACTGCACTTAGGCGCTATCCTATAGGCTTAGGGGGAGATTCTACATAGGGCACTTGAAAAATCCATGCAGAAAAAATTATGCCTAGGCATATTCTCTACAGTACGACTAAATTTTATAGAATAGGCTTAACTTTCTGCATGATATATAGAATACGATGAGCGGCTCACCATGCGACTAAATTTGGTTGTGTCCATTTAGGCCACATTTTACTTGGTGTAAATCCTGATACCTAAATTAGGCGCAGAGCAGGTGTATACTATAATAATGTGCATAAATTAAAGAAACACCCATGCCATACCCTTGGCCACATCCCCTTGTCAACTATTGGGCTCATTTTTTAAAGAAAAAGACGCCCATCTTTTTGTGATAAATCAGAAGATGACGTCCTTCTCACAGGGTCGTCAAAATCGATATAAGCAAAACCAGATTTTGGACGTCCCCAACTGCTTTCCGTTGCAGGGACAGCCAAAGTTCAAGGGGGCGTATTGGAGGCGTAGCAAAGGTGGGACTTGGGCATGCCTAACACTAAGACGTCCTCGACCCATAATCAAAAGAAACAAGGACATCTCTGACGAACACTTGGACGACTTTACCTGGTCATGTTTTTCTTACGACCAAGGCACAAAAAGGTGCTCGAAATGACCAGATGACCATCGGAGAGAATAGGGAATGACCTCCCCTTACTCCCACAGTGGTCACTACCCCCTCCCACCCTCAAAAAACATCTTTCAAAATATTGATTGCCAGCCTCAGATGTCATACTTGGCTCCATCACAGCAGTATGCAGGTCCCTGGAGCAGTTTTAGTGGGTGCAGTGCATTTCAGGCAGGTGGACCCAGGCCCATCCCCCCACTACCTGTTACGTTTGTGGAGGAAACAGCGAGCTCTCCAAAACCCAACAGAAACCCACTGTACCCATATCTAGGTACCTCCCTTCACCCATAAGGGCTATGGTACTGGTGTACAATTGTGGGTAGTGGGTTTTGGGGGGCTCAGCGCACAAGGTAAGGGAGCTACGTTCCTGGGAGCAATTTATGAAGTCCACTGCAGTGCCCTGGCATATCAGGGGGACCAGTGTACAACAAATGCTCGCTCCTCCCATAACCAAATGGCTTGCATTTGGTCGTTTCTGAGATGAACGTCCTTGGTTTCCATTATCGGTGAAGATCAGAAACAACCAAGTCTAGGGACGACCATCTCTAAGGACGACCAAATTTCAGGATTTGGGCATCCCTGACAGTATTATCGAAACGAAAGATGGATGTCCATCTTGTTTCGAAAATATGGGTTTCCCTGCCCCTGGATGGGGACATTTTGCGAAGACGTCCAAATCGAAACGAGGACGTCCCTTTTGATTATGCCCCTCCACGTGACTTAGAATTTAGGTGTACCATGTTATAGGATACACTTAGCGAGTTGTGCATGTAAATCTCAATGCCAATTAGTGTTGCTAATTGCTGGTTAACACCCAATTAACAGTGCTGATTAGCTAACTAATTAAGTTATGCACATTGTTAAAGACTACGCCTAGGTTTCAGGCGCCATATATAGAATCCAGGGAGAAGTACCTAAATGCTATAATGAGCAACTATAAAGGGGCGTGTCTTCCAGTTGTGCTTGTTATAGAATATGACTTAAGCATACAACTGCCAATTTTAGGTGTGAGCATTTACACCAGTCTTTGGCATGGCATAAGTATTCACGCCTAAAGTTTATGCATGCCCATGCCAACTTATACTCTATTCTTTAATGACAATTTCGTGTCCAATTGCTATTACAGAATTCACATTTAGTGTCCATATTTTTTGCACCTAATTTTGGGCACACTTTCTTAGTGCCTTTAACAGGACCAATAGGCACCAACTCCACACCAATTAAGATAGGTGGTAAATCTGTGCCTGTTGAGGGAACGGTGGCCGTGTTATGGATCTCAAAAAAGAATTCTGTTAAAAAACCATGAACAAAAGCAATATTTTATGAATTAACAAGAAAATGACAAATAAAAAGAACATTAAGGGATATCGAAAGTCTGCCAAGATGAAAACAAATGCCATTTATAAATATTACCATCAAATTTACTTTATTTACTTATCTTTATAGGTTTTTCTAATATTATTTACAAATGTTTATAAATGTGATTTACTTCCTTGCTAAGAAACTAGATGAAGATACCCCTTAATTTTCTTTGTTTTCTACTTTTTTGTTTTTATAAAATATTCATTTATACCACTTTTTTAAAAATAGAATTGTTGAGGCTTGGAATAAGAAACAGCTGTTCCTTGACAGACACCAGACCTTCTCCATTCTTTTTGTATTGGTCATGTTACCAAAAAGCATGTAAGTTACTGACAGATATAAAATCTCGGTAATCTGGGCTGACCTTTCACATTAGATACATCCCCAAAAGGGTTTTCATGACTTTGACAAATTTTTTTTTAATTTTTACTTTGTATGTATTGATAGTTTAACAATTATATGGAAAACCATAAAACCAAATGCATGAAAGGCACAGAATAAAACAAAAAAAATATCATAATGCCTCTGTATTGCCCCATACATTGTACTAGATTCAATATATCAAATCTAAAAATTTGGCACCAAAATAAAATTTGTTTACGTGTATTCTATAAAGGATAGAATTGAACTGATGCTGAACAGTATTTAGCCTTTATCTGCCATCATCTACTGTGCTAAAATCGATTTGTTTAAAAGACCTAAACAGTCTATGAATACACTCTGTAAGCAGACTAGAATACTTTTCCCATGCACACATGCAAAACAAAACCTTGAAACTGAATCTTGTGGAAGAGATGCACATTCAAATAGTGCATTTTAGATTTACCAAAACCTTTCATTATTTATTCTCTCGACACCTTTGGGATGGAATATATTGTGGTTAGGGTTATTCTACCCTTTTTACACTTTCTCCCATTCCTAGTGAATTACTCTTGATGGAGCCTCTGATTGTTGGGCTAGGGCTCAAATGTGAAGGGTGGAAATGGATTGTATTACATTCTGGATTATTATTTGACAGGAAATAAATGACCATAAAACTGATGGCTGCAATCCAAAGACCTCAACATAAACCACTTACATAACAATATAGCGTAGTTCATGTTTTTTGCAATTTCTACAGGCACTTGCAAAGTCTAAGACAAGATACCTCCAAATTAAGACCTGGTGAGGAGAGGCAAAACAACCGCTATCAGTAAAAAAAACAAACAAAAAAAAGGCAACCCAGTCACCAGTATAGCTTGTTTATATTTCATTTTTTTTAATCATTTGTTGTTTTTAATTTTCAAATTCTTCATATATGTTTTTATTTATGTACTATGTACCTGTCAGACTTGTGAGTTTTTGTACCAAGTAGAGCTCTGCTGAGCACGGTACTCGGACCAGATTCTGCTTGCCGGCCGGACAACCCTGGGTTTCACCTGCGCTGACCGCCATTCCCCAGAGGTTGAGCCCCTAGGTTTGGGCAGCCTGCAGGATTTACGAGACGGAGCTGGAAGCAGGGTGGTGAACGTATCGGCCAGGCAGGCAGCAGGCAAGAGAGTAATCCAGGAACAGGAAATGTCAACAGGCAAGCAGCAGGCAGGGGAGTAATCCAGGTACAGGTAATATCAATAGGCAAACAACAGGCAAAAGAGTAAGTAATCCAGGTACAGGCAAAATCAATAGGCAGGCAGCAGGCAAGGGAGTAATCCAGGTACAGGTAATGTCAATAGGCAAGCAGCAGGCAGGGGAGTAATCCAGGTACAGGCAATATCAATAGGCAAACAACAGGCAAGAGAGTAAGTAATCCAGGCACAGGTAAAGTCAGTAGGCAGGCAGCAGGCAAGAGAGTAATCCAGGCACATGTAAAGCCAATAGGGAGGCAGCAGGCAAGAGAGTGATCCAGGTACAGGCAAAGTCAGCAACAAGGGACAAGTACTGTAGATAAGAAGCAAACTACTGAGCAAGTAACACCTACCAAAGTAGAAGCTGAAGCATGGAGTCCAGGAAGAGCTCAGCTGACAAAGTGCTGGTGTCTGACATCAGCAGAAACCAGCAGGGAGAAGGAGCACAGCCATAGGACAAGTGCAGGGGAAGGAGGAACCGGAAGACCAATAGGAGAGAAGCAAGGGAAGCCAGACAGAGGGAGAGCAGACACAGGTGGGTGGAAGCAAAGCAATTAAGAAGCCTGCAACCACCGCTCTCTGAACAAACCCAGAGAAGAACTACCCATACATGGCTCAGGGCAGTGCCAGTCAAGTGTGCGTGTCGACGGGACCCCGCTTGCGTTGAGGTAGGGGACATGACAGTACCCCTTTGCAGCAGTGGTGTAACTGGGGGGGTGCGCAGGGGGAGCTGTTGCTCCCCCAAACAGATCTTTAGAAAACATGGCGCCTATGCACCAAAGGCGCCTGATACTATTAACTTTTCCTCCCAGCCGCAGAACCGCAAGCTTCCCTTCCCTGCCCCTGACTGGGTCACTCAAGCCGCTGCCTCCCCAACTGACTTGGCTGCAACAAAATGAAGCCATGCACTGGTCCACAAGCCCTATGCGCACCACTACCACCTCTGTTATTTTCCCTCCTCCACCCCCCCCCCCCCCACATGTAACTTCCTGTTTGGAAGGAGAGAGCAGAGGAAGGAAACCGGCAGAGGTGCCAGTGGTGCGCATAGGGCTATGGCCCCGCAAGTGCGACTTAATTTTTGTTGCAGCCAAGTTGGGGAGGCAGTGGCGTGAACATGGAGGTTAAAGTCAAAACGTTGAAAGCCATTAGGTATGTATCGTCTCCCTCCTTTTCCTCCGCGCAGTCGTTAACCTCAAAGCAAGCAAATCTAGGAGCTGCTTTATCCACATTGTCGTTTTTTTTTAAATTGTTGGTAGCATTTTTATTTCATTTTCTTACTTATATTTTTTAAAATACCAGCTTGTGCAGCATAGTGATGTATACAGAGAAAGCAATGGTTTCATCAGTTAGCGTACTACTTTGTTCTAAATTGTAAATTGTGTCATTTGGAGGGGCTAGATAAAAGGACTCCCAGTATTCATGCAGAGATGTTTTCAGGTGCTTAACAATTAAAAAAAAAAACAATTAGGTTGAAACCTGTGAACATTTAACATCAGTGCACTCGTCATTAGTTGTGCGCCAGCATATACACCAGGTTTCAGCAGGCTTAAGTCCTTACGTCTAAAATAGGACACACGAATCCACGCTATGCAATATTCTATAAAGGTTGCTTACTGCTAAGAACTTGTGCTTAGCGTAGAACTTAACAGCACCTAAGATGTCCTATTACCCTGTATACTAGTCAGTGGTGTGCTGGAGCCGACTCGCACCAGCTCACAAGAGCAGGTTATTAATTGTTCAGCACGGCGAGCCAGCTCCGGTAAATGAGGTAAGCATGGCAGGAGGGCGCCACAAGCCATGCTTACCCCTTTTACCTCACCTCCCACCACTGCCCTCGTTTGCCTGCGCTGCCCGGGGGGGGGGGGGGGGGGGGGGGGGTTAAATCAGGAGGGTGGTTAGGGTGGTGGATTTTGGTTCAGGGGAACTGAGGAACTGAGTTCGATTCCCGGCACAGGCAGCTCCTTGTGACTCTGGGCAAGTCACTTAACCCTCCATTGCCCCATGTAAGCCGCATAGAGCCTGCCATGAGTGGGAAAGCGCAGGGTACAAATGTAACAAAAATAAAAAATAAAAATAAATTTATTACCTCCGTCTAAGCGGCCACATCATTGAAAGCCCTGCCTGTCTCTAGCCTTCCCTTTGTGAGTTTGTTCCCTCAGAGTCCCGCCTTCTAACGTCCTTTCCTCTTTCCACGAGGGCGGGACTCTGAGGGAATGAAGGGAAGGCTAGAGATAAGCAGGGCTTTCAATGATTCGGCCACTTCGACGGAGGTAATCAGGGGAGAGAGGAGAATCGCTGGGTATGGATGGGAGGGGAGGGCAGGAGAGAGAGGAGAATCGCTGGGTAAGGATGGCTGGAGGGGGGGCAGGGGAGAGAAGAGAATCGCTGGGTATGGATGGATAGAGGGGGCAGGGGAGAGGAGAGAATCGCTGGGTATGGATGGATAGAGGGGGCAGGGGAGAGGAGAGAATCGCTGGGTATGGATGGATAGAGGGGACAGGGGAGAGGAGAGGAGAGTTGCTGGATATGGGTGGATGAAGGGGAGGGCAGGGGAGAGGAGAGTTGCTGCACATGAGTGGATGGAGGGGAGGGCAGGGGGAAAGGAGGGTTGCTGGGCATGGGTGAATGGAGGGGAGGGGAGAAAAGAGTTGCTGGACATGAGTGGATGGAGGGGAGGGCAGGGGGGAGAGGAGGGTTGCTGGACATGGGTGGATGGAGGGGATGGTAGGGGAGAGGATGGTTGCTGGATATGGATGGAGGAGAAGGAAGGGATAGGGAAGAAATGCTGGATATGGATGGAGGGAAGGGAAGAGTGAGGAAGGAGATGAGATGAAGGAAAAGGAAGAGAGGAGAAAAACTGCACATGGATGAAGAAAATAGGCAGAAGCTGGATCCACTGGACAGTCAAATCTGCGGAGGACCCAGCTTTTACTTACGGATGCCAAGCCACTTTCCCTCCAGGCCCGCTCAACCAACGTCCGCCCCGGACTGGTGGGAGAAAAGGGCTGGGGCTGAAACTGGGGACTGGTGGGATAGTGGGGCTGAAACTAGGGCCGAAAAGAAGGGGCAGCGAGAGGGAGGGCAGACCCTGGATGGATGGGAGAGGGAGGGCAAATGGTGGATTGAAGGGGCAGAGAGAAAGGGCAGACAGTGGATGGAAGGGATGGCAGAGAGTGCAGACACTGGATGGTAGAGAGAGAGAGAGCGAAGACAGATGCTGGATAGAAGGAAGACTGAAAAGATGAGGAAAGCAGAAACCAGAGACAACAAACTGTAAATAAAATATATATTTTTCTGTTTTTGCGTTAGGATAAAGTAGTATTGTAGATGTGTTAATAAATGTTTATAAATAGAGAGTGGAGGAGTGGCCTAGTGGTTAGGGTGGTGGACTTTGGTCCTGAGGAACTGAGTTTGATTCCCACTTCAGGCACAGGCAGCTCCTTGTGACTCTGGGCAAGTCACTTAACCCTCCATTGCCCCATGTAAACCGCATTGAGCCTGCCATGAGTGGGAAAGCGCAGGGTACAAATGTAACAAAAAAAACATGTAAATAAGGTAATCTTTTTATTGGACTAATTTTAATATATTTTGACTAACTTTTGGAGAACAAAACCCCCTTCCTCAGGTCAGGATAAGATACTGTAACAGCACTATACTGTATTGACCTGAGGACGGAGGTTTTGGCCTCTGAAAGCTAAATGTATTAGTCCAATAAAAAGTTATTATTTTATTTTCTATATATTTGTTTTATTTCTATTTGTTAATTTGTAAAGTGTGATTGGTATTTGTTAGTTTTTTTCAAATTTACATCTGCTGTCTTTATATTTTGCACAGTACTAGGAGACATTTTCGGTTTCTGTGGTCTTGCATTGTATGCAGAGTCTGGCATCTTGGGGGTTCAGTTTAATTTTTGTCTAAATAGAAAGTTTATGATTACTTATTCTATAGTGGATTAGGGTGTATTTGTGTTTGTGAAAAAGACATAGCTTTCAGTTGGCATTGACTGTGCAGGATCGACAATATACTATTCTGTCTAGTTTCGTTTTACAGTAGGTGAATTGATGCTCTAGTGCTCACTGTAGTGTTTAAGATGCTTTCCTTTTCCTTGTGTGACTTGTAGAAATTACTGCTTATGTTGTGCTAGAATTGCTCTATAGGTCCTGAGTGTTTTGTATTCTCGGTATGCCTAGTACTGGATTTTGGAGGGGGGTGTTAAAAAATGACCAGCCCCGGGTGTCAACTACCCTAGGTACGCCACTGCTTTGATCGCTGTCGCTGTCTTTTCTCCCGCGGCTGATGCCAAACTATGGGGGAGGGGGAAGGGCAGGGTTGATGCTGGGCTACAGTTCCAGGCTGGAGATTTTGGGACAGTCCTGCATTTCTGACTACCCTATTGTTATGGGACTTGCAGCACTGATTTCCATGGGCAGAATCAGGCACTGCAAATCCCACACTGATTTGGTTTATAAAGTTTAAATCAGGACTGCACAAAATCTCAAGCCTGGAACTGGGTAATTTGCCATCTCTGTGATTTCTAATTTTTTGTGTTTTATTCTGCAATTTGTAAGGGGTGGTCTGTGTTCTTGGCATCTCTGCGATTTCTAATTTTTTGTCTTTTATTCTGCAGTTGGTAAGGGGTGGTCTGTGTTCTGCATGTGACCGATGTAAAAGATTCTGTGTGCATGTAGTTCGTGTGGGCTCTATATGAGTCTGACTTCTCTGGTTTTTTAAATGGGAATGTCAGTTTCAGAATTTACCTGTTTTATGAATACAGCTTAATCAGGCATTTGCATTTGTTACAAAGCAAAGTTTGAAGGATATGTGCCATTGACATGTTTGCCTTATAGCAGTCATATTTGGTCAAGTTTAAGATATGGGATAAAATCACTATATTTAAAAATGTTGGTGTTCCATGAACCAGGTATGTGGTTTGTGTTAATGCAGGAGAGCTGTTGCACAGACTGTTTACTTATAAATCCATCATCAAGTGCACTCTAAGGCATTATTAAGGAGTATCCCAAGAAACACTACTCACACCTAGTGCCCACCCATATTAGCTCTGGGCTCACCCAAAATGTCAGGTCCGGCTACGCCACTGGGTGGGGCAGAGGTGGACTGGGGAGAGAGCCTGTTGTTAAACATTTACCAGCACACCACTGATACTAGTGCTTATACTTAGGAACGAAAAAGCTTCAGAACAGCTCAAAAGCATATTAAAACACTACAGTGCTTCATAAATCCAGTCACTGGCATGAAAAATCTCTCTAGAAACTTTAACAGTGAGACTAATTCAAAACAAATACAAAACTTATCTTAAAATGTGTGTAAATATATAGATCCTGCAGTGTTGTATAGTAACTAAGTAAATGTAAGTTTTGTCACTTTTACTTGTAAAGAAGTACAAGAAACATTTACTACTTTTACTTATACCGAAGTAGCGTATAAGAGGCTTGGGGAGGCTAAGCCTCCCCAGCCCAGCTGTGAATTTCCCTGCCTTTCTCCTCCGGCTCCAAATTGTTAATTGGATCTTCTGCCTCCCGCCCACGGCTGAGCCCGCCCTCAACTCCCCGACATACCTTCCATGCCGTTCCGGACACAGCCGCCCTGCATTTAAAGCTCAGTCAGCTGTTATTTTAAGTTGCAGCGGCTGCGGCAGCTCGAGTCCAGTCTCTCCCTTTAGTGTCCCGCCTTCCTCTGATGAGGTATTTCCTATTTCCGCGAGGGCGGGACCTTGAAGGGAAAGGCTGAAGTCGAGCCGCCGCTGGATAGAGAGTGAGAGAGCGAGCACGCGCAGGCCCGGGCTTCTGCGTTTGCTGCTGCTCCGATTTTTTCTTCCAGAGCGTGAGGACCGGGTCCACTCCAGGATGACTTCTGCGTGGGCCTAGGCATGCATAGGTGCTGTTGGTGGCATGTGTCGTCCCTCTCGGGGCTCGGGCAGGCACCTCACGTTCTGTCTGACGGTCGCTCTCCTGCTGGTGCGGGGGTGAAGCTTTTATGAGAGGGAAACTGCGGCTCAAGTAAGTTTTGAAGCGTCAGTATGGGGTACGGTGCCTGGTTCCGAGTGGTATTTTATAGTCACTCCGCAGCTTTTCTTTGAAAGCCCTCAATAGCACACTGTTCGGTACCTCTTGATGTTTGGCATATGTTTGTGATTTTATTCAAATAGTTCTTGTATTAAACCAAAATTTAATTTGATGTGATCATTCTTATAGAACACTATTCTAGCATTAGTTGAATTCAAGTCCAAAACCAAGCAGCACTGATTTATTTTATTTAGAGCACTTGATTGCACAAGGAGGGTCTATAATACAAACAAACAATGAGAGACAAATAACAAAGTTATAATTTCTAAAATTTTGCAAGGAGAAATGAAAGATAAAGAAGGCATGATTACATCTTCAAAAGAAACAAACAAAAGAGTGTAGGAGAAGGAAGGGAAAAAGCAAAAGCAACCATATGCCAGCTTTTGGAAATGTGAATCTGTGATATTTGCATGTAAGTTTCAATTTTTCTAGTATTGCTGCATGCTGAATCTGACATCTTGAGGTAAATTTCCAGTTCAGTATTTTGCCTTCATATCTGTTGTGTCATGTGTTTTTCATGTGTGATCTGGGTGCAGTATTCTGCTAGCGTGTAGTATCTGCAGCCCTTTTGTTTGTTTTTTTCACTAGGTTGTGTCATGGTGTTTTAGAGCCCGGTGTAAATTACAATGCTGCCTTTCCACACATAAGGTTGGTAGCTCATCCTGTCCTTGGAATTAGTGCTGTTATGGTTTGATAAGGTTATGAGTGTGTTTTTGCACAAGTTTGTGTACAGTGTTTTGCAGTTGAGCGTTGTGTTAGTATATGCATTGAGCAACCACTTTATTCTTTGTCATATGATACATATCTAATATCTAAATTTAATAAATGGTATTAATTGTGACTAATTTATTTTTACTTATTTTTTTCCTGCGTGTTAGACAATTATGGATGTAGGCTCCACCCCTAATCCCGCCCCCTTTAGCCTCCCCAAACAGTTGGGCCACTGACCGCCTATGGTTAGAAGTTTGTCTAATTGTTTATAAAATGAGTTGGGAAATAAGGCAGGTATCATATTTAAAATAAAATTGATCTTTGGCACAAGCATCATTTTTATGGTCTCTAATCAACCCCACCAAATGAGATGGAGGGGACTCCACGAGTGAATTAAGTCTCTTAGAATTAACCTCAATTATGATTTCTAAGTTTGTATGGAGTTCTAAACCTAAGTATTTTAAACCATTAGATGACCAGAGCAATCCAAAGGAACAGGCAATATCTGGGGTTGCATGAATATTAAAGGGGAGTAACTTCATTTTTTTTTTTTTGAGTACTCATTTTATAACCAGAGAAACTCACATATGTGTCAACTAATTTAAGAAACTTGGCAATATATTGTTTTGGATTAGAAAAAAATAACGTCACAGGGTAAGCTGCAGCTTTTATTTCTAATGGTCCTAGCTGGAGTCCTGTTACTTCAGAATTTACTGTAAGAGCTATGAAGAGAGGGGAGAGAAGGCAGCCCTGTTGGTCGCCTCTGGTTAATGAGATATAGTTTGACACGGAGTTATTTGCTATAATTTGTGTTAAGGGTTGGGTATAAAAAAGTTTGACTTTATATAAGAGGCAGTTTCAAGTTTATTAACCAGCTTGATATACCACCCTAGGGACAAACCATCAGAGCAATTTACATCACAAGTCTATAAAGGATAATAAAAACAGAAAAGAACTCCAAATACAATAAGGAGATAGGTACAAAGCAGAGAGAAGAGGACACTGAAGTGGTATCATAAATGCTAGAAAGAGTAGAGAAAAAGCATCATCTGGTGGTAATCAAGGAATTAGCAGTACGCAAAGTAAGGCTGAGGCCCGAAGGCTTCAACAAACAGACAGGCCATAAGCTGAGCTTTAAAAACAGGCAAAGAAGTTTCCAACCAGAGTGCTAAGGAAGCAACATTCCAGAGCTGTGAACCCATGACACTGAATATTCGCTTATGCATAGTGGAAAGGCAGAGTGAGGGAACTTGAATTAGACTATCCTGAGAGGAGAGGAGTGAAGCACCCGAGAAGGGCAGTACGGAATGAGATATTGCTTTAAATACGATGGCTGGTCCAAGTGGCAAATTTTATGAACTAGTAGGAGCAGTTTGTAAGAAATCTGAAAAGAAACGGGTAGCCAATGCTCTTCACGGAGGAGAGGGGGTGACATGATCATACCATGCAGAACTAGCGAGAAGACATATGGCTCTGTTCTGAACTATCTGTAGGCGCTGGGTGTCTTTTTGTGGAAGGCTTTGAAGTAGGCAATTACAATAGTCGAGGTTTGAAAGGATTAAGGAGTGAAGAAGGACCCAAAGGGCTGAATAATCAACAAACTGAATAAAGCATTCTCAGTTTAAAAAAACAGTGATGGACAATTTTAGAGATATAGGGATGAAAGATCAGGTTGTCATCAAAGATAATACCTAAGACTCTTACTGTCAAAACCATGGAGAATGACTTGCCAGTTTTATTATTATTATTTGTTACACTTGTATCCCACATTTTCCCACCTTTCGCAGGCTCAATGTGGCTTACATATAACCGTTAACGGCGTTAGCCGATTACGGTCTGAACAAATACATGGTATGAATGAATACAAAGTGATATTGTAGTAGAATGAGGTACATGTATGGTAGTTACATGTATGGTAGGTACAGTTGGGGAGAAGTTAGAGAGGGAAAGGGGGAAGAAGAGTCAGATAATGTCCGTTACGGTCTTTGGTTACATTGTGACGCAAGTGACCAGGTATTTTTATGTTTGGTCGGTGAGGTATGCATTTCTGAACAGGTCTGTCTTTAGTTTAGTGCTTTCTGAAAATTTAGGTGGTCGAGCATAGTTTTTACTGCTTTTGGCAATGCATTCCATAGTTGTGCGCTTAGGTAGGAAAAGCAGGTTGCATTGATGGATTTGTATTTGAGTCCTTTGCTGCTTGGGTAGTGGAGGTTTAGGTATGATCGTGCAGATTTTGTGGTGTTTCTGGTTGGCAGGTCGATGAGGTCTGTCATGTATCCTGGTGCCTCGCAGTAAATAATTTTATGAACAGTCGTGCAGATTTTGAAAGTGATACGTTCTTTGATTGGTAGCCAGTGCAATTTCTCTCTGAGTGGTTTGGCGCTGTCAAAACATGTTTTTCCAAATATAAGCCTGGCTGTTGTGTTTTGGGCAGTCTGAAGTTTCTTTATGATTTGGTCCTTGCATCCCACATAGATTCCATTACAGTAACCTGCGTGGCTTAGTACCATGGACTGTACCAGGTTACAAAATATTTCCCTCGGGAAGAATGGTTTTACGCGTTTGAGTTTCCACATTGAGAAAAACATTTTCTTTATGGTGGATTTTGCTTGGGTCTCTAGTGATAGGTTGCAGTCGATTGTTACTCCGAGAATTTTCAGGCTGTCTGAGACAGGGAGGGTGTATCCTTGGGTGTTAATGTTTATGTGTTTGTATGTATTGTATTGGGATGAGATGATGAGACAGTGTGTTTTTTCTGTATTGAGTTTTAGTTGGAATGCATTTGCCCATGAGTTCATGATGTTTAAGCTTAGCTTGATTTCGTTTGTGATTTCCGCCAGATCATGTTTGTACGGGATGTATAATGTAACATCATCAGTGTAGATAAATGGGTTGGGGCCTTGGGTGGATAGGGTCTTGGCTAGTGGAGTCATCATGAGGTTGAAAAGGATTGGTGATAGTGGTGATCCTTGCAGTACTCCGCAGCCTGGTTTCCACGATGACTATATGTTTGTTTTTGATTTCACTTGATATGTTCTTGTGGTTAGAAAACTCTTAATCCAATTGAGAGTGTCACCACTGATTCCGAAGTAGTCTAGGAGTCTTAGCAATATGTTATGGTTAACCATGTCGAATGCACTTGACATGTCAAATTGGAGGAGGAGTATACTCTTGCCTATTGCTATTTCTTGCTTGAATTTGGTTAGGAGAGTGAGTAGTACTGTTTCGGTGCTGTGTAGGGGTCAAAATCCTGATTGTGATTCATGTAGTATAGTGAATTTGTTTATGTAGTCATTGAGTTGTTTGGTCACCAGTCCTTTCATTAGTTTGACTACTAATGGGAAAGATGGGATAGTAATAGGGCAGACTAGAGGCAATGCTTTGGAGCATGAGAAGACCAGTGCTTTTCTTATAATTAAGTGTGAGTTTATGTGAGTGAAGCCAGAGAGCAATCCGGTTTAGCTTGCCATTCAGGGACTGAATGGCAGAGGCATCGATGGGATCAAGACGAGCATATAAATATTTCATACAACTAAACGAAAAGCAGCAATTTATAGTAAACATTAAATAAAAATACACAAAACAAAAATGTGTAGATGAGGAGTAAGCATACCTAGGAACAAAATTCCAGTTGATGTCAATCGCACAGAAGACAAAACTAACCAACAAATGCCTAAGACGGGGAAAGCATAACAATTGACTTATGTTAGTATTTGATAATGAAATCTGGGCATCCAGATGCCATTAATGAATTCACACTCAGTACGCTGCATTTTAGCAACTAAATAAAGAGTTGCCTCTAGCAATCTACCTACTTTTCAAATTGAGTGGGACCTTGATTGGGTTTACCTTCTTAAGGTTGGGATGTCTCTTTTGTAAGCAACGTATGGCAGCCATTCAGTCCTGATGTTTCAGGTTAGCTAGTAATTTATACTTAAGTAAACTGTTCTTGCAAGCTTCTCACAATGAAATTATAAGCTAGTAAAACAAGAAGAAACTAAACATCATGATAGTAAGTTTATTTCTACCTAACGCATTTGTAATGATAATAAATCAGCAACTTTTGATTGCAAGAGCTTCTCTACCATTATTATTACAGGTGTTCAGCATTACGTGCATCTGGTAGCGCTATACAAATGTTAATAATAATAATTTGCTTTTGGGATCTATTGCAACCTAGCCCTCTACAGCATCTTTTAAATCAATAAAGTCGAATTTGTGAGCAGTTATGGCTCAAATTCTGGTACTGATCCATGCTTCATTAACTGTTTCCAAAAACCTGCCCAATGTCACTCAAATAGATTTATCTGCACTTAGATGTTATTCTAAATCCACTGATTCAGCTATAAATAAGGCTGTTTGATGAATACATTTGGAAGAAAGCTCAGACCATCCCAGCTGTGGTTGAATTTGCAATAAAACTGAAGCTTAAACAAACATTCATCCGTCTTTATAGGGTGCAGAAAAGACTGAATTTGATAGGCCAAGACAAGCTAATATGTTCTTGTCTACTAAAACTATGCCCTGTACCAATTTGCCTTTCAAAAGGAGACTGTGCCTCTTGTACCTACACTATCACTTTTGAAGATAGATTAATTTTTACCACCAGACAGGCTACAGTGACAAAGTTGTTGTACTAGAGACAGGCCCCCAGAAAATGTTGTTTTGGGTTGTTTCCCTATTGCATGGAAGAATATTCATTTTGTTTGGGGGTTCTCCCCCCCCCCCTTTGTCATCATCATAAGAGATAGCACAAAACAAAAATTTCCTGGGCCTCCTTCCTGTCCCCCCTCTTCACCACAACAGGCCTCCTTCCCTGTGCCCCCCCCCCCTTCAACTTCTCCATGGCCGGGCTTTCCTCCAAGCCAACCTGAATCCCTGGTGATCCAGCAGGGCCTCTTTCACTAGGGTACTGTCAGACTAAGGTGAAAGCTCATGGCTGCCATATTGGATGCGGCTGTGGCCATGGGTAGGAGTGAATGGGCATCGCTTCTGCCTGAGTCCTGTAGGACCATCAGGAATTCAGGGAGGAGGGAGGGCCAGAAAGAGAATGTGTGGGGTGCCGCAAGCCAGAAGGAGGGGCCTTGCATCATTGGGGGAGCCTTCTATCGCAAGGGGGGAGGACTGTTGTTGCCAAACCTGTCGTTGGCAAACAAAACAGTGCCCATTTTCATTTGACAATGACAGCAAACAACTGCCCATCCCTATGTCCTCCTTGATCCAAAAACATGCAGTCAATGACACCTTCACACACACTAAAGACTTTTCCCAACACACCGCATTTGCAGCACCAATTGGACATTCCATGGTTACTTGGACTTCTATTGCTACTGTCTGGTCTGCCATTCGGCCTCTCTATACTAAGTCCTACTTCAAAACAAAATTTAAAAAACACAGACTAGGTCTGTACCAGTATGACCATACTTATGTACTTATAAGTGACTGCAATGTGACGGGCGAACTGGTCCTTAAAACAATTATCTACTTATGTTACAAATGGTTAACAGTGCAAGCATAAGACTATTTTGTGAGTCTCTTCCAAAGACAGCTCTTCTACAAATGCAAATGGGCTGCTTAAATGAATTTTGTGAAACAGTGTTGAGGTTCTTAGTTCTGCTGAACACATTGGGGATTAACTTTCTAAAAAGCTTTCCATGAGTAAAGCACATTTTACATGTGTAAGATGTAGGCGCACTGCATCAACTTTTACATGATCTGTGCATAAGAGTTTCTGTTTGCATAGTTTGGGTGTTTTAGATAATATGCATATATATGCCCAGGCAGTAATTTTATAACATGGTGCCCAGGGCCGGTCTTAGCAATTGTGGGGCCCTGTGTAGACCGGTTCAGTGGGCCTCCCACCCTCCCACCCGTGCCCGGCTTCCCCCGCTTGTGCTCACCTGCGCTTGCCACCATAAGACATAATTTATCAGTTTAAAAGGAGGTTTAGCGATCTCGGAACCCCACCTCACCCTACACCTTGATATGCATCTGCCATGTTTCAGTAGAGAGCAGCAGACAGCAGCAGAAATTTTCATATCCTGTCAGCTGCCAAGCCCAGAGCCTCCTAGCTGCTGCATCCTGCCCTTGTAGAAGCAGGAAGTGACATCAAAAGGGGGCAGGATGCAGCAGCGAGGAGGTTCTGGGCTCAGCATCTGACAGGATATGAAAATCACTGCCGCTGCATGATGCTCTCTACTGAAATGTGGATTCACAAAAAGGTATGGAGCAGGGAGGTGTTCTGACACAGGAGGACAGACGTGCCAGAGATGCGGGGCCCCTAGGAGTGTGAGGCCCTGTGCGACCGCCCCTGTCTAAGACCGGCCCTGATGGTACCAATTTTTTGTCTATTCTATAAAGACCTACAGACTCATTTGTGTCTTTACTAGCACAAATTCTAAAGAAACCACACCTAGACTGAAGGCAGAGACATTAAGCTTGAGGAAAGGCTGAAGAGGTTAGAGCTGTTCAGCTTAGAAAATAGATGGCTCAGGGGGGGGGGGGGGGGGGGGATATGATTGAGGTCTACAAAGACCAGGGGACACTCAATGAAGTTACATGGAAATACTTTCAAAATAAATAGGAGAACATATTTTTTCACTCAAAGAATAGTTAAGCTGTGGAACTCGTTGCCAGAGGATGTGGTATCAATGGTTTGTGTATCTGAGTTTAAAAAAGGTTGGACAAGTTGCCCCAGGATTGGTAACATGAAATCTTGCTACTATTTGGGTTTCTGTCAGGTACTTGTGACCTGGATTGGAAGGGAAAGGGGACTTGATATACTGCCTTTCTGAGGTTTTTTGCAACTACATTCAAAGCAGTTTACATATATTCATGTACTTATTTTGTACCAGGGGCAATGGAGGGTTAAGTGACTTGCCCAGAGTCACAAGGAGCTGCTGTGGGAATTGAACTCAGTTCCCCAGAATCAAAGTCCACTGCACTAACCACTAGGCTACTCCTCCACTCGTCACTGTTGGATGCAGGATACTGGGCTAGATCGACCATTGGTCTGACCCAATATGGCTATTGTTATGTTCTTATGAGAGTGGCTGTAAGTGTACAGGTGTATTGTGTAACATATGCAATTGAACCATGCTCTGCCCCAGACCATGCCTTTCATATATACCCCCCTGAATAAGAGAGATCTAACAGAGCCATTGCTCTACTTCTGTGTACCTGCCATAGAATCCATTCTGACAAAGCAATGATGTACTGTAATTTCATCTTTACATGTAGTTGCTTATCACTCAGATGCAGTTCATTTGTTTATTTATCCAATTTTATTTCATTTTTTTATTTATAACAATTAAAGAAACAACTTTGAATGAAATAGAAATATGACAAAAGTTACATGAAATATCAATATATATACAAGGAAATATCATCAATAAAACTTTCACCCGCCATATTTTGGGAACCAAGGAGGAAAATGTAATCTTAAGGAAATAAAATAAATAAATAAATAAATACATAATAATTTTTAAAAAGCTGCAGAGTTTTGTCGACAGCTGGTTAAGGATACTCATAGGATTTAATCATTCACTGCTGATAGTTCTCTCACTAACAAAGAAAGGTAATTAATTCCACTATAGGTTACAAAACAACTGCATGAAAGATATTTTAACAAAGATATTACCCCCAGCATAAAAACCCCTGGTTTAAAAGATAAAGAAGACCTTGGCTGGGATCAGTCTGAATATATCAGGATAGTATTATCCAGTTTATAAACCACCTATCCCTTAAGAAGTTACAAAGTGATTCACAACATGCCCTTAGGGCTGGATTCTATAAATGGCATTCCAAATTAGACTGACCAAAACAAAGGAAATCCCTCACAAACAGTAACAGCAAACAACCACAGCGAAGTAGACAAATATCACATGGATGATGCTCAAAGTAAGAGTCTTGTATTCACATCCACAGACTCAACATGGGTCTGTGTTTCAGCCAAAATGCCTGCCTCAGAAGTCACTTATCGGCTGTAACTGTAGTGTATAATGTTTCTGTTGTATGTAATTAATTATTATTAGTTTTTTCAAACAGTGAAAACTCTGTATGTGTGAGAGATTGTTCAGCTGTGTGTTGATAAAACTACTAATAATTAATTACGAACAACAAAAACATTATAAACTACAGTTACATCCAGTGGTGTGCTGGTAAATGTTTAACAACAGGCTCTCTCCCCAGTCCCCCTCTGCGCTCCCCCCCCCCAAATTGCAGAGCTGGCTATAGCCGGGGAGAGAGCCTGGGGGGGGGGGGGAGGTGGCGGCAATGCATTACTCCAGGAAAAAAAATTAAATGATCCCAGGTTCCAATCTAATTCATGTTTAATGTGCGATAAAATGCCATAAATAAGTAAATAAATATAAACTTTTAATGTTGAGCACCTGATTCTCAAAGTGAACATATTCCAAACACTATAATGAAAATAAAATGTTTTTTTTCTACCTTTGTTGTCTGGTAACTGTTTTTCTGATCATGCTGGCCCAGTATCTGATTCTGCTGCTATCTGTCCTCTTAACTCCGTTTCCAGGGCTTCCTTTCCATTTATTCCTTTCCTTTCCTCCTTTCTTCTTCATTTCTGGTCCTCAGCTTCTGCCTATTTTCTTCATCCATGTGCAGTTTTTCTCCTCTCTTCCTTTTCCCTCATCTCATCTCCTTCCTCACTCTTCCCTCCCCTCCATCCATGTCCAGCATTTCTTCTTTCTCCCCTCCTCTCCCCTGCCCTGCATGCACCCATACCCAGTGACCCTCCACTCCCCTGCCCTCCATCCACCCATGTCCAGCAGTGACCCTCCTCTCCTCTGCCTTCCATGCACCCATACCCAGTGACCCTCCTTTCCCCTGCCCTCCATCCACCCATGTCCAGCAGTGACTCTCCTCTCCCCTGCCCTCTATCCACCCATGTCCAGCAGTGACCCTCCTCTCCTCTCCCCTGCCCTGCATGCACCCATACCCAGCGCGACCCTTAGTTCTCTCCCCTCCATCCACCCATGCCCAGTGACTCCCTTCTCTCCCCTGCCACCCCTCCCGAGTTGTTCATCGGTGACTTCTCCTCCATCCCTCTGGATCCGTCCCTCACCGACCTGACTCTTCTAATTCTTCGGGGCAGGCAGTCTTGCCTGCCCGCTACCAGCGCCGACTCTCCCCTGCCGGTTCGCGCTTCAAAATGGCCGCCAAGATTTCAGCAGAAGTCTCGCGAGGCCGCCTCTGGAAGTCTCAGCGTCCATTTTTAAAGCGCGAACTGGCAGGGGAGAGTCAGCGCTGGTAGCGGGCAGGCAAGACTGCCTGTCCCGAAGAATTAGATGAGTCAGGTCAGTGACAGTGAGGGACCGGATCGGATGGGCGGGCGGGCGATCGATCTGGCGGGCAGGAGGAGAGCCGGCTCGCACTAGGAAACAACCAGCTCGCAAGTCGGTACAAAATTTTACAACCGGCTCTTGCGAGCCAGTGCGAGCCGGCTCCAGCACACCACTGGTTACATCTGATAAGAGATTCCTGAGGCAGGCCATTTGGCCGAAACACAGGCCCATGTTAAGTCTGTGGATATGAACAAAGGACTCTTACTTTGAGCATCGTCCATGTGATCTTTGTCTCCTTCACTGTGGTTCCAAATTAGATACCAGAAAATACAGGTGCTAAACGCTATTTTGTAACGAGCGCACACCTTTAATAGAAGTGTGGATCTGGTGCCTATTGGTGTCAGACTTACATCTGCTAAAACCTGGTATAAATTCTAGCACCCAGGTTAGGTGCACTGACCCAGTATTCTATAACTACACATGAAAAATTTCAGAACACCTCTGACACACTTCTGCTCATGGCTATGTGCCCTTTTGAGATACGCACTATGGGAGTTAGCAGCACTGCCTTAGAATAGCACACAAGCCAGATGCGTGCGCAAATCCTAACTGGTGCTAATTAACATCAATTGTTGATGCCTAATTGTTAATTGGCTCATTAACCACAGTTAATTTGTGCACCCAACTCAGGATCACATCCAAATTGTGAAGCGTAAATTTGGGCGACTTTACAGAATCTGGGGGTTAAAGTGTACATGGGTCACACACACAATGGGGCTAATTCTAGTAAGTGAGCACTTACACTTATGCATGTAAATGATTACAATAGCAGCACATACATGTATAAATGCCAACATTCCACCTAAGCTCTGTTCTGTAAATATGCACACATCTTACATAATACACTTACAAAGTGTGGAGTGGAGCAGTAGCCTAGTGGTTAGTGCAGTGGGCTGGGAACTGGGTTCAATTCCCACTGCAGTTCCTTGTGACTAAGGGCAAATCACTTAACCCTTCATTGCTCTAGGTACAAACTTAGATTGTGAGCCCACTAGGGACTGAGAAAGTAACTGCATATAATTAAATGTACCACAGAAAGGCAGTACATCAGATTCATTACCATTACATATTTGAGAGAAGGTTAGAACATGAGAAGGATTTGCACTATAGAATACTAGAAGTTATGCATGTATCTCCAGCATTTAGGTGCAAGAACTTACATAAGCTCTATGGCTGCTGTTAAATGCTCACACCTAAATTATAGGCGTGTAGTTCACCTGCTATACTAGTGTTCTATATAGGAATGTGAGCGCCTAGTTTATTTTTTAAACCCAGATGCACTAACTGCTGTAACCACGTTGCCAGAGGATGTAGCTACAGTAGTTATCTGGGTTTAAAAAAGGTCTGGATAAGTTCCTATAGTCTCCTATTGAGATAGACATGGGGAAGACTGTTCGCCCTGGGATTGGTAGCATGGAATGTTGCTACTATTTGGGTTTCTGCCAGGTATTTGTGATCTGGATTGGTAACTGCTGGAAGCAGGCTACTGGACTAGAAAGACCATTGGTCTGACCCAGTATGGCTATTTTTATGTTTATAGAAGTGACACCACATAGACACACAATTAACCCCAATACATTATAACTATCATGTCTATTGCCTTGACTTCAAGAACAAATGGCGTAAATAAACATGTGGATAATGGTGAGCCAGATGATGTAGTGTATATAGATTTTCAAAATGCTTTTGGCAAAGTTACTCATGAAAGACTCCTGAGAAAATTAAAAAGTCATGGAATAGGAGGCAATATACTTCTGTGGATTAGGAAATGGTTATTTGACAGAAAACAGAGTTAAATGGCCATTTCTCTTAATGGATGAGTGTGAATAGTGGAGTGCCGCAGGGATATATACTGGAACCAGTGCTATTTAACATATTTATAAATGATCTGGAAATTGGAATGACAAGCGAGGTAATTAAATTTGCAAATGACACAAAAAGCTTGCAGACTGTGAAAAATTGCAGGGAGACCTTAGGAAACGGGAAGACTCGGTATCTAAATGGCAGATGAAATAATGTGGACAAATGCAAAGTGAAGCACATTGGGAAGAATAATCTGAATCATAGTCCACCTTAGGACTCAGCACTCAAGAAAAGGTTCTAGGTGTCATTCTAGACAATATGCTGAAATCTTCAGCTCATTGTGTGGCAGGGGCGGCCAAAAAAGCAAACAGGATGCTAGGAATTATTAGGAAAGGGATGGTGACTAAGACCAAGAATATTATAATGCATCTGTATATATATATATATACTCACCTTCAGTATTGTGTTGAATTCTGGTTGCAGTATCTCAAAAAAGATACAGCGGTTCAAAGAAGAGCAAACAAAATGATAAAGGGGATGGAACTCCTCCCATATAAGGAAAGGCTAAAGAGGTTAGGCCTCTTCAGCTTGGAAAAGAAATGGCTGGGGAGAGGATATGATTGAGGATTATAAAATCCTGAGTGGTGTAGAACAGGTAGAAGTGAATCAATTTTTTACTCTTTCAAAAAGAGTATAAAGACCGGGGAACTCAATGAAACGAAAGTACATGGAAACACTTTTTAAAACAAATAGGAGGAAATATTTTTTCACATAAGAATAGTTAAGCTCTAGAACTCACTGCCAGAGGATGTGGTTAATGTAAATGAGTTTTAAAAAAGGTTTTGGACAAGTTCCTTGAGGAAAGGTCCATAGTCTGTTATTGAGATGGACATGGGGGAAGCCACTGCTTGCCCCGGGATTGGTAGCATGGAATGTTGCTACTAATTGGGTTTCTGCCAGGTACGTGTGACCTGGATTGGCCACTGTTGGAAGCAAGATACTAGGCTAGATGGACCACTGGTTGAGATATGCAAGTTCATTATTTCCTCGAGCTTCTTTATCATGCGATAAATTCTTTTTTTTTTTTTGGTGGGAAGGGAAACAACTGATAGTTTTCTCCAGATGCGTTTGGTGCTATGTTGGGGTGTGCAGCCTACAAATTGTCATTTTGTTTACTTTTCTTTGTTATTTAGAGTTTTTTGTTCCATTTTGTTCTGGTATTTTGAGTATGTGAGTGTGAGTGTGAGTGTGAGTGTGTGTGTGTGAGTGTGAGTGTGTGTGTGTGTGTGAGTGTGTGTGAGTGTGAGTGTGAGTGTGAGTGTGTGAGTGTGTGAGTGTGTGAGTGTGTGAGTGTGTGTGTGTGTGTGTGTGTATGTGTGTGTGTGTGTGTGTGTGTGTGTGTGTTTCAGGAGCAATATCATTAGTTCTCTTCCAAAATTTTAAATACCCTTTCTCAGTAGTGCACACCCTTTCAGAAGAGTGGGCACTATTTACGACAGAAAAAGTTTCCTGTTGTTTCGGACAAAAACCAGCATGAAATGATATGGAAAATGTCTCTGATTTTCTCCATGTTGTTTCAAATGAACATTCAGCCCTAGTGCTCTAACCTTTCAGTAATAACTTGTCAGGCCAGGAATTTTTCTCCTATTTCTCTCCTTGCTTTATATCGCCTCCTAAGTCAGTAATTACAAATACAGCTCTTGGCTAGGACCAGCATCTCTGGAACCCTGTAGTCATGGATCCTAAATTCAGGCACTAGACTGGGATTCCCTTTCAGCAAGCCCAACTGAATGGGGGAGCAGAAGCCAGACCTGAGAGTCAAACCCAGATCTTCTAAATGGTAGTACACAGCACTGCCACTGAAGTGGTCCATATGAGACATTCTCAGAAAACACAAAACTCCACATACTGGTAGCAAGGTGATTAATGGATTTTATTTGTTCTTGAATCCTACAATGCTGGAACTTCTATAAGTAAAACGCATGATGTGAAAGGGGAGATTAAACGAGGGCTTTATGTTATGGCATTTTGTTTGCTAGATAAGAAAAGAAATTATTTTTCAGAATGTACAGAGTTAAAACTTCAACTGGTAAAAGGATTTTTTTTTTTTTTTTTTTAAAGCTGACCTGTAAGCCTTTGGATTTAAGTCCAAGAGAGATTAGGAGAAAATTTGCTGCAAGGCTGTCAGAGCTCATTAAATTAATGGAACTGGTAAACTGGCTGGTTTCCAGTGCATTGTAGAGAGAAAACAAGGAGAAGTGTTTCAGCTAAAGAGCCAAAGGATCCTGTTTCACCTTGGAAGCTCCACAAGATTATTAGCTATAAATAATGGCAGTGAAATGACCGATTTGTGCTCTGTGAATGAAAAAAAAAAAAAAGAAAAGAAAAGAAAACTCTAAATATACAGAGGAATGTGGAATAAACATCCATTCTTTTTTAGTATTATTTTTTCCCATTTTCTCATCTCTGACCCTGCCGTTTTTCTTGTAAGGGATAATAATTTCTTCAAGTTTCAAGAACGACTATCGTGCTTTAGTATCAATAGAGCACATCGATGAGATTGGGCCAGTAAGCTGTTTTAATTATCTTTTAGTTTAATCTGTAAAAGCACAAACTAAATGAAGAGCTTAAAGAAATCTTGTCACTCAGAAGTTAAAGGACCCTCACTGTCTCCTGCATAAATCAAAAACTGAGTAAATTACCCCAACAGTAATAATCATTCAAAATGACTTGAACTTTGCACATCTGTAAAATGATCCTTGAATGTGATACTAGTTTTTATGCCATTCAGAGTGCTGACACTGGCATACAAACACAGCATGCTAATAGCGCTCTATCCCTTTAATGACTGGAGTGGTGACATTCATTAGAGGATAATGGATGGAGCCTTTTAATACTGGGGATACAGTTGCTCTGGGTGCCCCCCCCTGTCCCCAAAGTCATTGAATTACAAGAGTCTAAATACGCTTGTAGGCTATAGGAAGTAATTTGGAAAAAAAACTTTGCTTGTACTCTCGTTACAACACTGGCTATGAAGAATATCAGATATCTAGGTGTTGGAATATATGCATTCTTAGTGCTGTGGTATAGCACTATGTTAGAACTGAAATGCAATAACTGCAAAATGGAAAGGGAATTGTGGTATTCTTCTGTCTATAGATTATAGCAGGTTAATCTGCCCATTGTTTAGAATTTTAGTATTTCCTTACAGAACTCTAACTAGAACAGTCATATTACATAAACAAAGTCCTACCTAAATCGCAGGATGAACTTCAATTAGCTGCAGCGGAGTACAGAACAAGACAGACAGCAGTGATCAGGAAGCTCTGCCTGAACCATGATTCTGTGGAAACTGAAGATTCCACAATCCGAGGCCTCTTTTGCAAATTAAGCAGGGCCTCACTGCTAAATGGCACAAAGGCATGAATAAAATCAACCACATTATAAAGTGCCACCTGAAACTTCATAAAAATCATTCATCCTTGGCCAGTTAATTAGACAGCACTCTAATTAGGGTTACCAAATGTCATATGAATAAACTCAGAATTCCAAGTGATGCCATATTCAGTATCTTTATTAAAGGACCGAGATGGTGCTCTAAACTTAGATGTAACTTTCAGTTTTTATAATTTCCACTGGTTAGCCAGTGCAAAATCAAAAGCAGATGTGCTGCTCTTTGGGATCCTGCCAGGTACTTATGACCTGGATTGGCCTCTGTTGGAAGCAGGATACTAGGCTAGATGGACCTTCAGTCTGACCTAGTATGGCAATTCTTATGTTCTTATGAGAGATCTAGAGATCAGAGCAATAGGCTGAGAACAAAGGAAACCAGGGTGCAAATTTCATCTCTCTCAAAGGACACTCCTTGTGACTTTGGGAAGTTGCATTATCTCCCATTGCCTCAGGTACCAAGTAAGCAGGCAGGGCCTTATTGTAACTACGTTATAAAGGATTTTTTTTGCACATAAGGGCCTATCCTTCTTATATGGAGGTAGTGGATGAAGGGACTAAGAGCTATGGGGTCCTTTTATTGAACTGCGGTAAGCACTAATGCATGCTTACCGCAGCAAAAAATGTCTTACTGCAGGCCTTTAGTGCTTGGGGCGGGTCTTGGGATAGAAAATGGGCATGCTCTGTGATAATTGGCTAGCACAGTTACATTGCCACTTGCTGATTACCGTGTGGTTAGCACGGGAGCCTTTATTGCCAACAAACTAGGCGACGGTAAGGGCTCATGCGCTAATGGGAAAATGAGTGTGTGGCCATTAATACTGAAAATGGAGAAATCAGCCAATTTATCCCGTGGCCAAAAAATGACCTAAGCACATGGGAATGACCGGTGTAAAGATGTGCTATGGTCACCTTTTTACCACAGTCTGATAAAAGGGCCCCTATATCTTAAATAAGACTCATGGGATGGAGGGAGTTGGATAACTAAATGGCTAAGTTCTAGAGTTGTGAAAATGTAACGACAAGTTCATGCTTTCTGATTTACAATTTATGATTATACAATTGCACTTTGGATCAGATATATGTAATTCTTGTTGTTGATTTTTGATCTGCACGATGCCCTGGAAACTCAATAAAAAATGTAAATTACAAAATAAAAAATTACCCCTGGGGTTACATTTGCAAGAATACACATGGGATGGAGAAGGCACACATTTTTACACAACCCATGTTTAGGTGTGTTCTAGGGCAGAGTGCAGACAAAGTCATGATTTTCATTTATACTTTACCTGTTAACATTAATGCCTGCCCCCAAGTAGTCACAATTTATGCTGAGTTACCTGTAGTAATTTATGCGTATTTATACAATAAGCTAAAAATAAGCATCTGGTTGCCATCCATGTTTAAGATGTTAAAAAAGGAGAAATTAGATCTTATCTGCTAATACCGCAGCCAGACTCATATTTGGAAAAACAAAATATGAAAGTGCGAAACCCCTACGAAAAAAACTTCACTGGCTCCCACTCAAAGAGCGTATTGCGTTCAAGATCTGCACGATTGTTCACAAAATCATCCACGGAGATGCCCTGAGCTACATGCTAGACCTCGTGGACCTGCCTCCCAGAAATGCTAAAAGATCAGCCCGCAAATTCCTTAATCTACATTTCCCCAACTGCAAAGGACTAAAATACAAGCTAACACATGCGACCAGCTTCTCCTACATGAGCACGCAGCTATGGAATGCACTACCAACTGACGTGAAAACAATCAACGACTTAACTAACTTTCGTAAATCTCTGAAAACCTATTTCTTCAACAAGGCCTACAATGGGAACCCATAGCTTAATTATAACACTTCAGCACTTCACCCTATTCCGATACCTATCTTTCTACAACTCTACTTAGGCCTTTCCTTTCCTCATCCATGATCTTGTTGTAACACCAATTGTATCTATCTCCTGGAATGGCGATGCCATAACAGGTGCCTGTAAGCCACATTGAGCCTGCAAATAGGTGGGAAAATGTGGGATACAAATGCAATAAATAAATAAATAAAATAAATAATTTGATTTCCTTGAGTCTCTCCAGACCATTCCCGACGAGTCTCCTACCAGCAGAGGGAGACAGAGAACTTTCAGCAGTGCATAAGGGACTGTGCAACCCTGACCTGCTCAGTATTTCGAATATCTAAGCAGAAAATAACTATAAGAAAGTAACAACAGAACATATCAAACCACAACTGTAAATACCTATAGACTAAGCTCCCAGAGGTAAACCCCAAAAGGAAGAGAGCACCAACTGAGAAAACTATAACCAAACCAATTCACAGATGCAGCTGCAGACCCAGCATGAAGGTAAGATCTAATTTCTCCTTCCTTATCATCTTCTCCAGACCATTCTCTACAAGTGGGAAGTACCAAAGCAGTACTCACCGAGGGTGGGAAAGTCCCTGGAGCAATATGGAAGCCCCAAAAGAAGCATCCTGCCGGGCCTAAAAATCCAATCTATAGTGCATGACAAAAGAAGTCAGAGAGGACCAGGTCACCACCTTTTAAATGTCCTGAGGAGGAATGAGAGAACATTCTACCCAGGAAGAAGCCTGGTTGCGCATGGAAAGTGCACGCAGCACAGCGGGTGCCTCCTTACCCAACAGCAGGTATGCCAAAGAAATTGCCTCTTTAATACAGTGAGCAATGGAGGCTCAAGATGCCGCCTCTCCCTTGCGCGGACCTCCAAACAAAACCAAGAATTGATCGGACTTCCGAAACTCTGTCATCCGGCGCACATAACACCGCAGCACCCGCCGAACATCAAGCTTATACAACTGAGGAGACTCATTCCTCAGAAAGGATGGCAAAGAGATAGACTGATTGATATGAAAAGGGGAAATCACCTTAGGAAGAAAGGAAGGAACCGTTCTTAACAAAACCTTTTCTTTAGGTAAGACGAGAAACGGCTTACGATAAGACAAAGTCTGCAAGTCTGAAATACGTCGCACTGACGTGATAGCCACCAAAAACAGCACCTTGAGAGTGATATCTTTAAGTATGGCTGACAGAACCAAAGTCAAATCCCAAGAAGGAACCACCAGGCACAGTGGAGGTCTCAACCGTTTAACCCCCTGGAAAAAAACAAGAGATGTACGGATGAAGGGACAACGATTTTACTTTACCAGACAGCAAGTGAGCGATGCTAACTGCACCCAACGGGAGGACAGGGACAACCCTTCTCTAAATCGCCTTGAAGAAAATCCAACAGGTGACCCACAGAAGCCTGTAACGGCTGTACCTCTCTCTCTCTCTCTTCACACCAGGCTTCAAAAACACGCCAAACCCGCACTTAGGCCAAGGAAGTGGACTATTTCCTGGAACTCAAAAGGGTATGAACCACCGCAGCAGAGTAACCCTTCTTCAACAGTCATGTTTGCTCAACAGCCAAGCCGTAAGCAAGAACTGAGTCACATCGGGCATTTGTATGGGGCCCTGA